>NW_012267419.1:2992241-3064654 GCF_000151885.1 Dipodomys ordii
CCATTGCAACAACGAGAAGTACAAGTTGTCATGTCGAAAATGAACTTTTCAACTTTGGTGGGGGGAGGATTGCGTGGGTGGGAGGGAGGATGGGAAGGGATGGGAAGGGTAAACAAAGGAGGAGGCTACAATGCTTGATAAGAAATGTACTCATTATCTTGCCCATGTAATTGTAACCCCTCTGCACAGTATGTTCATAATAAAAAATAAAAAATCAATAAAAAATTAAAAAAATAAAAAAATAAAAGTCTCTGAAGAGGAAAGAAGGATGGCCATAGACTCATGAAGAAATGCTAAACCTCCCTAGCCATGAAAGAAATGCAAATCAAAACAACATTTAGATACCATCTCACTGCAATTAGAATGGCTATAATCAAGAACTGTAGTAATTGGGCTGGGAAGGTGGCTCAGTGGTACAGCGTTTGCCTTGTTTGCCTGAGGCCCTGGGTTCGATTCCTAAGCACCACATAAGCAAAAAGAAAAAAGACGGAAGTGGCACTGTGGCTTAAGTGGTAGAGCTCTAGCCTTGAGCTGAAGAGCTGAGGTTCAGGGCCTAGGCCCAGAGTTCAGGCCCTAAAACCGGACCCCCCCCCCACAAAAAGAACTGTAGTAACAACAGATGCTGGAGGGGATGTGGACAGGAGGGAACCTTACTGTATTGTTGGTGGAATTGTAAACTTTTTCAACTACGTTGGGAAGTAGTATAGAAGTTTCTCTAAAGACTCCACTTAGAGCTCCCCTTTGACCTAGCAATCCTACTTTTGGGCATTTACCCAAATGATCACAAATAAGACCATAGTAAACTACCAGCACAGCTATGTTTATTGCAGCATTATTTACCATAGCTAAGATATGGAAGCAACCCAGATGTTCCTCAGTAGATGAATAGATCAAGAAAATGTGGTATATATACACAATGGAATTCTATACCTCCATCAGAAAGAATATTGCCTCACTTGTTAAGAAATGGAAAGACTTGGAAAAAATTATATTATTTGAAGTAAGCCAGGACCAAAGAATCATAGGTCCCATGGTTTTCCTCATTTGCATTAACTAGTATATGTCTGAGACAAGCAGAAATGATCAGATAATTTGATTATAGGTGAAATGAATCCCTAGAAAAGGACTCAAGTGTTTTTTTTTCTTTCTTGGGATTATTTGTAACATATTTATAAGATGATTTCTTTGTTTCTTTGTATGTCTCTCTCCCATGGTATAATCCGTTTTCACTGTATTTGACGTTGGTATAATTTTTGGATGGGAAGGGAAAAAATGTTTAAATAGGGATACATGTAGACCCATTGAAACAAAAAGATATACAAGAAATTATATCGAAAAATGAACTTTACAACTTTGGTGCGGGAAGGCCTTCTTGGGGAGGGGGAGATGATCGGAACTGATGGGAAGGGGAAACAAAGGCGGAGGCAAAATGCTTGATTAGACATGTACTTATTACCTTGCCTATGTAATTGTAACCCCTCTGTACAGTATTTTCACAATAAAGAAAAATGTACTACACATAAAAAACCGAACAGAGCACAGTAAAGTCCAATAAACAGCCCCCAAATGGAGAATCCAAGAAGCATAGGAAGAGCCCAATTAGCAACTCCCCCCCAAAAAAGGTGGATAACATGGCAGGAACTTCCAAACAACTCTGTTCTAACTCTTAGTATTGATGGACTTAACTCTCCCACCAAGCGACATAGATTGTCCAGTTGGATCAAAATGCAAGCTCTTCTATCTTCTGCCTTCAAGAGACACACCTTGCCCACAAAAAGAAACATATTCTGAAAGTGAAAGGCTGGAATAAAATCTTCCAAGCAAATGGACCCTATAAAGCAGTGGGAGTTGCAATCTTATTATCAGAAAAAAAATGGACTATAAATTAAAATTAGCCAGAAAAGAAAGATAAAGAAGGTCAATATATACTAATAAAAGTATCTCTCCTTCAGGAGGATATTATAATTCTAAATATCTTATTCAACAAATAATGGAGCACTGATATTTATGCAAGAAACTCCACATCACTTCAAACTTAATATATTCAAAGACATTAATTGTAGGGGACTTTATTCCCCGCTGGATAGATCAACCTGGCAAAAACTCAGTAAAGAAATCTCAGATCTATCCAACTACATAGATCAACTACCCTTAACAGACATTTACCAAATATTTCACTCAGTAGCATCAGATTATACCTTCTTTTCAGCAGCTCATGGAACATTCTCCAAAATAGATCACATTTAACTCACAAAGAATTTGTCTAATTTCAGAAACATTAAAATTATGCCCTACATTCTCTCAGACCACAAGGGACTATAATTAGAACTGAACACCAAAAGCCACCAAAGGAAATCCTATATCACATTAAGGCTGAATAACACCTTTTTGAACTATCAGTATGTCATGGAGGAGATTAGAAAGGAAATTCAAATGCTCATGATATTCAACATAAATGGGCACACAAATTAACAGTTCCTCTGGGACACATCAAAGGCAGTCTTCAGAGGCAAATTTAGAGCTCTGAGTTCCTATATCAAAAAATTGGAGAGATCTCAAACCAATAACTAACATGCTCATGTAATTGTAAACCCTCTGTACAGTGTTTTCACAATAAATAACTTATTAATAAAAAACAATTAAATGATACACCTGAAGCCCCTTTAAAAAGAGCAACAATCTAAACCCCAATCCATCAGACAGAAACAAATAAATAAAATTAAATCAGAATTAAATGAATTAGAATAAGAAAAAC
Source organism: Dipodomys ordii (assembly GCF_000151885.1). NCBI lineage: Eukaryota > Metazoa > Chordata > Mammalia > Rodentia > Heteromyidae > Dipodomys > Dipodomys ordii. Next base: position 2,994,997 of record NW_012267419.1, read on the forward strand.
ATAGAAAGAAGCAATCAGAGTTGGTTCTTCAAAAAATTAATATTGACAGACCCTTAGCAAATCTTTTCAGCAAAAACAGAACACAAACAAATAAACTGAGAACTGAGAGAATGGAAACATAACCATAGAAAAACCAAGATGCAATAATATTCAAACCTCTATGCTAATCAGTCTGAGAATCTGGAAGAAATGAACAATTTTCTAGCAAACATCAACATGCCAAAACTAAACCAAGATGAGTTAAACCAACTTAACAGACCCTTATCAAGCATCAAAATAGAAACAGCAATAAGAGAACTCCCATAGAAGAACATCCCAGGACCACATGAATTTACAGTGGAATTCTACAAGGCCTTCAAAGCAGAACTCATACCAATACTCTTCCAACTTTTCAATGAAATTGAAATTGAAAGTGCACTACTGAACTCTGTCTATGAAGCCATCATAACCCTAATCCCAAAACCAGGCAGGGACTCATCAAAGAGAGAGAACTATAAACCCATTTCCTTGATGAACATGGACTCAAAAGTTCTAAACAAATTTTCGCAGATCGAATTCAACAATTCATCAAAGGAATCATATACCAGCTGGGTGCTGGTGGCTCACGCTTGTAATCCTAGCTACTCAGGAGGCTGAGATCTGAGGATCACGGTTCAAAGCCAGCCCGGGAAGAAAAGTCGGTGAAACTCTTATCTCCAATAAACTACCAGAAAACTGGAAGTGGCACTGTAGCTCAAGTGATAGATCGCTAGCTTTGAGCTAAAGAGCTGAGGGACAGCATTCAGGCCCAGAGTTCAAGCCCCACAACAACAACAAGACCAACAACAACAACAACAAAAAGAATCATATACCACGATCAAACAAGATTCATTCCAGGGTTGCAAAGCTGTTTCAATATATGCAAATCAATTTATATAATTCATCACATCATCAAGAGCAAGACTGTGAACCACATGATTATCTCAATAGATGCAGAATAAGTATGTGACAAGGTCCAACTCCCCTTTATGATGAAGACACTGGAGAAACTAGGAATCCATGGTACATTCCTCAATATAATAAAGACTGTAAATGACAAATATACAGCCAGCATTACACTTAATTTGAAAAGCTAAAGCCATTTTTTCTAAACTGAGGATTGAGACAAAGATGTCCACTCTCCACTTCTCTTCAATTTAGTATTAGAATGCCTAGCTACAGCAATAAGAAATGATGCAAAAATAAATAGCATCCAAATATGGAAAAATGAAAGAAAACTCTCCCTCTTTGAAGATGATATGATCTTGTACTTAAAGAACCCCATGGACTCTACTCCCAAATTACTCGAGATGATTCAAACCTTTCCTAAAGTAGCAGGGTATAATTAACCCTTGAAAATTAATGGCTTTTCTATATGGCAACAATGAGAACAATGCAGCTGAAATCAGGAAAGTAACTGATTTTGTAATAGCACCACAAAAAATAAAATACCTAAGACTTAATTAAAGAGTGAAGGACTTCAATGATGAAAACATAAAAAAGGAAATTAGTGCAGAACTAAGGATTTGGAAAAACTATGCCCCTGGATTGCAAGGATTAACATCATCAAAATGGCAATATTAACACAATCTCTCTACAAATTCAATGTGATACCTATCAATATTCCAACCTCATTCTTCAAGGAAACAGAAGAAGCAACCTAAAAATTCATATGGAACAATAAAATACCCTAAATAGCCAAAACAATCTTTAGCAGAAAGAACAGTGTTGGAGGAATAACAATACCAAATTTAAACTCTACTACAAAGCTATAGTGATCAAAACAACTTGGTACTCCCACAAGAACAGACCTAAGAACCAATGGAATAGAACTGAAGACCCAGAAATTAACTCACAGACCTATAGCCACCTCGTCTTCGACAAGAGAGCTAAAAAATAAATAGAATGGAAGAAAGACAGCCTCTTCAGTTAATGGTGCTGGCAAAATTGTTTAAACACCTGTAGAAAAATAAAGGTAGATCCTTGTATATCACCCTGAATCAGAATCAATTCCAAATGGAACAAAGACTTCAAAATAAAAGCAGATACCCTGAAAACATTAAGGAAAGGATACAAGAAAATCTGTCTCCTAGGCACAGGCCAAAATTTTCTTGATAAAGACCCAGAAACACACCAAATCAAAAAAGTTGGACAAATCGGATTGCATGTAAATACAGAGTTTATGCATGGCAAAGAACATAGCTAGAAAGATCAATAAAAAGCCTATGGATTGGGAGAAGTTCTTCACTAGCCATACAACAGACATGGGTCTCATATCTAAAATACACTTAGAACTCAAAAAACTAAATTCCCTAACAACAAATCATCAAAGAAACAACTGCCCAATAAATAAGTGGACTATAGACTTAAAAAGAAACTTCTCTGAAGAGGAAAATGAATGGCCAATAAACACATGTAGAAATGCTCAAGTTCTCTAGCCATAAAAGAAATGCAAAGCAAAACAACATTGAGATACCACCTCATTCCAGTTAGAATGGCTATAATCAAGAAACTTAGTAAAAACAGATGCTGGAGGGGATGTGTCCAAAAGGGAATCCTACTGCATTGTTGGTGGGAATAAAACTTGTTTAACCATTTTGGAAAGTAATATTCCGGTTCCTGAAATAACTACACATAGAGCTCCCCTGTTACCCAGCAACCCAACTTTTGGGCATTTCCCCAAATGATCACAAACAAGAGCCATACTAAAGCTACCAGCACACCTGTGTTTATCGCACATTATTTACCATAGCTACGATATAGAATCAACCCAGATGCCCCTCAGTGGATGAATGGATCAAGAAAATGTGACACACACACACACACACACACACACACACACACACACACACACACAATGGAATTCTAGGCCTCCGTCAGAAAGAATAACATTGCCCCATTTCTTAGGAAATGGAAAGACTTGGAAAAATATATTAAGTGAAGTAAGCCCAGCTCACAGAAACATGGATCCCATGGTTTCCCTTATTTGCAATACGTATAAGTTCAGGACAAGCAGAAAAGTTTAAAAGTTATGTATGACCATATAATATGCAAAATGAACCCCAAGATAGGGACACAAATGTTTTTTTTCTTTCTTGGTATTGATTTTAATGTATTTATAATGTACTATGTAATTCTTTTTTGTTTCTTTGGTATGTTTCTCCTCTATAGTATAATCCCTGTTTTCACTGTATTTTATTCTGGTGCCCTGCATCTTGTATATACATTTTTCTAATTTGAGGTGGGGAAGGGAAAAAGGGAAAAAATGCTTAAATAGGGATAGAGATTGACCCATTGTAACAATGATATGTATAAGACACCATGTTGAAAATGAATTTTACAACTTTGGCATGGGTGGGGGAGTAGTTAGGGAGATGGGGAAGGAAGATGGTGGGGAAAAAAACAAAGAAGGCAACAATACTCGATAAGAAATGTACTTATTACCTTACTCATGTAACTGTAAGCACTCTGTACAGTATTTTTATAATAAAAAGCATAAATATTATGTTAGCATAATGAAATTATACAATTATAATGAAATGATACTACAATTAGAGGAATTAAGGTTGAAAAATTATGAATTAACTAATTGATATCAGAATTAAGTTTGTTCACTATGAAGTATAAGGCCAAATAATCAAAGATGTGTACATATCTGGAGATAAACAGAACAGGGGTTAAGTAGAGAAAAATAAAAGACCAAATAATCAAAGGGGGAAATAAAAGGAAAAAAGTAGGAATAAAATTTAAATAAATAAGCAGAAAAAATTATTTGCTTTATTTGGGGATCTGTGTCTCCCCTGTGTCCATATCCAGTCACTTGGTGGATTCTCTGATTTGTTTGTGGTGTTTGGTTTTCCTGTAGCTTAGTAACTTTCTTAAATCAATTTGTTTGAGCAGGCCTAACAAAGCTCTGCTTTACCAGCTTGAATACTTTGTTACCTTCCTCCCAGACTCATTCAGTGGGATGTGGATCTGCTTTTAGTGTCACACAAGAGGGAAATGACTCCTTCCTCTAGCTTGGAGTCACTATGAAGGAGCTTGAATGAGGGTGGGGTTTTGGTCTATCAGCAATCAGTAGGTTTATCCTGAGGGGCTAGCCCCTAAGACCCTCTTGTGGCCCAGCCTGGAAGCACTCACAAGTTTTATGCTGTTTCCAGTTTTGAATTGGTTTTCTTTTTCCCTCCAGCAGCTGGGAGATGGGTGGGGCTGCCTCTGGCTCTTTTTACCCAGTGAAGAAGTTTGTCCTGCCCTAGCAGAGCTTTCTCTGGGTGGAGCTGAGCCCTGCTGATCAGGTTCTTTTGACCTGTTCAAAAATGGCTCCTCAGTGTCTGCTTCTACGGCCTGAGTTATCTTCTAGCTGCTCTGGCCTGGTCTTTGGCAGTATCAAAGATGGCTCTCTTCTCTGGAAGTTGGGGAGGGGTTACCTTCCAAAAACTGTTTTGTGAAAAGGAGGGAGGATGTCTTGTGGGGTACTAAGCCTTTCCCTTAGCTTTTGGGCTGTCTGAAATCTGCGTTGGTTTGTGGTCTGCAGAATAAAGATTTCTGCTCCTTGTTGGTTCATGCTGGTGGTGAGTGGAAGGTACTTGTGCTCTGTCTCCAGTACCTTTGTCCCAGGCTCTGTCTGTTGATATGGTGGGAGCAGCTGCTGCTGTTGCTGCAGCCGTGGCCGCCCGGTGAGTGCTTAAATCTGTCTCCTTAACCAAGCTGTCTGAATTTTTCCTCTCTGGCCAAACTCTCTGTATTATGATGGCACACTTGGTGTGACTATCTGGCCTTGGATTTTTCACTGGAACACTAAAACTGTTTTTTACACAAGAGCTTGGTAAGGTCCTAGCTGCTCCTCCACCATCTTTTTCTTATACATAATATTGTATTGTTGTTTAGTGTGTGTTCCAATTGGGAAAATACTGTATAACTGTATTACGGAAGTGACAAGACAATTCTATAAATTAATTTCTTTTCTAGATCTTCCCATCCTTCCTTTTATGTCTTCCTCCCTTTTATGTCTTCCTCCTCTTATCCCTCCTTCTCATCTTTCTTCATTTTCAATCTCCGTTCTTTGCATGAATAAACATATTTGAATTTTTACTATATGCCAGGCAATGTGTGAAACATTAGGAATAAAACAAAATTAACAGAAAATTCATGGACATGGTTCATCTCTTCACAGATTTTGCCATCAAGTAGGACTCAAGGAAAGAGTGCCACAGTAATATGTGAAAAGATTGTGCTAGAATTATGAGAGCACATCAAAAAGGTAAACTACCCCTTCTCTTCACTACTTTTGCCGGTTCAGTGAGTTTAAAATATACCCTTAATTTTCTAAAAAATACAATCTATATCATATTTACAAATGTTATTGTTGAACAAAACTCTTAGAACGGGATATCGGTCCTCTAAAAGTACTTGAGGAAGCCTGTTTACTCCTGCCATTTAAGGAACAATGAGGAAGTCTGCTGTAACCTTGATCTTAGACTTGTCTAACTCCAAAATTATAAGAGATCTATTTCTGCTGTTAATATAGTAACAAGTAAGAGTATTTTATCAAACAGCCAAAATAGATTAAAGTTTTTATATTACTCTTCATGTAATCTATCCAATTCAACAACACAGAGATTGAAGATGGAGAAAGATTGATTGAGATAGAGACAAATATCTCGACAAACAACTTGGGGGAGGGACTTGGGGGATGAGAAAGTGGGAGAAAAACACGGGAGAGGGTGACAATGTTTGACAAGGAATGTACTCATTACCATACATATGTAACTGTAAAACCTCTGTACATCACCTTGACAATAAAATAAAATTAAAAAAGGAATTGTTGATGATTTAACATTATTATCAAAGATGACAAGTAGAAATAACAATTTGAAATAACAAGCTCACAGTGCACCTAACCTCCTTTTGATATGCCCAGTTGAAATTCATCAACAACTACCTAGGGACTCTGCTGGTGGCCAAGTGAATTAAAAAGAATAGGTGCTACTCTGAGGGTGTGAGGAGATTCTGTGAAAAAGTAACATTTTTGTGTCCTCACTTTCCAGTGATATTGATCCTTAGTGGAAGAAAAGTAAAGGAAAGTAAAGCAAGGAAAAGATGAGGGACAAAGTAGGAGAAAAGAGAAGGGAAGAGATAATCCTACAAAATCAAAAATTCATCAAGCAAATTTCAGCATGTGACCTTTCTGATGATCTTGTCATGTGTGACCTGAAATGGTAACGAAATCAGAACTCCTTAAAACCTTGGTAAAAATCAAGGTGAGAGAAGCAAATTAATTGGTCAGACATCAAGCAGTCCAGTGTCCTGTGCAACTAACTATATAACACTTTTTTTTTTTCTGCCGGTCGTGGAGCCTGAAATCTAGGCCTGGGAGATGGACCTCAGCTCTTCAGTTCAAGGGTAGCACTGTACCACTTGACTCACAGCACCATTTCTGGCTTTTTCTACTTATGTGATGCTGAGCAATCAAACCCAGGGCTTCATGCATGCAAGGTGAGCATTCTATCACTGCGCCACCTTCCCAGTCCCACAAAATGGATTTTTATATGTCATTTTTCTCCAAGGCCTCAATTTTCTCTCCTGTAAAAATGGCATATAAAAGTCTTTATTTTGAATATTCTACAAAGGAATTAACAGATTACTAGTTGGGTCCCTGTGGCTCATGCCTGTAATTCTTACTCAGGGGACAGAAATCTGAGGATTGTAGTTCAAAGACAGCCTGGGCAGGAAAACACATGAGACTCATATCCAATTAACCACCCCAAATCCGTAATTGGAGCTGTGGCTCAAATGGTAAAGCACTAGCCTTTAGAAAAAATAAAGCTCAGGAACAGTACCCAGGTCTTGAGTTCAAGCCCCAGGACCAGCAAGAAAGACAGTGACAGAGAGACAGAGAGAGACAGAGAGAAAGAGAAAGAGAAACATACACACAGACAGAGAAACAGATAAAGAGCTGAATCTACACGGATGGGTTATCCTTTGAGTTAATAGTAAATGAGTTAATAGTAAACTAGTACTCCATATTGGTATATTCTTAATTTTTTTACTTTTAAATATATATTTGTATTGTAAAGATGCTGGTATTATTGCTGATCCTTTTAGTGTTATAACTAAATATGTTACACAATTAAGTGAAGATAGAAACAGAAAACTGATGCCCTTTTCACCAACCTACTGACTCTTCATAGAACTATGGATAGATGATATTAACTATATCTTAAGTACATAACTAAGAAATTGAATTTATTTCAGCCTGGTCTCTCACAATATTGCTAACTCAATAAAGTTCCTCCCTGAGTTCTTTTTTGCCTCTTTCATGACCATTTCTCACTCTATACTGGATTTTAATCTTGGGTATCCCATGTAAGGTTCTGGCTGGCACATTTTGAAATATTCCTCAATCTAGAGCAGTATACCAGTGGAGTTTCAAGCATTATGCAACAGAGGAACAAACCCCCATAAATCATTACAAATGGTCCACCCCAGGCTCTTTATACCTATTGAATTTTTCCTAATTCATACACATCTCAGCCTGATAGTAATAGTGATTGTACTAATCACTAACTCACAGCGTGACTTCAGGCAAGTCACTTGAGATCCTTGAGCCTTTTTCCTTCTATGATAGTTAAATTAGTTTAAAATCCCTTTATTTTTATGCTTTATTTTAACATAGCTTGGTGTTTTTAAACTGCATGAGAACTGGCTGAGTAAGAAGTTTGTAGGTAATGTTTAAGCATAGGATCTATGATTTGTCACACATATAAATCCTGATGCTGCAATATGATACCTAAGCTAGTTAGGCATCAGAAGCCCTTGGATAAGGTTTACATCTCATTAGTGCTAAGAGTGAAAGAAATCTACTAATCCTTCTCATTGCTTCTCATTTCAATTGCACACTCCAAAGTGCAAACCGCAGGGTCAGATTTATAATCTGAAAGCAAAACACTCAATACTGGAAGTCTAGGTAGAAAATCCCCCAAAGGTTTGTAATTATGCTTCTGCACACATCTTCATATAGTTATTAGATATCCTTTTTGGAAAATTATGTCTGACAAAAGGCACAACATGCAGTTTTCAGTAAACCACAGCAAAGGGCAATATGAATCTATTTACAAGCTCTCTATTTTCCATATTTCCATACTATGCATATGGTGGATTCCTTGCTTTATGTGGAAATACTTGACAAAATTAAAAATATCTTCTAAGAGGAAAGTAAGCTGCTACACAGAAGTTTGGAATTTGTATTCAAGCAAAGATGTCTGAAAAATAATACTGTAGAAAAGTACATGCATAAAAGATGGCAACGAATTTATTGGTAAGAATAAAGCATATTGAGTAAAATAATAGCAATTCTCTGCTATTTATCTATAATTAATCATTGAAAAATAATTAGAGAACATATAGCTGAAGAAAACAAAAATATGAAATGGCAATATTTCACATAACTGAAAAAATTGAGAAACTAAAACGAAGTACACATACAATATATGCTAGAAAAATATTGTTACCTTTAAAGTAAAAGTAACTATTGGATATAAATGAGGTACAGATTGTTCACAAAATTGGCAAAGAATTTGTGGAGGGGAAGGGAAAAAAACAAATTGTTTAACTAGGGATAAAGTGGACCCATTGCAACAATGAGATGTACAAGTCGTTATGTCGAAAAACTAACTTAAAAACTTTGGGGGGGGAGGGTCGAGTGGGGGAGGGGTGGAGTATGGGAAGGGATGAGAAGGGGAAACAAGGAGGAGGCAACAATGCTTGATAAGAAATGTATTCGTTATCTTGTATCTTGCCCATGTAACTGTACGGTATTCTCCCAATAAAAAAAATGGCAAAGAAACAGTGAAGGAATAAACAACAAAGAAAACTATTACTTGACCAATTAATTAAGAAAAAAAGGTTAGGAACTATCTTTTTGACATTATGTTTTAAAGAGTGCAATTTAGCAAATCAGCAGTGTAATTTTAAGAAATAACTTTTACTGCTAAAGGCACGGGAAGCAAACATTATCAAGCATAATTTGTGGAACATAATATTGTCTTGCTTGAAGATTTGTTATTCATCAAAACCTATGAGATACTGGGCTTGGGTGGCTCATGTTTGTAATTGTAACTACTCAGGAGGTTGAGGTCTAAGGTTTAAAAAAAATTAACACAGGGTTTTCCCATGTAGATCAGGCTGGTCTCAATGTCTTCATGTAGTCCAGTGGGGACTCAAATTTGTGAGATTTCTGCCTCACCTGTGCAAGTGTCAAGATTACAGAGATGTGCCACTCTGTTTGGCAATAGATATTTTATTGTCATAAAAATATTTTAAATATTTTAAATATTATATTTGAAGATTGCAGAATTAAAGCAACAGGGAGATATATTTTAGAGCATTATATATTTAAATCACTATGCAATAGATGGAATTAATTAAATTAAAACATTATAGCTACAGTTTCTAGAAAAACTAGTTATAATGGGTAACAAAATTATAAATATGTTGACAGAGAACTACAAAGAAAAAAATGAAAACCATTCATCGTAGAACCCAGAGAACAACAATTTGATCAGTTAATATTTTATGTGTTTTTTAAATGTCAGTTAATATTCTATAAATATACTTTCATTTAATTAATTGTCAATTACTGGTCCTGTAAACTATTGCAATTTTTGATTGAAATGAAAATACTTGTGATGATCATCATAGCGATTATTGTTTCCTTATATTTTTGTTAGGATAAATGCTTAGTATCAGAATTATTGCTTAAACTTTTCCAAATTGTTTCTGAGAAGTTGTGTATTAATCAACACAACTTTCTAATTTCAGTGGATTTGTTTCTCCACACCCTTCAAACGTTTAAGATTACCAAGACTGAATTCCTTTGCCAGATTGAAAATTTGAATTAAATGTTTTATTCCCCTCATATTTTCTTTTTGTAATTTTCAGGTTCATTTACTTTGTACTTTGGTTTGCTTATTTTAATGACATTCTTACTTTATCTTGAGAAATTATATTTGGTAAGGCTAACATTAAGAATGCTCAGAAGAAAATTGGGTGAGTTACTCAAGGAGCCAAACTAAATATAATTGAATATATAACTTGGAGTAAATATTCAACACTACATTCTGAATTTCTGAAATTCTTTTTTTTAATTGTGAAAATACTGTACAAGTACATGGGCAAGGTAATGAGTGCATTTCTTATCAAGCATTGTTGCCTCCTCCTTCTTGTTTCCCCTTACCATTCCTTCCCATCTCCTCAATCTCCCCCGCCCCCCGGCATCCCGTGCCAAAGTTGTAAAGTTCATTTTCGACATAACATCTTGTACGTCTCATTGTTGCAATGGGTCCACCTGTATCCCTTTTTAAGCAATTTCTTTTTTTTTCCCTTCCCATCCACAAATTATATGAACATCAAATACAGTGAAAACAGGGTTATACTGTGGGGGAGGAACATACAAAGCAACAAAGAAATATCTTATAAATATGTTAGAAACAATAGCAAAAAAGAAAAAAAAACATTTGAGTCCTTATCTTGGGGTTCATTTCGCTTAACATCAACTTATCTGACCATTTCTGCTTGTCTCAGACATATACTAATTATTGGAAATAAGAGAAACCATGGGACCTATGTTTCTTTGGGCCTGGCTTACTTCACTTATAATTTTTTCCAAGTCTTTCCATTTCCTAACAAATGGGGCAATGCCATTCTTTCTGATGGAGGTATAGAATTCCATTGGGTATATATACCACATTTTCTTGATCCATTCATTTACTGAGGAGCATCTGGGTTGGTTCCATATCTTAGCTATGGTAAATAGTGCTGCAATAAACAGTTGTGCTGGTAGGTTTAGTGTGGTCTTGTTTGTGATCATTTGGGTAAATGCCCAAAAGTGGGATTGCTGGTTCATAGGGGACCTCTATGTGGAATCTTTTGAGGAACCTCCATACTACTTTCCAAAGTAGTATGAACAAATTTACACTTCCACCACAATTCTGTTATATGGTATGTCCACTATTTTAAGTTTCAAATATTGTGTGTCAATGTGTTACACTCTCTTCTATTTTATAACATTTATATTCTACTTTCTGGTTCTGACCTCAGTACCTTATTTATATTTGGCTTCTCAAGATAATTTAGTGCTTTGGCTTCTTATCTACTTTATTATTATCCTGGTAAGCCAAGGACTTACGGAGATATGTGATGGACCAGAGAGAGTAACTTGATACAGGTGGGAACATTGAAATGTTCAATGGATAGCCACTTTTTTACAGTATATTAAAAATCTAAGAAAAAAACGTATGAGGTAGAACTTGTGAGAACTGTTTGGTCCAAATTATGGGTTAAGGTTACTAGTTCTCTCATCTTTCATTATGTTGATGATATCTACTGTTTAAGGGAGAGTGACATATGAGCATTACACAATGAAGGAACCATGATAACTATCAGTAATAAAATGTTCATATGAAATATGTGAAGTATTGAACTTTCTGCAGCTTCCCATTACTGGGCCTGGAACTTAAGGTTCCCACACACTTGTTCGGCTTTTTTTGCTCCAACCTAGTGCTCTTCCACTTGAACCACAGCTCCACTTCTTACTTTTAGGTTGTTAATTGGAAATAAGAGTCTCATGGACTTTTGTTTCAACCATGATCCTCAGACCTCAGCCTGAGATTAGCTAGGATTAAAGGTGTGAGCCACAGGAGTCTGGCTGCAGGGTTTCTATATGTTGACAATTTCCCATTAATTATCATGATACACATTGAAAAGTTCTGATTATTTCTCTGGGTAAAGATCAAAAAGGATTTTTCCTGTCAGAAAGAATCACTTGAGAATGAATTTATAGATGAGGCTCAGGTCGGATAAACAAAAAGTTCTGATCACAATCTAAGTAAGAATGTTACTGATCCTTTTATAAATTGCAAAACAAATCTATTTACCTGATTTTAATGACTGAATGGCTAATAACAAAAAGGGGCTGAAATACTTCTTTTCTGATGCATACTTTTATTTACTGTACAAAGAATGAATAGAGGACTTCTAGAGGCTATCATTGTTAACAGTTACTCAGAAGGGAAAAATTATGCAAAGCAGATCACTCTAAAACTTTATCAGAATTTAAAACCTTTGCTAAGTGAGTATGCTTTCAAAAAGACTAAATGGCGCTAGAATAATTCTCTGTTTAGTAGTAACAGTCTGAAAAGCAATCACATTGTACTGGACTTGGGAAAAAACAACATGATAGGAAAATGATACAAATCAAACTACTAAATAAGTCTGTAGCTCAATTATTTATCGGGCAGTTATTTCTTTGAGAATTTATTGGTGGTGGATTTAATTTTTTGAGCTACAAGTATTTTTAGATATTAGACCCTTGTCTGTTGTATGGCTAGTGAAGATCTTCTCCTAATCCGTAGGATTTCTATTGATCTTGCTAGCTATGTCCTTTGCCATGAAGAAGCTCTGCAGCTTCATACAATCCCATTTGTCCAACCTTTCTTTGATTTGTTGTGTTTCTGGGTCTCTATTAAGAAAATTTCGGTCTATCTAAGGAGACCTAGGGTTTCTTCTATTCCTTCTTGTAATGTTTTCAGGGTGTCTGCTTTGACTTCAAGGTCTTTGATCCATTTGGAGTTGATTCTGGTGCAGGGTGATACATAAGGATCTAGCTTTAGTTTTCTACAAGTGATTAACCAATTTTGACAGCGCCATTAACTGAAGAGGCTGTCTTTCTTCCATTCTATTTTTTTAGCCCCCTTATTGGAGATTAGATGGCTAAAGGTCTGTGGGTTCATTTCTGGGTTTTCAGTTCTATTCAATTGATCCTGAGCTCTCCTCTTGTGCCACTACCAAGCTGTTTTGATTACTATGACGTTGTAGTAGAGTTTGAAATTTGGTATTGATATTCCTCCAGCACTGTTCGTTTTTACTGGAGGAAATAAGAATGGTCAATAGACACTTGAAGAAATGCACAACCTCTCTAGCCATAAAAGAAATGCAACTCAAAACAACATTGAGATTCCACCTCACCCCAGTTAGAATGGCTATAATCAAGAACTCTAAGAACAAATGTGCTGGAGGGGATGTGGACAGGAGGATCAAGAAAATGTGATATATACACACAATGGAATTCTATGCCTCCATCAGAAAGAATGGCATCACTCCATTTGTTAGGAAATAGAAAGATTTAGAGAAAATAATATTAAGTGAAGTAAACTAGGCCCAAAGAAACATAGGTCTTATGGTTTCCCTTACTTGCAATAACCAGTATATGTCTGGGACAAGCAGAAATGTTTTAAAGCTATGTTTATATGACCAAATAAGATTATGATAAGCAAAATGAAAAACCAAGATAGGGACACAAGTGGTTTTTTCTTTCTTACAATTGTTTCTCACATGTGCCATGTGATATTTTTTATTTCTTGGTATGTTCTTCCCCCACAGTATACCCCTGTTTTCACTGTATTTGATGTCGGTATAATTTGGAGAGGAGAAGGGAAAAACAATGTTTAAATAGGGATACAAGTTGAGCCATTGTAAAAATGAGATGTAGAAGACCCTGTTGAACATGAACTTTACAATTGGGGCTGTAGTTGTGGAAGTGGGAGGGAAAGGATGGTAAGGGCAAACAAAGGAGGAGGCAACAACACTTGATAAGAAATGTACTCATTACCTTGCTCATGTAACTGTAACCCTTCTGTACAGTATTTTCACAATAAAAAAACAAATAATACTAAATAAAGTCCTTTCAGTTTATTTAATTCCAATTTTGGCCTTTATTAGAAATTCAAATATTACATTATTCTTCAATTTGCAGACCAGTCATACATGTGTAATTTACTCATGACCCACAATTGAAATGGACTTCCTAGAGACACAATGGATGGATCAGAATAAAATAATAGATACATGGTGAAAAAATAAGAGAAAGGAAGGGAAATGCCTATGAGATTCAAAGTGTGTTTTTACTTTCAAAATATCTCTCATCAACAAATACAAAATCATGTTGTTAAAGAATACTTTAGTTTCAAATGTATGTAAAAGTAGCTAACTAACTTTCTTTCATGGCCATCCTTATAGATAAGAGATTCAATAGCAATTTATAAAGTCTTACATAAATGAGAATGGAATGTTCCTCTTCCCCCAGGAGCTTCTCATCCTATTTTCCTGTCTCATCTAAAACACATACTTTAAGTATATCTGTGTTTTAAATTATAAAAGAAATATCTTTACAGTAACTATTTAAAAAATGATTTAGAAATCACAGAATATTGAAGGAATTGTGCACCAATTCCAAGATTTTATATATAGAAAATCTAAAACTCAAAGAAGGAAAGTGAATTGTCCAAAGTCCTTCCAAATAAACTTGCTACTTGTGGGCCATATAACATATGCTAAGCAAAATCCTAGCCACTCTCAAGAAAACAATCAAAATCAATAGTACCATTAGCTCCCGTAAGTTTATCTGATTAGTGAAGTTTTATATTACAAGAGAGAAATATTATTTATAAAGAAAGGCAAGTAAAATAAGGCGAAAGCAAGCATCTGAATTTTGGGGAAATTTGGAAAGCCAACTTGTAAATCTAATAGAGTCTCAGGAAAAGGGTCTAACAACAAGAGACATGAGATGCTGGCTCATCAGTAAAAGGAAAGTAATAGAGATTAGTCATTGTCAGCTTTATGTTGCTCTCTTGACTTGGTTCCCAAACAGAAAAAAATATACAAATATTTTCCTCTAATAAGAAAAAAAATCAAATGACTAATTTGAATATGCAAAGAAAATTAAGTAATGTAAAGAGAGGCTGAAATAATCCTCTAACTTTTGATTTTTAGATCATTCATACTCTCACTTTTGCCCTTTCTTTTTGATCACCTTCATTGCTAAGTTCACATTTTGTTTTTTCACATTTGCATTGGTATAGTAACATGAAAATACAAAAAAAGGAACAATTTTTGTTTCAGAGATTGTGATGAGGTAAGTTAAGGTTAATGTTTTCAGCATTAACTCTGAATGACCTTGTTTTTATGAAGTTAAGTCAGACCCTTAATATACAATTTAAATGCAGCTTTAGGAAATGTCATTTAAAATTCCCAGAAGATACAGATCAAAGGACAGTAAAAATGCATTCCATATTTGATTTAATGATGCTTTGAATTAAATTAAAAGGAACATATGCCAACACCTTGATCCACTGATTATTCAAGTTCAGTTTAAGGCTAACCTGCTGTACCTCCATGTGAATCTTAGCCAAATATATATATATATATATATATATATATATTTATTTATTTATATATATATATATATATATATATATATACAACAGCAGCTACCTGTTTGTAATAAAAACTATGACTTCAAAGGCATTCTAGGTAGCAGGTCTTATTGTGTTTTATTTTTATAGCTTTTGTGTTATACATTTTAACTCATGGAAATGCTTCTACTTTCTGGTCAGTCCTAAGAAAAGTGTAATAAAGAACTGTGCTAATGTTTCCTTCTAGTAAAAACCAGAATTTCTCTTTCAATTTAAGGCTTTTTTTTCCTCAAAACACTCCCAATAGAGCCCAGTTTCACATCAATTCACACCATATGAATGATCATTGCTACCCTCCAGTCTCACTATATATGATACATGTGCCATTTATTTTGCCCTAGGGACTGTTACTATCACTTATTTTGCAATCACCTCTTCCATATGTGACCCTCACCATTGTCTGAAAGTCAAATCCATATTTTCCAATAAGTGACTCATATTTTTAAGTAGATATTCCACTTGTTATTAACAACATAAAACCTTCTTTCTTTTTTGGGGGGTTAATAGTAACAATCTCTTTTCCAGTCACTGTAGCTTGAGCACTTCAGTCATTCTAGACTCCTTTTACTCCCTGGCTCTTCACATGCAATCAGTTTCTAAGAGCTCTTGATCCTACTTCTTCAATATCTCTTGCATCTGTCTCCCCCTTTCTATTTCCACTGCCAACACTCTTGGTTAATGCTCTCATTACCTTTCATCCCAGGCAACTTTAATAGCTTTCTAATTGGTCTCTCACCATTTATCCCTCTTCATTCCACTACATGCTACACACAATAAGAGAAAATTATCTAAGATAAATCGTGGGCTGGGAAGGTGGCTCAGTGGTAGAATACTTGTCTTGCATGCATGAGACACTGGGTTCAATTCCTTAGCACCATATAAGCAGAAAAAGCCAGAAGTAGTGCTGTGGATCAAGGGGTAGAGTGCTAGCCTTGAGCTGAAGAGCTGAAGGACAGAATTCAGGTCCATCACCGACAAAAAAAAAAAAAAAAGATAAATGACATCAAGCTCCATCTGGTCTTCCCAGCACCCGGACTCCCCATGCTGCATAGTGAGACCCTTCAGCTGCTGCAGACGCCACCCCCTCATACCTGTTCCTGCCAAAACCCAGACTCTCTAACTGAGAACCAGCTAACCCCATCCTGAAAGCCACAGCATAGGCTCTGTGGATCAGCGCACCGCCAGCTACGGACCTTGTGAGTAACCCAATTGGGTCCACTCCCTGGGGGTGGCAACTCTGTGGGATTCCAAAGCTCTCTGGCCCAAACCCCCTTCCAAAAGGGAGGGATCACATCAGAGGAGAACACAGACATAAGTTCTTTTCCTAAAGCACCTATGGCTACCTTGGAAAGCCTGGGAACACAGCTCCAGACCTGTGAGAGCAGTCTACAAACCTGAAACCCCCAAACTTCCCACCATCAGGCCTGAGAGTGGGATAGCAGTCACCCTCCTTGTCAAAAGGCCATCTGGTCCCAACCAAGCCACAAGGAAAATGGACTATTGCAACGCATACAATGTTTTATCAGGAATCGGTTTAGAGGACTACGTGGATTCAAGCTCCCCTAAACAAACCAAAAAAAAACCACTTTTGGGAATCTTTTAGTTTGTTTTATGTCTGATCACTTGTTGTTTTTGTTTCTGTGTGTTACTTTTGTGTATTGTTTTTTAGGACTTGCTCTTTCACTTAAATCTTCTATTTTTTACTATTATTTAGTTTTTTTCTTCCACTTTTTAATTTCAGAATTTTAAATATTTTGTTTCCTCTGTCTCCCCTTTTTGATTCTCTCCACATTATACTATTACTCCGTCAGAGCTATCCTGTCTAGCTCTATACACAAAGTAAGGCCTCCTTCTATGTGTGCAAACAATAATTACAGGAGTTATCTTAGATTAAGCAACTTTCCAATACTCTTTGAATAAAACTTTTTCTAATGTCAGCAATTCTCCCAAATACACTTTTATATAACTTCTTTTCTAATCTTCATCTAGATCTCTAACCTATTCCCTACATAACCTTTGTTTGAATTCTTTTCTACCTCTTAAACTCTGAAACAAGTTCTCTATTCTGTTTCTACTACATATACCTCTTCTCTAAGCCCTCTATGATCATTATAACCAATTTTTCTTCTGAACTTAAACTTATATCTCTCCAACCCTAACCCTTCTCTTCTCCATCTTTTCCAGTCCATGCCTAACAATATATATCTGACCCAATTTACACTTGCTTCCATTTTTGACTGAGTACAAGGGGCCCTTCTTATTAATTTTAAGGTGCAAACTACTTATCAGCCAAACCCAGATCATCTCAAAGGATACAAATATAAGTAATCTCTACCCAGGAACCCCAACATCCCTCTCTAACCAAAGAAAAAGAGTGATAAACAGGGAAATACTTACCCATAATTCTGAAACCCTAAGATCTATACAGCTACACAACACCAGGTTGGCTCCAGCCTTAAAATACTGTCCTCTTGTCGTACTGTTGTGGTTGTTGTCTCCAGATGGGTTGAACTGACTGTAGAAACAAGAGGAACCTGGCCAATCAACTAACCCTAACACCATCTCCACAAAAACAAGCTAGAGAGCAGTCCAAGAATGACCTCGAGGATAATGCTCAAGAGATTTTAAAAGAATGGCTGGTAAATCTGCTGAATGAAAAATTGGACACCCTATACAGGGCTGTAGGAGAAAATGATGAGGCCAACCAGAAGCTAATAGACAACCTCATGGCCTCCACAGACAAAAGGATAAAGGAACTCCAACAGAAGGAGAAAAAGAGAGAAACCAGATAAAGGAGTGGAAAAAAGAAGTCCAAAAACAATTCCAGGAGGTAAGGCAATCTATTCAAGACTTAAAAGAAAACTTTAATAAAGGGCTGGCCACCAAGACGAAAGACCAGCAAGAAGGAAAGGAGATAAACAGTAAAGTAAAAAACCTTTAAAGCAGAACGGAGGAGGCTAAGAAAGAATATCTGAGGCAGAAACCAGTTTAGACTCCATGGAGAAAGATCACTCAGATATTCATAACAAAAACACAAAGCATGACAGATTACTGAAGGAAATACAGGACACATTCAGAAAGCCTAATTTGAGACTAATAGATATACAAGAGGGTCTGGTGAGGGAAGACAATGGATTATGAAATATATTCAGAAAAATTCTAGCAGAGAACTTCCCAAATATACAAAAGGACAGGACCATCCAGACACAAGAAGCTTTTAGAACCCCAAATAGAATAGCTCAGAGAAGGTCATCCCACTGCTACATTATAATCCATACAGCATCAATAGTCACTAAGGAAAGAATTCTTAAAGCTGCCAGGGAGAAGAGAACAATCACATATATATGTAACCCAATAAGAATTACCTCAGACTTCTCAGCAGGCAACATAAAAGCAAGGATGGCCTGAAAGAGGTATGCCATGCCCCAAAGACAAATAAATACCAACCATAAATAATCTACCCTTATAAGCTTTCATTCATAGCAGAAGGACAAATAAGAACCTTGCAGAGTAATGAAAAACTGAAGCAATATATTGCTAACAAACCAGCTCTACAAAAATTCCTAAAAGATGTTCTATATATAGAAAACCAACAAAAACAGAACATAGGCAATGAAATGGTCTACAAACAAGGAAATATGCAATCATAACAAGAATAGCTAAAGCACAGCTTCACCAAAAATATGGATAAAAAGACAGGAACAAACACCTCTCAGTCCTAATTCTCAATATTAATGGACTTAAATCTCCAGTTAAGCGACATAGACTGTCCAGTTGGATTAAAAAGCAAGATTCTTCTAACTGCTGTCTTCAAGAGACACACCTTACCCACAAAAACAAATATTCTGAAAGTGAAAGGCTGGAATAATGTCTACCAAGCAAATGGCTCCCATAAACAGGTGGGAGTTACAATCCTAATATCAGATAAAATAGACTTCAAATTAAAACCAGTGAGAAGAGATAAAGAAGTTCACTACATACAAATTAAGGGATCTCTCAGGAGGATATTATGATTCTAAATATCTATTCACCAAACAACAGAGACCCCAAATTTATCCAAGAAACACTACTTTCCTTCAAATAATGAATAGATTTAAAAACAATAATTGTTGGGGATTTTAACACACCACTGTCCCCACTAGATAGATCAACACATCAAAAACACAACAGAGAAACCTCAGATCTTAACATCTGCATAGATCTACTTGACTTAACTGATATTTACACCTTCTTCTCAGCAGCAAATGGAGCATTCTCAAAAATAGACCACATTCTAGGACACAAAGCAAAGTTTTCCAAAATCATAATCATTGAAATTTTGCCCTGCATTTTCTCAGACCACAAGAGAATAAAATTAGAACTAATCACCAAAAGCCACCAAAGGAAATCCCTGTAACACATGGAGGCTGAACAACACATTGTTGAACCATCAGTCAGTCATGAAAGAGATTAGAAAGGAAATTCAAATGTTCATGGTATTTAACAAAAATGAACACACAAACTATCAGCTCCTCTGTGACATAGCAACGTCAGTGCTCAGAAGCAAATTTATAGATATGAGTTCCTACATTAACAAGTTGTATAGATCTGAAACCAACAATTTAAAGAGGCACCTAAAGTTCCTTGAATAACAGCAACAAGCTAAACCCAATCCAGTAGACAGAAACAAATAATTAAAATTAAATCAGAATTAAAAATGAATTAGAGTCCAAAAAAACTATAGAAACAATCAACAAAACAAAGAATTGGTTCTTCAAAAAAATAATAAAATTGACAGACCCTTAGAAAATCTTAGAAAAAAAGAGAACACTCCCAAATAAACAAATTCAGAGATGAGAATGGAAACATCACAACAGCAACAACTAAGATTCAGACTATAATAAAGGATATTTCTCAACCTTTATGCTAATAAGTTTGAGAATCTGAAAGATCTAGATGAATTTCTAGCAAATATTGATGTGGACAAACTAAACCAACATGATTTAAACCAACTTAACAGATCTACATCAAGCATTGGAACAGAAACAGCAATAATAAACCTGCCACCCAAGAAAAGCCCAGGACTAGATACATTTACAGCTGAATTCTACAAGGCCTTCAAAGCAGACCTCACACCAATACTCCTCCCATTCTTCAATAAAATTGGAAATGAAAATTCAGTACCAAACTCATTCTATGACGCCATCATAACCCTCATCCCAAAACCAGGCAAGGACTCATTAAAGGAAGAGAACTATAGACCCATTTCTTGGATGAATGTGGACACAAAACTTCTCAACAAAATTTTGGCAAATTGACTTCAACAACTCATCAAAAAAATCATACAACACAATCAAACAGTATTCATTTCAGGGATGCAAATCTGCTTTAACATACATAAATCAATTAATATAATTCATTACATCAACAAGAGCAAGGTTAAGAACCACATGATTATTTCAATAGATGCAGAAAAAGCATTTGACAAGATCCAACACCCCTTTATGATAAAACCTCTGGAAAAACCATGAATCCATGGAACATTCCTCAATATGATAAAGGTTGTGTATGACAAACCTACAGCCAGCATTATACTTAATGGCAAAAAATTAAAGCCATTTCCTCTAAATTCAGGAACAAGATGAGGATGTCTACTCTCTCCACTCCTATTCACCTTAGATTTAGAATACCTAGCTGGGGCAATAAGACAAGATGCAAACATAAAGGGGATCCAAACCCGATGGACTCCACTCTGAAGTCATTTGAGCTGATCAGAAACTTTGCAAAGTAACAGGGTATAAAATTAACCCTCAAAAATCAATGGCTTTCCTGTATGCCAATATCAAGAAGAGCGTGGCTGAAATTAGGAAAGCAACTCCTTTTTTAATAGTCCCACAAAAAAAATACCTAGGAGTTAAATAAAGAGGCGAAGGATCTCTATGATGAAAACTTTAAAAACCTGAAAAAGTAAATTAAAGCAGCACTATGGAAGTGCAAAAACATCCCTTGCTCCTTGATTGGGAGGATTAACATCATTAAAGTGGCAATAATGTCAAAGGTTATATAAAAATTCAATGTGATACCTATCAATATTCCAACCTCATCCTTCAAGGAAATAGAAGAAGCAATCCAAAAATTCATATGGAACAATAAAAAAAGCCTGCATAGCAAAAACAATTCTTAGCAAAAAGAACAGCGCTGGAGGAATATCAATTCCAAATTCCAAACTCTATTACAAACCCATAGTAATGAAAAGAGCTTAGTACTGGCACAGGAACAGATCTGAGGACCAATGGAATAGGACTGAAGACCAAGAAATGAACCCACAGACCTATAGCCACTTAATCTTTGACAAGGGAGCTAAAGAAATAGAATGGAGGAAAGACAGCCTTTTCAGTAAATGGTGCTGGCAAAATTGGTTAAACACCTGTAGAAAACTAAAACTAGATCTGTATTTATCACCCTGCACTGGAATCAACTCCAAGTGGATCAAACACCTCGAAATAAAAGCAGATACCCTGATGGAAAGCAGCATGGAGGTTCCTCAAAAAACTCCACATAGAACTCCCCTATGACCCAGCAAACCCACCTTTGGGCATTTACCCAAAGATCACAAACAAGGCCATGCTAAGTCTACCAGCACAACTGTGTTTATCACAGCATTATTTACCATAGGTAAGTTATGGAACCAACCCAGATGCACCTCAGTAGCTGAATGGAATAAAAAATGTGATATATATATATATATATATGAAATATATGATACACACACATGCACAATGGAATTTTATGCCTTCATCAGAAAGAATGACATCGCCCCATTTGTTTGGAAATGGAAGGACTTGGGAAAAAATGCATTAATTGATGTTAGCCAGGCCCAAAGAGACATAAGTCCCATGATTTCCCTTATTTCCAATAATTTGTATAAGTTTAGGACAAGCAGAAAAGATAAAAAGCTATGTACATATTCCCATATAAAATGATGTTAAGCGAAATGAACCCCAAGATAGGAACACAAATGTTTTTTTTTTCTTTCTTGCTATTGCTTTCAACACTTTTATAATGTACTATGTGACTTTTTTTTGTTTCTTTGGTATGTTCCTCCCCCATGGTATAACTCCTAGTTTCACTTTATTTGATTTTGGTGTCCTACATCTTGTATATACATTTTTATAATTTGGGGAGGAGAAAGGAAAAAACAAAATGCTTAAGTAAGGATACAGGTTTACCCATTGTATCAATGAGATGTATATGACACTATGTTGAAAACGAACTTAAAATTTCTGGGGGAGGATAGGAGGGGGAGGGAAGAGTTGGTGAGGTGAGGAGGGAAGAGATGGTAGGGGAAAAACAAAGGAGGAAATAACAGTGCTTGATAGGAAATGTACAGTTACACATTAATGTAACTGTAACCCCTCTATACAGTATTTTTACAATAAAAATATATATGGAAAAAAGAACACAGTTTATCCTCTGCCTTTTCCAGTCTGTTTCCTTGTAAAAAATTCTCAAAGCAACTATAACTTTGTGTATAAAATGTTGAGAAAATTATTAAAAAAGGAATAACACAATATAAATTATTTTTAATGCTATGTAAATGTATTTTTAACATTTTTATTAAAAACTTCCTTTGCATTTCTTTTGTTTCCCTGTACTTTTTCAGGTGGGCAAATATACAGACTAGAATCCTTATTCTTCAATTATTAATATGATACCCAATAAAGTACCCAAGGTTCCTAGCCTTAATTTGCTCCATTATAAGATGGACATCCTCGTTTTTACTTCATGGCTTTGTGGTTATTCATTAAATATTTGTTTCCTTCACATTTTCATTATGTTTATCTTTGGCCTTTAGTTTGCCACTAAGTATTGAAACCAATGGTGTTAACTGAAATTCATTGACAAAGATACTTGCATATATGTTTCCTCAACTATTTAAAAGTGTCCTAAACCATTCTGTTTCCTACTTTGGTTGGAATTCTCAATCTATTTATACAACCTAAGCTATTAAACAGGAAGTTGCAAGCTTTCTCATTTCATCTTCAATTGCTAATATGTACTTGAAATCGTTTTTTGCTTTTGTTTTTTGGTTTTTTTTCCTGCCTTTTCTTTAGTTTGTCAATTTTCCCTTAACACAATAACTGGTCTATCCCTTAATAGCAAGCTAATTTTTTACTTTTTAACCTTCCATATTGTTGAGGACATTAGGTGTCAACATGTAATTTTGCTGTTTTGAAAATGAAGCGAAAAAGTCTTGCTGATAACCTGTACTAATTATTTTCATCCACTGGCAAGGGTAAGCATATAGACAGCTAATTGGGTTGCTATGCTATAGAACATATCCTTTCACTTTTAAATAGTTCAATAGAATTTTTAAATGAAGTTTCAGCATATAAAGAAAGCTTTGGAGTGATTAGAATTTTAAATATCAAAGTAACATTGATGTTAAGGAACATGCTGTTTTAAAGAACTCTAAGTTGTTATTACAGACCACATTAAGGATGTGATAATGAGGTTTCACTTTATTTACTTAGAAGAATATTTTTAGCATAGTAATTTTGTGAGATTAATATTCTGCTAAATTGTCTCAAAGGTTTTAGATAACACTTCTAGTTTTATGGGAAATTATTACCAAAATTACATCCCTTATGAAAAACACATATTAATGTATCAGAAAAGATAAATACATTTTAATAAATAATCATTGTGTTATGAAGGATATCTATTTCATTTGAACCTGATATAATGAGTAATGAAGCATTTCAACTTGATAAAATGAGTAATGAGACATTTCACCAACACTGATGATTCACTATGTCATTAAAATACAATGAAATTTGAAAAGAGAGACATTAAAATCGTCACAGAGACCCATTCAGAGTTTACAAGAAAAAAGCCTGAATTACTTTCTATTTCCTGGCAGACCAAGAGACAAGCTGTTTGCAGAAGTTGTCCATATAATCATAAAAAGAGAAGAGAGTCTGGATAAGTTATTCCCCCTTTAGTTGTTCAATACTGTATTACAAAATGGAAGACCTGATGAAACTAAACCTTCATAACTTGACATGTTAATGGTCCACTGTTAATTTTTTTAAGATTTTATAATATTATTTATTTTTCATTATCTCTATAGATTTCCCCTGCCTTTCCAAGATTGTTAACAGCTGAATATAAAATTGAAGTTATAAACCAAGAAGTAAAATGACAAAAGTAATTATAGTTGTTGTTTCCATTTCATTAAAAGACTTAAAGTACAAACTTTGCTACAAACAAATTTCCTGTGTGTATAACCTATTTTTCTTTTTTCAGCAATTATTTCTAATCTCCCTCTGAATGTCTAGTATGATTTTTAAGTATTTTCCCCTCAGCATATATATGATATATAATTTACTGTTATTGGGATTTGAGTTTTCACAGTTGATGATGTTAGATTGCAAAATTAAAGTGCTACTGCTATCATCAAATTCTTTTTTAAATTACTTTCTTGAATCAGAGTTGAAAGAAAAATTTATCATCCTCCTCCAGGTCAGTAGGTACAGGCAGAGTAAAGCAATGTTTACAGATGGAAAATATTAATAACTTAAATTTTTATTAAATTTCATCTCATCAAATTTTAGGAAAAGGATGGAGTTAATAAAAGCTTCAGAATTGATAAAAATTTCAGCTGGCAAAGCCTTTTACAAAAGAATTCATTCTAAATGTAAGTTAGTTATCAAATAACTAGCTGTATTGGTACTGCAAGAACTGTAGCCCCAATTTATGCTTATCAGTAGAGTTGTGACAAATTGCTTCTTTCCTTATGATAGAACAACACTGACACATGAAGTTTAAGCCACTAAAGGAGATTGCGTTTTAGAGGAGTTATCAACCATGCTAAAAATTATTATTAAGACTAGTGATTCCTGACAAGTTGCACATGGAAAGATTTTTGTGTACAACTTTGCTATTTTCATGAATAGTAAAAAATAAATTTCAAAATATTTTGGAGAATCACCATGAAAGACTCATTAGTAAATACAAAGGTGCATTTATGATGTAGAAACAAAACTATGCTTGAAGCTACTAGTTTCCTAAACTAATAGGCATGTGTAGGAACAAAACACTACTAGTTAAAAAGAACAATTATCCTCTTACATGCATCCCCCAAAAATTATCCTTCAAATTTTTAATTGATATTTTTGTTTCTGATCAAATGAAAAGTTACATTTTTTTATTTTAATAACTGCTACATTTAGATCAGAACTGTTAAAGTCTTACTGGTTTTCAGGTATACAGATTAGTGACTACAGGATCAATATTGAGTATATATCTATGTGAATTTCACAGAACCCAAACACCTCACGAAATCATCCAGCTGAATTGGCAATTGCAAAACTGACACAATTAGGTGATCCTCCTCCTTAAAACCATATTGCTGGGATCACAAGACATGCTCAATATCAACTGGATTTTTGAGTTAAAAAGATTGAATCTTTCTCACTTCTTTTGTCCCATGTGTCTTCACACCACAGTCCTCCAAAACTACCCCCCAGAAACTTGAATTATAGACATGGAGAAATTTTGTAAGTTCTGGGCTTTGAACTTAGGGCCACACACTAGCAAGACATGTAAATATCCACTTGAGCAACAATGATAGACCTAAAATTATTTATTTTTATATTTTTTCTTTTTTTATAATTTTACATAATCATTCTAACAATTTATCTTTATAAATACAGCTCATCGATTTATATAAAATAATCCTTTTATAGCAGTATTTAGTTTTAAATAAGATTGTACTAGGTTAACCTGCTTCTGCTCAAATAAGATAATCTCACTGAATGGGAGAGGGTAAAATGTGTTTTTGCATGAACATTTTTTGTAACATTACTTTCAGTCATTCTTACCATTTGCAAAATTGTTCCATGCTAAATTTTATGGGAATTTATTTTGCAATGTCTGCTTATATGTTAATATACCTCCTCTCTTCTTGTCAATGCAGCAGACAGAAAAAAATGTCTATGTAGTGAAAGTGTAATCATTTTGTGAAATTTAGTGTTTCTTCTCCTTTTGCTTGATAAAATTTTATCACTCCCTATCTCAATTCCACCAATAACATTATTATAAATAATGAAAGAAGGAAACTGTACACCTACATGGATACCAATATTCACTCAATTTTAGACAAGATAAAAGCTGACAAGTTTTTCTAATGGTTCCACAAGCTTCTGTTTAATTCTTAGAGGTTTGTTTTTTGTTTGTTCATGAAAGATAATGGGCAAATAAGGAATGAAAACTGAAAACCTACCAAAAGAATTATTTTAGGAATATGATTTCTTAATCAGCAATTCATTTATGAAAACCAATGTGAAAACTGATCTTGGCATAGATTGCAGCATTGACCATGATCTAACTAGTGTAATCAAATTTTAATTATCCAAATGAAAACAAATTGATGATCAAATGAAAAGAAAAATAAAAGGTGTGTCATGTATATATTCAGGACTTGCCAAATGATCTCATTTAGCTGACTCATTTGGGGGAAAAAAGACTCTGTTGAGTGAAGTTCTATTATAGATTTTAGTTCAAAAGAAGAGAAAAATATGTACTCATATCATGTTTTCCAGACATTTTCTTCTGCATTAAATTGAAGTTGTTAGGATCTTCAGGGAAATGTGAAAACTAATATTTTCTCATATGCTGGTATATTTTAAAATCAACATAAAAATGTTATATAACAATGAAAAATATTCTTATGATCAAAAGATCTAGTGTCACTTTAAAAGATGCAGTTTTCTGTACATTTCATGCAAATAAATTTTAATTTTTCAATAAGAAATGAACTATTTAAAATGATATTGAAGCATATTGATCTACCTAATAAGATATAAAACTTAAAGCCACCAAGAGTATATGATTTCATGCCCTAGGTAACATATTCAGTGGTTTTATTATTGTTGTATGAAATTTCCCCCAGTTCTTTATGGAAGGAACTATCTTTGGGAAAGTAATTGGTGTTTCCTTATGCATGTTTTAATAGTCAAGTAAAAAGCTTTTGTAATAAATGCCATCTAGTATGGAATACTATTTGAACTGTATTTATATTTACAGCAGATTACCTTAGGTGGCCAATTAAAAACAAGGTATAAAGGTCTTTTTAAAATTATTTGGAAAACAAAAAACAACAGCTTTGGTTCATTGTTCTTATCTTCAACTTCAAGATATATCGTACATATTGAAGATTGTTATGTGTATGTGTGTGTGTGTATTTAAAGTTGTCATTAAATATACATGTAGAATTTGATTTTTATTTTGATTCTTTTTAAGATTAGAAAAAAATTAAATCTGCCTCTAAGTTTTGCTCTTAAAATCTACAGACTAATTATACCTACTGAATCTATCAACAATTACCATGATCAGTGTTGAACTTAGGCTTGAATAATTAACAAAATGAAATCACAATGCAAGACATACTGAATTAATTTATGTTTATGGAGTACCTGTTCTTGGAATCAGACAATCTAATTTAATTTATTTTTTATTCCTGATAGCTTGTTGGATGCTTCTAAGAGAACAGTGAGATTACTTATATACCCCTGACTAAAGAGTGTTACTCAAATATTTATAACAACCTTGGAAACTTAGATTGCTCAAGGGAACACGTACTTTAAATAAGCCACTAAAATGGCTAACATATTCTTACTTAACTGATCACAAGCAATATGATTTTCTCTTAAAAAACCTAAGGTATTTCCAACATTGTATCACCATAAAAGTATCTACGATATTGGGGCAAATGGAAATTCCACAGTTATGTTCATTTGGTAATAATAATCTCAGGCAGGATTGATAGATGAGGTGACAGGAAAATGAAAATATATAAATATATATAGTACAAGACCAGACTCAGAAGTTAAAGACAGAACTGGAAAATACAAACTGAAAAATCAGAGCATCTTGCTTCCCATCATTGCTCACTCTTTTTAGATATTAAACTACTAGAATGGAGAGACTGAAAGGGACTATCTGCATTTGCTTTCTCCTTTATGATAAAAAGAAGCTGTGATATACTTGACTAGGTAAAACGGCAAAAAATGTACGGGCATCATGTCTAGCAATTGGTAGTCTTAAAACTCACACTTATTGTCCATGTGTTTTAAAAAATTGACTTGCCCAGAGTCCACAGTTTCTAATGATTGGGGTTTGTTAGGAGATATGACCATGGTCCCCAGTTCATAAAATAAAAGACCACAATTAAAAACTACTATTTTGATTCTTCACTCCCATTTCCTACCAGGAACAGGAAATGTTTCTCAGTATTTTTCCAATTTCTCACTAATATATCATGTTTTACTAAAATAAATCTTTGCCTAAATTTAAACATTGTGATGTTCTTTTTGTAACATCCTTTGATCACAGAAAACTGGTAGAATTGAGATACACAATGATATACACATTATGTTCCTGTGATTTTTATGGAAACTGAAAAGTTGAGCAACCATCTCATTCTTTTACTTCCTACAATAACAGAACTAGATCTAATTTAGTATGTATTGATATGAAGCTGAGAAATCCCAGTTTACAACAGATATAAATTGGGGCAATTGTGAATCAAGACTATTTTGTAATTAATATTATTACAAATGCCAATATTGAAGAACCCACCACATAGTTTGGGGCAGACACTTGGATAGTAATTCATGAATGAATGAATGAATGAATGAACTACTCCTTAGCTTTACTCACAATCCTGAATTTGGCATATATCTACATAGTAAATGATTATCAAGATTAGCCAATTTTTAAGTTATCTATGTTATTGTGTAAAGCACTAGTTATGACAAATATTAAAAGTGTTTTTCATAAGAGCTGAAAACTGGCAAGAATTTACAGATTCAATAATAGGGTATTGATTAAATAAATGACAATGTATTTTTAACATAGAATTATGTAATACCCATAAAATTAATTCACACGGTTTCTTTTAAGAGATATAAGTAACTCTACTTATGAGAAAAATATATTATTTTTATAGTTTAGAAATGACTCTACTCCTTTAGACAATGTGAAATTTGTAAAATGCCTCCCTAGGTCTGCAGCTGATATTTGCACAGCATGAAAGCTGTTCCCTTTGAGCTCAGTGCTAATAATATTGATTTGGACCTCTGTCTCCATTAGCTTTGATAAAGGAATTATTTTCACATTACCTATGAGAAACAAAAGTTAGCAATTCCCTAGAGCAATGGGAAACTCTTCCTTTATTCTTCCCTTATGAGACACATGAAAAAATGAATTTCTGTTTTCAAATGCTGTCATCACATTAGAAAGCATACTAATCATAAATGCTCATTGTGAATACACTTATTGCTACATCATCAAAAAGTTTTGATTAGTTTGCTGTGTTTCTTAAAATATGTTTCAAATAGTTGCAACAAGTAGTAGTAAGGAAGGAGACAAGTCTATTGAGAAGATGAATAGTGCCTTGATATGACAAATAATTCATGGCATATACTAGCATAGTAATATTAACTGCTTTTAAATTATTACAAATCGCTGTTTATATAACACTTATGTACCAGACCCTGATTCTAAGCACGTTCAGCCTCTTACTTAATTTAATCTATCAAGCTCTTATTGTCATTAGCCCAGTATTATAGTGAGACAATTCAATCACTAATAGATTGAATAATTCACCCAAAACAGCTAGGAAGTAATATAATTGCAATTTGATCTCAGAAGGGAAGGTTCAAAAATGAACTTATTTTAAACCTCAGATTTGCAATTTAGTGTTTGCATGCCTCAAAGAATATCACTTAAACAAACTCTCTATTCTTTAGTTCTTTCAGTGAAGTCACTAAGGCATAACAATACCTAACATATGGGGCATTTATACGTTAATAATTGTAAATAATAACAATGATTGATATATACTGAATAAGTAGATAATCACATTTGCTCATGGGAAAGTAGGTGAGACTGCATGTAATCAAGCTCTGTTACTTATTTGTCATGTGATATTGAGAAAGTACTTTACATCTCCAATGCACAGTTTACTCATCAGTAAAATGTGAAATATTTCTACACTAAAATGATGATGGTAACAGCAATTTGTTATAAATTAGTTGTCAAAAAATTCAAACAATGTCGGGCTGGGAAGTTGGCTCAGTGGTAGAGTGCTTGCCTTGCATGCCTGAGGCCCTGGGTTCGATTCCTCAGCACCACATAAGCAAAAAGAAAAAAGCCGGAAGTGACGCTGTGGCTCAAGTGGTAGGGCACTAGCCTTGAGCTGAAGAGCTGAGGGACAGGGCTCAGGCCCAGAGTTCAGGCCCCACAACCGGACCCCCAAAAAAATCAAACAATGTGATGTCTGACATATTATAGACACTCAATAATCATAATAATTAGAAATAATATAGGGGAAATGTTTGATTAGAAAGAATGTTCTCAAAATATTGTCTCTGAAACAGACATAAATACACAGTCAATTTCATCATGCCAAGTTTTCACTGATAGGGAAGATAAAGACACTAAGTAGTAACTATATGTTCTATTTTGTGGCATAAGACAGAAATAGTATGACATGCGTTGTAAATTGCTTTGGCCTGAGTAGCTCTGGTTAGTTACTCAGGAGTCAAGCAACATGACTATTAAGAACTTTGTCAGGAGAAGTTAGTTCCATTTCCCTGAGCCTGCAAAGGATCCAAAAAGAGCATCTAGCCCAACTTTATAACATCCACAAAGACTTAAAGAAATTCTGTCTCTGTATTTCTTTCCCTCCCTCCCTACTTCCCTTCCTTCCATTCTTGCTTCCTTCCTTGCTTCTTTCATTCTTTCCTTCCATCTTTTTCTCATGTGCCAGTCCTGGAACTTTAAATATGAGCCTGGACGCTATCCCTTAGCTTCTTACTCTAAAGGCTAGTGCTCTACCACTTTAATACAACAGTACTCTTACTCTAAAGGCTAGTGCTCTACCACTTGAATACAACAGTACACTTCTGACATTTTTTGAGAAGTATATTGGAGATAAGATTCTTCATTCTGGCAGAGAAATGGCTATTTAACAGAGAACCAATAAATATAGTAAGAAATGACAAGGCATGGCCCCTAATAAGGTGGATAACATCACAGGAATTCCAAAACATTTCTTAGTCTTATCAATATTAAGGGAATTAATTCCCAATTAAATGAAGTAGATTGACGAGATGGATCAAAAAGCAAGACCCAGCTGTCTTCTGTCTTCAAGAGGCACACATGTCCCACAGAAACAAACATATTCTGAATGTGAAAAGCTGGTATAAAATCTATAAAGCAAACAGGCCCCACAAATAGGCCTGAATAGCAATACTAATAGGAGATAAGCTAGACTTCAAATTAAAAGTAGTGACAAGAGACTAAAAAGGACATTACATAATAATAAATGGATCCTTCCTACAGGAGGATATAACAAATATAAATATATGTACCCCAAATGCCAGAACACCCACTTTCTTCAAACAGATAATACTTATCCTAAAACACACATAGATCCAAAGATATCAAAGTTGCTTCTCGATAGATCAACCCAGCAAAAATTTAACAGGGAAACCTCAGAAAAAAAGACTTGCATTGACCAACTAACCTTCACAGACGTCTACAGAATATCTCACCCAGCAGTATCAGAACATACATTCTTCTCAGAAACTTCCAAAATGGATAATATTTTAGGTATAAAGCAACCATTCAAAGTCAGAAATGTTGAAATTAATCCCTGCATTCTTTCAGATCACATTGGAATAAAATTAGAGCTTAAAACCAAAAGCAAAAGAACTTTGTCTCCCTAATTGTTCAGGTTCAAAGTTAATGAACACTAAAGAAACAAAGGAGGCAAAAAGCTTGAAGACTCTCAGGATAGAGGTACTGAAAGATTCAAATACAGTTTTGAAAGACATTGCAATTTTAAACTAAAAGTATACTTCCTTATTCTAATGTCACCTGAGGAAAAGAACTGTTTCATCCTTATGGAGCATATTAACATGAAGGCTTTTAATGGACGTAATGGAAATATTCTAAAGCTAGTTAATGATGATGACTATTCCACTCATTAACGTCAGAAAAAAACTGCATACATGAAATGTAAAAATTTTAATAATTTGTAAAATAAGCTTTGATTACACTATAAGCATATTTAAAGATATTACAATTAAAGCCTACTCATACCCCATATTTACAAAGGTGAAATATATGACTTAATATATATCAATCACTCTGTTACATGCTTTATCTTAAGTTTTTCTATGATAGATTCATAATATCCTATATTGTGCACATATTTTCCTCCATTTTACCAATGAATAAATCAACATGTACACATTGAGTTACTTCCCCAATGTCATTTAAGTAATAAGTAGGTACAAAATCAAGACTCTCAAAAAAGTGTAATGGAGAGGAACATGAATTTTATATTACAGTTGTCCTTTAAAATTCTACTGATAATCTTGTGACAAGGAATATTTTAGCAGAAAGTGACTAGGACTGACTGGAAAACCATAAAGGAATAGTACCTATCAATCAACCATAAAGCAGTTAGATGAGTGTCATGGCCTATTGTAGCAGAAAGGTATCAGAAGGTACAGAAATCCTTGTAAATTACATTATTATAGAACATTTCATGTGGAAAACTTTCCACCTAAAAGACTCCATAGATAGAAATTAGAGTAAAAGTTGTTATGTTTTAAACATCAAACACTACTACATACATAACATCTGAAACTACTGTGTAAAATCACTTTAGGAAATGAAGCACTTGACACACACTTGTCTTCTTTCTGCCACTTATTAGTCTATATTCAGTTTAGTATTGTTCACCCTTTTTATCCTAGTTTTTAATTTTTTTCACTTTTAGTATTTTGGATTTAAGTTTTTACTAAGACAAATTTCAGACATTACATAGTGAATATTTGTGTACTTAACTTCAAGAATCATCAATAAAATTTTGAGGCTAGGGATGCTAATTCATGTCTATAATTTTGGGGAATTGAAGGAAGAAGTTGGTAGAATTAGGGTTTGAGTCCAACCTGGGGGAAAAAAAAGTCTTCATTTTAACAAATAAAGGGTGGACATGATGGTGCATATCCCAGCTACATTGGAAGCTTAACCAGGAAAGTTGAAATCCTGGCAGGCCTATCTATAAACACGAGACCCTAGTCAAAAAAAAAAAATTAGCGCATGGCATAACCCCTGTTTTCATTGTATTTATGTTGGTAAAATTTGTGGAGGGGAAGGGAAAAAACAAATCATTTAAATAGAGATACAGGTGGACCCATTGCAGCAATGAGATGTACAAGTCATTATGTCGAAAAACGAACTTTAGAACTTTGGCTGGGGGTTCGGGGGAAGGGGGGAAGATGAGAAGGGATGGGAAGGGGAACAAAGGAATAGGCAACAATGCTTGATAAGAAATGTACTCATTACCTTACCCATGTAATTTTAACCCCCTGTACGGTATTTTCACAATAAAAATAATAATAATTAAGGCCACAGGAGTAGGGCAATGACTCAAATGGTAGAGCACTTGCTTAGCAAGCATAAGGTTCTGAGTTCAAATCCCAGGATCTCCCAAAGAAAACTTTGACATGCCACTTTATCTATCTATTTTTACTAATTTACATAGGTTTTGACTACTCATGATTAGATTAGTTTAGATTAGAATGCAATAAATATCCTGGGTTATAGCCTACAGATTACATTATGTTTTTACATGGCATTTTTTATGTTGTATACTATATAATGATGTAATAGATATCATAAATAACTGACCTCTTCCCACTCAATAAGTTATTTTTAATCAAAACATGATTCCAAGCCCAATGTTTCACACATGTACCATTTTTGACATTAGAACATAATGTATTCCTATCATTGTAAATTCATCCAACTCTTCTCTATGGTCTTAGTGTCTTTTCAAAGTATTTTCCATAGGATTCTTGTATTGTATATGGTATAAGCTTCGACTTTATACTTGATCATTAATAATAAACAACCTATTTGTTCTTTTTCTTTCAGTGTTTTTAATAGGGCCACAGACATTGACCTAGCAACTATAATACCCAGTTTAGGCCAATAAAAGTTATTTACTTTTATCTATTTTTAATTTTTTTGGGCGGTAATGGGGCTTGAACTCTGGGCCAGGGTGCTGTCCCTCAGCTCTTCAGCTCACGGCTAGCACTCTAACACTGAACCACAGCACCACTTTCCGCTTTTTATGCTTATGTGGTGCTGAGGAATCGAACCCAGGGCCTCATGCATGCAAAGCAAGCACTCTACCACTGAGCCACTTTCCCAGCCCCTATTTTTAGTTTTTATTATTTATAACACTGAATTTGGAAGACAAGGTCTTCTTCATGCCAGGCAATTGATTTAGCTCTGAAGTATATCTGCCAATGAGACACAAATAAAGATGAAATGTGTAAAGTAATATGTTCAGCTTGGTCATCTCTAATTGAGAGCGAAGTTACTTTCTCACAATTTTACAGTTTTCTCTCTGTCTGCTGGGATCAACCAAGCTTTGAGAATACAAATATAGACAATACCCTGAAAGATGCCTGAACACTGAGGAGGAAAGGATTTAAAAATCTGAATGGTTGCCCAGAATACTTGAAAATTCAACAAAGGCTACAAGACTATTCTACAAGATACAAATAAACTTATTTCATAAACAAATAACATTAATAATATATTTAAGTCAGTATTTCTTAGTCTTTCCTTGTTATAGTAGTTTAACTTTTGCCTTAATTATACAACAAGTAACATATACTTTGTTGTATACACAATAATGATATGGCATGCCAACTGGGCCCAAGAATTTTGTTCCTGTCTCCTATTTTGTATGTGATATTAGTAATTTATTTAATTGTATGAACTTATTTCCTCATCTGAAAAAATAGTAGAATAGATCCCTACATGATGTTATATAATTTAAGGAGAGGATGCTGTCTACTATCTTGCATAGTGTATGTTTATAAGTTTTTAAAAATCATTCTTAGAAAATAGTTTCTGCTTTCTTATTGAAATGATACTTTTGTTCAAAATATTCTTAGCAACATCAATCCTACCTAGTTATGTAATTTAATGTAGTCAATGTTCAGTGTTTAAAATAGATTTTTGAATCTACATACACATTTGAACAATATGGGCATTTGGCCCAGGGAAGTTACTTCAACCAACTTGGATTCCTTGCAGAACTATATAACATGGTTATGAAGGCTCAGTGAACAAACAAATATGTTTCATGTCATCTGGGATAAAATGACAAGTCAGAGCAGTTTTTTTATTAATACATGTCTTGAATCATGGGTCCTCACAAGATTCTGGTATTAAGAAATGTGGTTAAACCTGGAAGTCTTTTTGTATTTTATTACCATGAGACATTGCTTAGAGTCAAATGATGAGACTGACACAGAAACAAAATTCCATAGCTTATTGGACTTATCTAGAAAGAAGCATTAAGCCTGCTGCTTTATGGACACTGTTAATGATTTACTTAATGAATAATTCCATCTCTGTCTACAAAAGGGCAATCTGAAAAGTGCATAATTTTCAAAAGACAGTTATTTAAGAATTGATAATACTGAGAAGGTGATTGAACTTACAACTGAAATTGGTAGCAAGAAACTTCCTTCAAAAATATGCCATGTTACACTAGAGATTCCTTAAGTGAGTCTTGAAACCAATAATTTGGGGTCCCTCAAACTCAAGTGAGTCTCATAGTGATATGCTAGTGAGAAAATATACCGTTGGGCAATTTTTAGTCACATATCAGTTTTTTAGAGGGCACCTGTGTAATGACAGACCAATATTCTAATAAAAATGCAAAACAGTAATGCTTTTGGTGCTAGAAACACATTTCTCTTTTTTGACAAGATTAAATAAACCCATTTGAATGTTAATTTAATATTTAAATCATATTGTATGAATACAGCATTACACAAATACAGCTTAGTCCATTATTTACTGATACTTAGTCCAATATTTACTGATAAATACTTTAAATTAGTGTATGGATAAGCACTTACAGAAAACCTATATGTTATGCTTAATGGGTTAAATTTGGTGTTTTTTTTAAACATTTGACAGTTTGTTAAAAAAATGAAATGTCTATGGTTATAATGATATACAAAAAGAAATACACAAAGTGTATTTGCTATCGTACATTTCGTAACAAGCATTGTACATTTCTTAACAAGCATTGTAGCCTCCTCCTTTGTTTCCCCTTCCCATCCCTTTCCCAGCCTCCTACCACGCACCCCCACCCAATCCTCCCACACACACACACCAAAGTTGTAAAGTTCGTTTTCGACATGACAGCTTATACTTCTCATTGTTGCAACGGGTCCACCTGTATCCTTATTTAAAGGACTTGTTTTTCCCCTTCCCCTCCACAAATTATACCCACATCAAATACAGTGAAAGCAGGGGTTATACTGTGGGGGAGGGACATACAAAGCAACAAAGAAATAATCTTATAAATGCGTTAGAAAAAAATGCATGAAAGAAAAAAAAGCATTTGAATACATATCATTTTCCTAATATCACCTTATCTGACCTTTTCTGCTTGACTCATACATATACTAGATATTACTAGATATTGCAAATAAGGGAAACCATGGGACCTATGTTTCTTTGGGCTTGGCTTACTTCACTTAATATAATTTTTTCCAAGTCTTTCCATTTCCTAACAAATGGGGCAATGCCATTCTTTCTGATGGAGGCATAGAATTCCATTGTGTATATCTACCACATTTTCTTGATCCATTCATCTACTGAGGGGCATCTGGGTTGGTTCCATATCTTTGCTATAGTAAATAATGCTGCAATAAACATAGTTGTGCTGGTAGCTTTAGTGTGGTCTTGTTTGTAAACATTTGGGTATATACCCAAAAGTGGGATTGCTGGGTCATAGGGGAGCTCTATGTGGAGTCTTTTGAGGAACCTCCATACTACTTTCCAAAGTGGTTGAACAAGTTTACAGTCCCACCAACAATGAAGTAAGGTTCCCTTCTGTCCACATCCCCTCCAGCATCTGTTGTTATTAGAGTTCTTGATTTTTGCAGGGACACCTTTTCTTATATCCTCTTATTTACTACTTGCTTTGCTAGCCCTGGCACATTCATTTCTGATTTAGCAGCCATTTCTAGTACTGCAAAGTAACATGAACCTTCAATATTTGAAAAGCTTCATAGTGAAACCTATGTAAAAGTACTGTCATTTTTAATAACTCATCTGAGATTGAAAAATCATTACCTTTATGCTGCGCTTGAAATGATTAAAAGAGACAAAATCATGTAGGTATGAGTTGAGAGATAGGGTAAGACTTGATTATTGTCAATGAAGGAATATTGGTCAAGGGTTAAGTTTTTATTTTAATTATATGCATTAGAGCTAGCATTAACAGTGTATTAAGATTTTCACTATAGGAGATTATTTTTTTCAAATATTAGGAGTTTGTACAGACTACCTCCCAACTGAAAAGACAGGTCATTTGTAATAGTCTTAACTGATTCTGAAGTTAAGTAACTCAGATATTAAAATAAGATTCAAATGTGTAATTTGCTATCATAGTTTAGTAAAATAAGATGCACAGACTCTGAGGATGTTTACTAGTTTAAATTTTGGTCAATCAAATTAAAAGTAATGCTGGCTTATTTGAATTGCAAAGTTTTGGGAAGACTGCAAGTACTATTATTTTAGAAAATGATTTTCAAGCTAAGAAATATAATTGGGCTTAATGCAGTATGAATGCCAACATTGTGGTCTTCCTGACAATTTAAAACAGGAATGTCAATTCATGTTGGATTTCAAATGTTTCAAATACTAAATGACTCTGAAAGGTTGTTGTGAATGGCATTTTCTTCCCTTTGCATAATGTGTCAGCATAAAAGTGTGTTGGAGGGTCCACCTGTTGAAAGAAATTTCAAGCAAATGTTATGGTATCCATCCACCTTCTTATTTATTTTGATTTAATTTGCAAACCTCACATCAGAACATATGTGCACTTTCACTGTTGCTCCAATGGAACATGAATATCAGGGCCTGTAGCAGAGTATAGTCATCACCTTATTTCTGTGCTAATTAGAGACAATCATTTAATTTGATTAATAACTAAACTAAAAATTAAAATTAACAGAATTGAATTATATTAATAAAAGCACTAATTTGTTGATATTTTTGTCCACAATATCTCTGCATATACATTAAAATTTTATTCTAACGGTATACTTAATGAATATAAAATCTTCCTAAGGAGCTTTCAGCACATTTATAGATTAAGTGCACATGAGGATGTATTTTTTTCAACTTTACTTCAAATATGAAAATTAAAGTATACCTCATATAATTATATCTGAACCATGCTTCCTCTTCTTTCACTCTCTCCCAGTTTTCCCTCCCACAAGTTATACAGTTCATTGTCCATGTAGTGTCTAGTGAGTACCATTATTTTTGTTCACCATTTGTTCCATCATTTGTGTGCCTCCTCCTAGGCTCCCAAATAAAAAACAACAAAGAAGACAAAACAAAAACAGCAACAACAGCAACTAGAAACTAATTCTTGTATCTTTTACTTAGAGCTCATTTCATAAAATATTATTTCATATAATCATATGCATGTAGCTATGGACCCTTTGTGAACAACTCCTATTCGTATTCTCCTTGGCCGAAGTGTGTGACTGTCTAGAGTCCTGTGTAATTTATCACGTCTTTGTGTATGTGTGTATGTCTACATAGATGGATAGATAGATGGATAGATAGATAGATAGATAGATAGATAAATAGATAGATAGGTAGATATGAATCACTCAGTGTGTTTGCTTGTAGATTTATAGGCACATTCTCACTATCATAAATGAGGGAAATCATGCAGCCTATGTTTCTTTGGGTCTGGCTTCCTTCATTTAACATAATTTTTTCCAATTCTTCTGGTTGTCTTATGAATGTTACAATAACATTCTTTTGGATGGATGAGATTAATTCCATTATGTATATGCCATATTTTCATGATCCATTTATCCACTTAGAAGCATCTGTGCTGAATCCATATCTTGGGTATGGTGAACAGTATTACAATGAACATGGTTGTGGTGGTAGCTTTAGAGTGGCCTTGTTTGTGTTCTACCGGATAAATGACCAGGAACGGAATTGCTGGGTCATATAGAAGCTCTTTGTTTATTTTTTTGAAGACTCTCTATACTGCTTTCCAGAGTAGATGAACAAGTTTACATTCCCACCATCAGTGTAATAGAGTTCCTCATCCCTGTTAGCATTTGTTATTGCTATTTTTCTTAATACGGCCATTCTAACTGGGATGAGGTAGAATCTCAATGTAGTTTTGATATGCATTTCTTTTATATCCAGAGATGTTGAACATTTCTTCAAGTGTTTATTGACAATTCTTTGCTTCTTCCTCTGAAGAGTCTCTTTAACTCTTTAGCACATTTATTGTCTTGTTGAGTTTTGAGGGTTTATTTTTTTGATTTTTTATTTATTTATTTTGGGTCCAGTCATGGGCCTGAACTCTGGGCCTGGGCGCTGTCCCTCAGCTCTTCAGCTCAAGGCTAGTGCTCTATCGCTTGAGCCACATCGCCACTTCTGGCTTCTTTGTTTTTGCGTATGAGGTGCTGAGGAATCTAACCCAGGGCCTCAGGCATGCAAGGCAAGCGCTCTACCACTGAGCCACCTTCCCAGCCCTTGAGGGTTTATTTTTGAGTATGTAATTTTTTGAGCTCTAAGTATATTTTAGATATGAAGCCCTTGCATGATGAATAGCTAATAAAAAATGCCATTCTATGGGCTTTCTCTGTATATTGGTAGCTATGCCCGTTGCCATGCAGAAACTCTTCATTTTAATGCAATACCATTTATACAGTCTTTTTTGATTTATTGTGTTTCTTGATCTTTTTTTAAGAAGCTTTGACTCTTTCAACACATTTATAGATTAAGTGACTCTTGTCTGGAATGCTTAGTGTTTCCCTCATGCCTTCCCGTACTATTGTAACTATTTCTGGACTTAACTTTGAGGTCTTCCATCCATTTGGAATTGTTTTTGGTGAGGGTGATATATGAGTACCTAGCTTCAATTTTTTGCACATGGATAGCAAATTTTGATAGCACTATTTGTTGAAGAGGCTGTCTTTATTCCAATCTGTGTTTTTGAGTATTCTATCAAATATTAGGGAGCTATATGTATATGGGCTTATTTCTGGGTCATGTATTATGGTCCATTCATCATTTCTTATAATCTGCTTCAATTTTTTTTTTTTTAGATTTCACATTAGGGGCCTTCACATCTTTTTTTAACTATTCCTTAGGATAGTTTTTTGAGCCTATTTCACACTCTCCTCATTGTGGTCCAATAGAAAATCTACTGATTTGGGGGGTTTGATTTTATACCCTGCTACGTTACCAAAGTATCAGAACAACATAAATAGCCTGGTGAGGAATCTATAGGGGTCTTTAAATAAAGAATCATGTTGTTTCTAATGATGGATAGCTTTACTTCTTTCCCTATTTGAATTCACTTTGCTTTTCTCTTGCCTTATTACTCTTCCTAGGAATTCCAATACTATGTTGAATAGGAGAGGCGAGAGTAGGCATTCTTAATTTTAAAGGTAATGGTTTTAACTTTTCACCATTAAGTATAATGCTGCCTGTAGGTTTGCATGTACTGCCTTCATTATACTGAGGAATGTTCCATGGATTCCTAGTTTCTCCAGAGCTTTTTATCATAAAGAGGTGTTGAATCTTGTCAAATATTTTCTCTGCATCTATTGAGATGATCATGTGGTTCTTGCCTTGCTTCTGTTGATATGTTGTATTACATTAATTGAATTGCACATATTTATCTAGCTTTGCAACTTTGGAATGAATCCTGTTTGGTTGTAGTATATCATTTTTTGAGTTAGTTGTTGAATTTGGTTGACGAAAATTTCATTGAGAAGATTTTCATCAATGTTCATCAAAGAGATGAGTCTATAGTTCTCTTTCTTTCTTTAAAGGAGCCTTAACTGGTTTTGGGAGGAGGATTATCCTGGCTTCATAGAATGAGTTTGGTAGTGATCTTTCCCATTCTGTTTCACTGAAGAGCATGAGGAGTGTTGGAATGACTTTTCTGTTGAAGGCATTATAGAATTTGGCTGTAAATCTATCTGGTCCTGGGCTTTTCTTGGATGTGAGGTCCTTTATTGTGATTTCATTGTCATTACTTGTTATGGGTCTATTTAATTTAATTAAATCTTCTTGGTTCAGTTAGGGTATATCAATATTCTCTAGGAATGCTTACATTTCTCCCAGATTCCCAGATTCTTTGGCATAAGCATTTGCAAAATATTCCTTTATAATGTTCTGAATCTTGGTTGTTTCTGTGGTGATGTTTCCATTCTCATCTCTGAGTTTATTAATTTGGGTGTGTTCTCTTGTTACTCAAATATGCTAAGGTTATATCAATTTTGTTAAGTTTTTCAAATGGTCAATTCTTTGCTTTGTTAATCTTTTCTGTTTTTATTCACTAATTCATTTAGTTTTCATTTAATTTTTATTATTTTTTCATCTATTGCTTTGAGATATGCCCTGTTCATACTTTTCAAGGAGCTTGAGGGGCATTCTTAAAGGATTGATGAGAGTTTTTGACAATTTCATGATGTAGGCACTAAGAACTATATAGTATTCTGTGAATACTACCTTTGCTCTGTCTCAAGGAGCTGGTATTTTGTAGAATAATTTTTGTTCATTCCAGGCATTTTGGATCACTATGGGGAGCTGGTCCCCCAAAGGAGGGACCATGATAGGTACTCATGGGTTAGAGTTGGTGTTAAAATGGCCAGAAACATTTTGGTGAGGGATCTCTATGTGAGTGTGGTGGTCTGAAACACCTCTTTCTGATTTTTCCCTAGTGTAGGCCTGAAGGTTTGTTGCTCTGACCATGCTGGAGGGGATTTGTAGCCTCTCTGCAGAAGTCAACAGGCTGATTCTGAAATCTTCACTGCTTTCAGTTCTTGAATTCCCATGGCTTATTTATTGTTTTTTAATTTGCTGGGATGAGTCTCTGTCCATTTATAGTTTTATTGGTATGAATTTCTTTAGGAGAAGTGTGTGGTAGGACTCAAAATCATTGTTTTGTCATAGACAACTAGGAAGTTTACCTGTGGCAATGCCACCACATTCCTGAAATTCCACTATGTTGTTTATTTTAAACCTTGTATTTCTTTGTTGTTTGATATTTTTCAAAAGTAGATGATATTTTGCTTTATTTTTATTTTTATAGTGGGGTAGTGGAGTAAGAAAGATCATATGTTTGGGATTGTTCTTCACCTTCTTTTGATTCAGTTTCTGCTGTTTTTCTTTAGATTTTAAATATATTTTTTATTGTACAGATACTGTATAGAGTGGATACAGTTACATGAGCAAGGTAAGGAGTCCATTTCCTATTGATCATTGGTACCCCATCCTTTGCATTTACCCTATCATTCCTTTGCTCCCCACCTCCCACCTCCTCCCTCCTCCCCACTCAACGTTGTGAAGTTCATTTTCAAAAAAAATGTCTTGTATATCGCATTGTTACAATGGGTCATCCTGTATCACTATTTCAGCATTTTTTAATTTTCCTTCCCCTCCCCAAATTAGAAAAATGTATATATAAGATGCAGTACACAGGAATCAAATGCAGTGACAACAGGGGTTGTATCATGGGGGAAGAACATACAAAGAAACAAAGAAACAAAAAAACCACATACAGCATTACAAGTATATTAAAAAGAACAACAAGAATGATAAAAACTCTTGTGTCCCTATCTTTGGGTTCATTTTGCTTAGCATCAGGTTAAGGCTTATTCTCTATTATAGGTTTGCTTGACAGTCTTTAAAAGTATAAAGATACCATTAGTGGATGAATGCATATTAAGGACATAGTTTCATATGTGACTACAACAATGAATGTTTCTTTTTTTATGATGTATGTATAAAATTTTATTTATACTCATTTATTGTTGTCCTTGACTATAACATTCATCATATAATTAGCATATTAATAAAGAAAGCCATGATGTCTGCTGTCTCTCCTGTACATGGGCACAGCCACCTTGGTGTAGAATGGAAATGCTATTTGAGACAAGAATGCTTATGTGAACTATTTGAAATGTTGCTTTCTAGTGATTTCCAAATT
Organism: Dipodomys ordii; assembly: GCF_000151885.1. NCBI lineage: Eukaryota > Metazoa > Chordata > Mammalia > Rodentia > Heteromyidae > Dipodomys > Dipodomys ordii. The sequence continues at coordinate 3,038,470 of NW_012267419.1, forward strand.
AACATGTAGATAGACAACCTGTTCATGCTGAAGAAACTCCATGCTAGACCACAGTCCTTGCTGTAATCTGTGGCACAGTGAAATTTGAGGGCAACAAACAATGGGAATTCAACCATAAAGTCATTTTAACTGCCTGAAGGCCACCAATAACATAGTCTGGCAGATGATATTTTATTTGAAAATTGAGTGAAAATTAAGCACGTTTCCTTTTATCTGATTTTGATCTACAAATGAAGCCTGGTGAAATAAATATGTTTATGCTGTGACCTTGAATGGTAATTCAGGATATATTAGGGAAACTCTGCTATGACTGGCTGCCAGTGGATTCTTTTTTATTTGGTGGGTAGAAAGTGCTATAGTTCAGGGATTGTCTTAATACCAAGTACAAATTAAGACTATTTTTTTTGGTCGGTCATGTGGCTTGAACTCTGGGCCTGAACTCTGTTCCTCAGCTCAAAGCTGGAGGTACAACACCACTTCTGGTTTTCTGAGTGGTTTATTGGAGATATGTGTCTCACAGGCTTTCCTGCCCGGGCTAGACTCATGAGAAGCTAGGATTATAGGTGTGAGCCACCAGCGCCCGGCTTAAGACCACTCTTATCATGAGTTAAGTATCCCTCAATATACTTTCAAGGTTTTTCTTACTTGTTAGTATTACTTTTTTCATGTATGCCTGTTCCATTCTATTGCATCCTTTGTAAGGTACTTGTGTCTGTTTCAAAAGCAGAGATTTTGAAATACTACCTACTCTCCTAGGAACCAATGCAGCTATCTTGTCTGTCTCTCAGCTTTCCTGCTAAATTTTGAATCAGATGGCTCATAAAATGTGAGAATTTTAACCCAGTAACAACATGACAAAGTAATATTCATATTGATGTCTTTTCTCTCCTATTACTCAATCTAATGACATTTTTCTTTCAAAGGTTTTATAACAAAAAATAAACATTTCATCTGGATGTTGCTAGTGTGGTAGTGGCCATTTGTACAGAAAATGAAGGTAGAAGCAAGGTGGTGTGATGATTGTTCTGACTGCTGTACTTCCTATCTATTATAACAAACGCTTTCTGTCTGAGACTTTTCTTCTCTGACATCTCCATCATCCCTTCAAAAGAACCTTTGCCTTGTGAAGTATAAAAGATAAAGAAAAATATCCTTGTTGCAAATCAAAACCTCAAACTGTTCCCTTTCAGTTTTTAAACAGTATATTATGAACTTGGAAGAATTACCACATTAACAGTATATAGTGAGGAGCATAAAATATCTAGACGTAAAAGTTCAGCAAAAGATTTAAGTTGCTCAAATATGTGAGACAGAACAAATGTATAATGTAAATATTACAATATGTACATATATAGAATTTCACCACTTTGCATGTGTATATAGACACATATGTATATGAATATTCACACATAAACACACATACACATGCATACATGTATATTCCCACATCATATTTACTAAGTAATGAAATTCAAAGTAAAAAAGAGAAAGGGTAAAAAGCATATCATTAAACAATTGTTGTTTAAATAGATACAGAAATAAAAAATAATATAGAGTATAAGCAAAGAAATATGACACATAAATTATAGAATTTATAACTGGTTTAATAATAGACTTTACAACTCAAGTGTGGATTGACCAGATATTCTGGAACAAAAGAGAACAGATCTTCAGCTTAAAGCTTCCTGTAATATGTCTAGGTTAAGAAGTTGTGATTGCTGAAGGGAGCTCCTTTCTTTCCTCTTTTTTTCATGGTACTTCCTCTAATCACGGACTTTTCTATGCACTCAAAATTCATAATCTCTGTTACAGTTTTCAAGTGAAACCCCTAGTTTGTTGTGCAAGGTGATTTGATAGGTATTTTATCTGGACATTGCGGCTACATCTTGGGTTGAAAAGATTTAGCCAAACTAGGGCCAGAGGGCAGACTGTCTGCCTATGCAAACTACTGCCAGTAGGAGTTTGGACAAAATGCTTTGGCTGACATCCTTTAGTACACCAGGCGTAATAAGATTTTTTAAATTGAAATGTGAGAGGTATATCTTTTAAAATATTGATTTCTACTGTCATTGAACACAATTCTATTAGAGATTTCCTATTGTCATGACAAAAGCAAAAATAATATCCAAGAAAATAATTTTAAATTAAAATATTTATTGATCAAATAATTTCATTCTGAGAAATTGATTTCTTACAGGTTAAAATACATGATCCATTCATGGTTGCTAAAGAATTGCCAATTGAAAGGCATCAATGTCCTGTTGTGCAAGATCCTTTATTAATGACACACAATCATTTAATGATGAACTGTTTATCATTATGATAGTTGAATTTTCCCCTATTTTATTGCAGCAACAGGCAAAGTAAAATCCTAGTTCTTTCATAAATATTATCATTCTTGTTGGGAATGGAATACTAGCTGTTATAATCTCCAAAGTATAACCATTCCAACTGATAAAACTGTAATTATGTCATAGAGAATAAGGGTTCACTTCTTAAGGCAATTTGCTTCTACCAAATGAAAAAATATTGAAATCATACAACTTGTTCAACCACTCTGGAAAGCAGAATGGAGGTTCATCAAAAGACTAAAACATAGAACTTTCCTTTGAGCTAGCCATCCCACGCCTGGGTATTTACCCAAATTACCACAAACAAACCAGAACAACCATGTTCACTGACACATTATTTACCAAAGCTAAGATATGAAATCAACCTAGATGTTTCTCAGTAATTTTCTCAAGAAAATGTGGTATATCTACAGAATGGAATTTTGTGCTTCTATTAGAAAGAATGGCATAGGCCCATTGGTAAGGAAATGGAAAGACTTGGAAAAAAAATTTATTAACAGAAGCAAGGCAAACCCAAAGAAACATAGGTTGCGTGGTTTCCCTCTTTTGTAATAACTAGAATATGTCTCTGATATCCTTAGCAGAGGATCACAATAGCTCAATAACTTTGTGCTTGTGTTCATAAAAACAATGCTTATCAAAATAAACTCCAAGAAATGGAAACAAGAGTTCTTTTTAATTGTACTGTTTGTGGTTATATTTTTTCTCCTTCTTTTTCCCTTTGTTTTATTCCCTGTGGACTCTGTTCTTTATTTCTTTACCATTTATTTTGCATATATGTTTATCTGATATTGGAAAAAGAAGAGGAATCACAGAAATGGTGGGACAACAGTTTGATCAAGGCAACAGTGTTACTCACTAGACATGGTGTTGGAAATGAAATTTACAACTTGGGGAGAGAGAAGTCTGGGGTGGGAATTGGGAGGAAATGAGGAAAAGAGGAGGTAACATTGTTCAAAAAGGATTGTACTCATTACATTACTGCAACCCCTCTGTACATCACTGTTACAATAAAATTTACAAAAGAGAAAGAAACAAACAAAACAAACATTCCATTTTTAAAAAGATCAATAAAAATGTTTCTCAAAGAAAAATGTTCATCAATATTCTTTACACATAATGTATATATGTTGTTGGTGTTTACATACATGTGAAATGATGTATAATTATGATTGTAAATATTTGTCAAAAATGTGAAATTCCAGCCTCTGTTCTTGTCAAACTTCTTTTCACAAAAGTATGAAGGATAGGAGGAGAAGATGAATTTTCATGAGACTCAGGCTTTAATTAATGCTATGTGTATAGACATTCAACAGTGGGAGAAAAACAGCAGAAAAAATCTTAAGGCCAAAATAGGAGAGAAGAAGACATGTTGTAGACTCCAAGTCTTTGAATGAAATGTTTTACATTATTTTATCTGTAATCTTCACAGCAAGACTAAGGAATTTATATAACCCTTATTTTGCAGATGAAGAAATGAAAGCCCAGAGGAGCTGTATGATTTGTTCATAAGGATATTAGTAGTTAGAAAAGAGAGCTAAAAAAATAGAATGGAAGAAATACAGCCTCTTCAGTACATAATGCTGGCAAAATTGGTTAACTACTTGTAGAAAACTAAAGCTAGATCCTTATATATCACCCTGCACCAGAATCAACTCCAAATGGATCAAAGACCTTGGAATCAAAGCAGACACTCTGAAAACATTACAAGATGGAATAGGAGAAAACCTAGGTCTCATTGGCACAGGCCAAAATTTTCTTAATAGAGATCCAGAAACAACAAATCAAAGAAAGGTTGGACGAATGGGATTGCATGAAATTGCAGAGCTTCTACATGGCAAAGGACATAGCTAGCAAGATCAATAGAAAGCCCACGGACTGGGAGAAGATCTTCACTAGCCATACAACCAACAAGGGTCTCATACCTAAAATATACCTGGTCTAATATCTAAAATATACTCAAAAATTAAATCCCACAACAACAAATCTTCAAACAAACAACTGCCCAATTAATAAGTGTGCTAAAGTCTTAAAGAGAAACTTCTCTGAATAGGAAAGAAGGATGGCCAATAGACACATGAAGAAATGCTCAACCTCTCTAGCCATAAAAGAAATGCAAATCCAAACAACATTGAAATACCACCTCATTCCAGTTAGAATGGCTATAATCAAGAACTCTAATAACAACAGATGCTGGAGGGGATGTGGACAGAAGGGAACCTTACTGCATTGTTGGTGGGAGTGTCAACTTGATCAACCACTTTAGAAAGTAGTATGGAGCTCCCCTATGACCCAGCAATCCCACTTTTGGGCATTTACCCAAATGTTCATAAACAAGACCACAATAAAGCTACCAGCACCACTATGTTTATTGCAGCACTATTTACCATAGCTAATCTATGGAACCAACCCAGATGCCCCTCAGTAGATGAATGGATCAAGAAAATGTGGTATATATACACAATGGAATTCTATGCCTCCATCAGAAAGACTGACAAAGACTTGGAAAAATTATATTAAATGAAGTAAGCCAGGCCCAAAGAAACATAGGTCCCATGGTTTCCCTTATTTGCAATAACTAGTATATGTCTGAGTCAAGCAGAAAAGGTCAGATAAGTTGATGTTAGGGAAATGAATCCTAAGATATGTATTCAATTTTTTTTCTTTCATGCGATTGTTTCTAATACATTTATAAGATTATTTCTTTGTTGCTTTGTATGTCCCTCCACCATGGTATAACCTCTGCTTTAACTGTATTTGATGTTGTTATAATTTGTTGAGGGGAAGGGAAAAAACAAATCATTTAAATAGGGATACAGGCGGACCAATTGCAACAATGAGACATATAAGTAGTTATGTTGAAAACGAACTTTGCAACTTTGGTGGGGGGTGGGTAGGGCAAACAAAGGAAGAGGCAACAATGCTTGATAAGAAATGTACTCATTATCTTACCCATGTAATTGTAACCCCTCTGTACTGTATTTTCACAATAATAAAAAAAAGAAAAGGTCTAATCCAGGTTTTAAACTCAGATCCATTTTGCTTGAAAGCATGTACTGTGAATTATATTGCATTTCCCTATACACAGATTTATACAAATAGGTAAAATACCATACTTTGATCCTAAGACGGTAGAATGGCTTGAATGCAATCTAACTAGAAACAATTGAATAGTGTCTTGACATATAAAGATGACAATAGAAAAAGAGTGTTCTGTGTTGGAAATCAGGCAGAGTAGGTTCTCATTTGACAAAATTGGTGACAGCAGTAAGCACATTAATATTCCAGGACGTCCTTGATCTCTTCATTGTATTCTTTATTTCAAAGATGCTGTTTCCTGGAAATTAAATATTGCTCTGAGCATTGATGCTGCCTATGGACAGCATTACATTAACTTTGATCTTTATTTTTGGTGATATTCCTTTACCATAGAGTTTAGTTCTTGAGAATATTTCATTGTGGAACAAATTACAATCAACCACCAAAATACTGCACAAGCTCACTGAAAATGGAAATTAGGGAGTTATTCCACAGAGCATACCAAAAAGTAGGGTATTTTTTCAAATATTATCAGAAAGCAGAGAACCTTTCAAATATTTTAAATTTAAGATGGTTTATCTAAAAACTAACAGCTTATTTACTAACAACGTTATGGTACATGCAATAGTTGGTTTTTCAGTTCTCTAAGTAACTTTTTTTATTTTTATCTGTATCATTAAATCCTTCTTTCTGTACCAGAGGATTATACTTTAGTGGCTGGCACAAAAAAACTTTATATGGTGAAAGTTCATCATCATTTATATTGTCAGAATGGTTTTTGCCTTGTGAGATATTTCACAATGATCTAAATTGTATCTGGCTAAAACCTGGCATCTAAATTACCATCTTAAAAACAATTCTGTCTCAAAGAGAATCCCAATGTCAGTCTAATGAGCTGAATTGTGTGTTTCTATAAATAGTTGTTTATAAATAGCTTCAAATCTCTTAGCTAGCTATAACTATATAGCTTAGCTATAACTAAAACATTGAGGTAACTGTGGTACAGAAACTAATGTTGATGGGAAGACTGTTATCACATTAATTTCCTAATTACTTTCTTCTACTAATGCCAGGAGAATTGAATTATTGTTTACATCTTAACAGGAAATTGATTCATTTCGGCAAAGGTGTGGAAAAGGCTTTTTAAAAAAAATTGGCATAATTCACTCAAGTGAATGTTTTCTAAAGTGTTGCAGTTTGTCTTAAAACTTTTTGTTTGAACATTGACTCAGGCTGTCTTCCCATTGTCAAAGTGGAACTGAATCAATGTACTGTAGGCTTGCTTTGCTGCTTTGTGTGATAAACACTGTCTCACAAATCTGGAAAAATCCATTTTGATGCTACTTCTCCAATTACACCTGTTAAATGGTCTTTGGATGACTAATATTGGTCTTAGTTTTACACCAGATACATTGTTAAGGTACTGTTTTAAAGTAGGCTATAGTACTATTAACATTAATTTCTGAGAAGTACCATTTTCAGTATGTCTGACCGTAAGCAAATGAAAGTGTAATTGTTTTCTTGAGATCAGTGTAAATGGATTACCTTCTAACTACTCAGTAATTTTTGGAAAATTTCTTCATTCAGGTGCAGATGAATTGAATTTGTTTTTTGTTTGTTTATATATTGATTTTTTATTAATAAGTTTTTTATTGTGAAAATAGCGTACAGAGGGGTTACAATTACATGAGCAATGTAATGAGTAAATTTCTTATCAAGCATTGTTGCCTCCTCCTTTGCTTCCCCTTACCATTGCTGCCCTAACATCTCTCCCCACCCCCGGCAAAGTTGTGAAGTTTGCTTTTCGACATAACGACTTGTACGTCTCATTGTTGCAATGTGTCCACCTGTATCCCTATTTAAACAATTTGTTTTTTCCCTTCTCCTCCACAAATTATACCAACATCAAATATAGGGAAAAGAGGGGTGATGAGTTTTATTTGTATATAAATAAAATATGCTATTAACATATGTCCTGAGAATGCCTTTGGATAGGTCCAAATATTTAGAAGCCTTTGAGGGAAAATGCTGCAACCATTTAAAGCTTATTCACTGGGACTCTTTGTTGCCATGTTTAACACACTGAGTTAGGTTTTCTGAAGGGTGAAATGTGATAAGACAGCACATCTATTCAAGAGACTTGTTATCTATGCTGAAAAACAACATCTCATAAAATCTTAAAAAGTGAAGCATTGTAAACTAAACTTCAAACAGAAAATGATTGTAGTCCTTGGAAAAACTCCGATTTTTAATTTTTGCTTCATTCCTAAAGTGTACATGAAATATAATATAGTAATCCAAATTATTTTTGGTATGACTTGCTGAATCCTAATGAATTTGTTTTATGATTAAATGAAATTTAGTTGGTCAAGTCATATTAGTTCACAAATTTGGCAATTGCCAATCTTTTTCTAGGTTTGATCAGTAAATCTTTCAGCATTGTAATTTGAAAGTGCCAGATTAAAACCAAGACTATATTTAAGTTATTGAACTTTTGCCTTCATGACTACATTGTTGCTAAAACTCTATATTTTGTAAATGATTGTTTTAGTGAAATTTGTATTGTTGCTTTAACATTGAACCTTTATGGATATTACTTGATATAACTACTGATAACCTACTTGAGTGACAGAAAAGGCAAGAAGAAAGGTTGAGGTTTAAAAATAGTGAAGTATTATTAAAAGCTTTAAATTCTTACATCAAACATGGGACAATAATTTCAGTGTAGAAATCTTTCAGGTATAGACTTCTTCCTAGTATAAAACTTGATATTATCAAATGAATGCTCTTCCTCTAAATGTAATCTTATACTTCATACAAATATTATTTGTTCCTATTTACTATAAACTAGCAATATATAAGTAACCACATGATTTCTAATCAAGAAACACCCTAATTTATAGGTACACAGAAAAATCGTGATACGGTGATGATATTTGATAACATTTGTAAACTTTCAAGATATATTACAAACTTCAAAATCATTGTATGTTTCTAGAAATGAATAAGAATATACAGGTATATAACCTTAACTACCTAAAGAAATTACTTAAAGAAGTGGCACTGTGGCACAAGTAGTAGCAAGCTAGGCTTAAATTAAAGAGCTGAGGGACAGCACCCAGGCCCAGAGTTCAAGCCCCATGACCAACAACAACAAAAAAAGAAATTACTTGAAAATGAAAATGGAATGTAACACATTTTCTTTTTTTCATTTCCCTGGGCAGATTAGTATAACCTCATGTTCTTTGTCTTTTCAAATTTTCTTGCTATGTGATGCCTCGCTGTAATCACTGATAAACATGGTGCATTGCACCCAAATCTGCATTTTTTGACAACCTGAATTGTAAAGCTGTACTAGCAATTTATTGCTCTTGATTTATCTAACAATAGACTTCATTATATTGAACATTACCCATAATTTTAGTAACGCATTGAACCTTATGCAAACCTAACATTATTAGATAGTTCTTATAAACATATAGTTTTCACCCTTTAAGCTAGGGTAAACAGCTGTATGTGGAATTAATCAATTTTATTCAGTAATAAACTTCTTATAACCAGTATAAATAGAGTATGGTTTAAATGAAAATGCTGTATGTTAATTTAGATAAAAAATGTGGACAAAAAGTGAATAAATGCAGCAATTATACGCATTAGACACTATGTTGAAAGTGAACTATAAAATTTGCAAGGAAGAGGGGCTAGGAGGGAAAAAGTGGGAGAAAACAAAGGATGAAGTGAAATTGTTCAGAAGGAAATATACTCATTACCTGACTTATGTAACTGTAACCTCTCTGTTCATAACCTTTATAATATAATAAAAATAAACAAATAAAAATTTAAAATATGGCCAAGGGACTACAACTCTATTACACTATTGGTGGGAATGTAAACTTGTCCAACCACTCTGGAAAGCAGCATGGAGGTTCCTCAAAAAATTAACTATAGAAATACCATATGATCTAACAAAACCACTCCTGGGCATTTATTCAAAAGAGCACAAACCAGAAGATAGTATGTCACCAGCCCAACCATGATCATTACAGTATTATTCACTATAGACAAGGTGTGGAATTAGATCAGATGGCCCTCAATGGAAAAAAGGATCATGAAAATGTGAAGTATACACACAATATAATTCTACTCAGCTATCAGAAAGAATGATATTGTATCATTTGTAAAGAAATGGGAAAACCTGGAAAATTATGTTAAGTAAAATAAGGCCCAGATTGACAAAGGATACATCTTTCTCCTTATCTGTGCAAGTCAAATTTATCTTATAAACTTATAATAGATTGGGTGTTATACACATGTATACAATTGTAGTATCTGAAATATAGTAGATTCAAGAAAGAAATCAAATAGTGCAATTTCTTATAAATGCAAAGCTAAAGTTCAATAAAATAAAACAATAAGAAGTGAGTACTTAAAAGGTACTTGTGGGGTAAGATTAAGGGAAAAGAGGTAGCTGAATGAAGAAAAGAGGGAGCGAATTCAATAAAAAATAAATGAATATCCTACAAAATTAAGAAGAGCGAGGGAAATGCTACCCAGGGGAAGGATGAATGAGAATGTTGGAAGGGGTGAGTTTGATCAAAATATATTGTTTTCATTAACTGTTTTGTTAAATTTCAACTCATTTGTACAACTACTTAAAGATAATTTAAAATATAAGAATTTCTAACCTTATAAATAACATTTAACCTATCACATCACATTCTTAACTTTACATATTGAATGCACTATCTTCTGATTTTTGTAACAGAAAAATAGAAGTACTTTTTAAAATTTTTGTTGGCCATGGGGCTTGAACTCTGGGCCTGGGCTCTGTCCCTGAACTCTTCAGCTCAAGGCTGGTGCTCTACCACTTGAGCCACAGTGCCACTTCTGGTTTTCTGGTGGTTCATTGGAGATAAGAGTCTCAGGACGTTCCTACCCAGGCTGACTTTCAACCGCGATCCACAGATCTCAGCCTCCTGAGTAGCTAGGATTACAGGCATGAGCCACTGGCACCCAGTGAAAATATGTTTAATTTTAACCTGTATTTTTGAGTATTTTGAGTACCGGAGTGTTAAATCAGCTTTGCTTCACTGTGACAAAATACCTGAAATAACTTTGAGGGTGGTAAGATTCATTTAGGCTCAAAGTTTCAATGGCTCATGGTCACTTGATTCTCTATTTTGCTAGGCCTGTGTTAAGACAGGCCATCATAATGGGAGAGTATAATGGAACAGAGAAGCAAAGCGCATGAGAATGAATTTGTCCTGGCAGGCTTCCTCCTTCTGCTTTTGTTCCAGCCACTGCAGCAGCCTGTTGGACAATGCCAACCACATTCAAGTTTGTTCTTTATTCCTCAGTCATGTACCACAAACAAATCCTCACTGGAAACTCTCTCACAGAATTTCCTTGAAATGTGTTTTAATCTCCTAGGCATTTCTCAAACCAACCAAACAGAAAACGAAGATTAATCATCCTAACCTTGAAAAAGAATGGTTACCCTAATTTTTACCTTATCCATGGTGATCAAATGTATACTTCAAAGGAATTGGAGCTAGAGCAGGAACGCATTTCTTGTTGAACAGGATTCATAAAGCAGCTTGCTCCTTAGCTGTCAAAAACCATAAAATGAATAGAATACTGACAAAATTTGCTGTTTTAATTAACTCCAGTCTAGAAGATATTCAACATTTGTCTATTACTAAATAAGCATACATTATTTCATGTAGTAATTGCAGAGACCCTCACATATGTTTTAGAAATGAAGAAATAAACATGTTAGGTAAATTGCATACCACCACAGATCCAGAATTCTTTCCCTTCTGGCATTTTGCTTTACTCCCTTAACAATTATTTAAGAATATTTTCCTAATTGATTTTATAGATTTTCAGATATTTCTCTCACTATTTGGGAATTGAGGAACTTGGACTGGGAGACAGTTTTTAAGTTCCTTGTCTAAAATGAAAGATTGTATTCATCCTTTCATGAGAAACCAAATTTCTTCCCTTTGTACTTAGAAGTTTTTAAGAAGTTGGATTCTAGGCCGTTGAGTCCTGTAACAGAACCATCCACATTTAACTTGCTGTTAGTGAAATTATTTTATTTTTTAAAAAATTTTGCCATTGGCTCACGTCTGTAATTCAAGCTACTCAGGAGGCTGAGATCTGAAGATCGTTGTTCAAAGCCAGCCGGGACAGGAAAGTCGGTGAAACTCTTATTCCAATAAACCACTAGAAAACTGGGAGTGGCGCTGTGGCTTGAGCGGTAGAGTACTCACCTTGAGCTGAAGAGCTGAAGGACAGTGCCCAAGTCCAGAGCTCAAGCTCCATGATCAACCCCTTTCCCCCCCAAAAAAATTACTCTACTTGGAAAAGGTACAGCTGTAAAATTAATTCTGATTTAAGAAGCAGAGGTGTTTTTTTTTTCCTTATGGTTACTTTTACTACTTCGTTTCACTCCTATTTTGTGAGAAAATGAAAATATGGCTCAAAATCTTTAAGGTAGATGCGTTTCCAATTTTTCAAGAGAAAATTGCTTCAGTGTTTAGGAAAGGATTCAATGAACACATGTAACAATTACAGTAGAATGTCTAGTACAACTTAAATTTCCCTGGAGATGGGATTACTCTACTCTTTTTCCATAGTAACTGGCTGTTTTTCAAGTAGGTTAATAGTTCTCTAGTAGGTGGGTTTATAATTCTTTTAGTCATTCAAATTTATTCCTATTTGTTAATGTCATAAAAATCAAGTCATAGAAAATATGAGTTAGCAAACCAAAGTATAGTTATTACATTGTTATCTAATGCTTTCTACTCACAATAGCTTTCTTTCTTCAGTAAGGAAATGTCTGGGCAGCAAATAGAAAATGATTACATACTGAGGATCTTATGGTAGCATGAATTGCAATAATAACTTACAATAAAGAAGAAGGCAATGACACAACATTTTAATGTGAACAAAAGAAGAATCATATAATGTCCAGTTGGTGTGGCCTAAGATATTATAGCTGTTCCTCAGGGATAGCTTGACAAATGATAGCACAAAACTATTTAGAAAGCTTTCTTCTTCCTAGTAGTTACAATCTCTTCTGTTCCTCATAAAACATAATCATGTAAATATAAAAATCAACAAACAATTCTCAACATGAGTTCATTCCAATTCAGATAAAGTTTTGAAATCGCTTCCTTTGCTTTACCTTTTTAAAAAATTGAATATGAATTGAAGCATAATGCCACAATAGGGAAAAATGAAAATTGTTGAGAACTTATATACTGATGCAAAATATTGTATTTTGTATATAAATATATTATGTTTTTCATTAAAATATGTTTTCAAATTATGAAATACAAATAAGCAAACAGAAAAACAATCTAATGAATGCTTATCATCTCACCTTTTGAAATGTGTCCAATTAGTATTTTAATCTGCAAATATTCAGTACTTTTTAACATTATTGTAATGCATAAATGAGATCACATTTTTCATATTGTCATGACTTGATGTTTTTACTTTGTCATGGATGAAAAAGATCATTGATTTCATTAAACCAAATAACTTTCATTAACTACATATTGTTACATGTACACCAATAACAAATCATTATCCTGGCAATTATGTGAAACAAGATGAAAAATAATATGGAGAAACTTACAACAAATTTCAGGAATTTCTGTCTCAGTCCATTCAAAACTAGTGATTTTGAACTTACAATATCATGACTTTGGAAACTTTAGCTTCAGAATTTCTGCTTTGGCATTGAGTCAGGTAGTGGATTATTCTGTATCACCTTCACATAAATTATTCTAAGATGGATGTAGTATAAGAGTTGTTTATAGTAGAGGTTTTCTATCTTTACATTGTTTATCAAGGTTTGATTCTGTGAATTACTTAAAATGTTATTATTGTGATTAAACTTTGTCAGCTTGAGTGGATTAAGAAACTCCTTAGAAATAAATAAACTACACTTCTGAGTGTTTCTGTGTTTTGTTGTTTTTTTAGAGAAAATCAACTAAGCAAGGGAATATCTCCCTTGATAATGTTTGGCATCATTCCATAGACTGGGGTTCAGATGGAAATAAAAAGAGGAAAGGGAAAAAGTCAGCTAGCACAGATCTTATATCTCTCTGCTTCATGACCACTATAAGGTAAACTGCTTAATTCCATCATGACCTCACTAGAATGAGTGATTAAAATTATGTATTTTGTCACAGTCAGCAGTTAGCACAGAAATTTGTTGTCGCTGCTGTGAACTCTTGATCATGTGGTTCAGAGCCTTTGGAAATTATTTGTGGAAGGAATTTGAAAGTTAAGAGAATTATGCTATAGCACAAGACGAGAATTCTGTTATTACATGAGGTTCATGAAGTTTCAGGTGGAAAGAAGGATTCTTTTGGATTATAAGATTTTCATATTACATTTTGGCAATTTGTCTACATTTTGTTCATGCCTTAAGATTTGAGAGTCTTAGTTTAAAGGTGATGTACTAACCACTTTAGTAAAAGAAATTTCAGTATATCCCAGAATTCAAGTTGTCAGATGGTTATTGCAGCTGCTTTCATCGAGGCTTTCAGTGACATTTAAGAGCAAAAAGCAGTGAAAAGATGAAAAATGTTCAGTTTTCCCAGAAAAAGAGCACACTTAATGTTGAGCTCAAGGAAGAGATGGTTGATAGATTTGTGGCAATAAAAAGATGCCAAGAACTTTTCCTAGAGACAAAAAGAAAGATGCTCTAAATGCACCTCAAGAATCAACCAAACCCAACTGATCACAGAGTGAAAGAGTTAAAAAATGTATTTGAAATACTTTCCTTTGAGATGAGAGCACTTCCAGGGCAACATGGTCACACAGGATCACCTAGGAAAGTGTTTCCTTAGGTTCAGCCTCTCAGGTACGCAGGATTCTATAGCCATATTCTTATAAGAACAGTCATGTGATCTGCCACTAGCAAAGCAATAATAACAATGTTTCCCAAGACCTTTAGAGATCACTCCCTGTTACCATGTTACCTGTTACCATGACAGACATTAACCTACAGAATTTAGTGTTTGCCCTGATGGGTTTCAGTCTTGGTTGGTACAATCTTTCGTGCTACTCTCTTCTTCCCTCTGTTTTGAATGTAAGTGGTTGCTCTGAGTCATTATACCTTGGGAATACGTACATTTAAAAAATTTTTACAATGGCTCATAACTAAGAGTTTACCTGAGCCTACAAAGAATTTTGAACTTGGCTGCTTTGAACAACGTTATAATCATTGAGACTGTTACATACATAGTTTTGGAGATGGACTAAATATGTAAATCTTTTGGGGACCAAAAGCAGAATAAATGTTATTATTTAACGGTACATGTTTGGGTGTCACTGATGAGCAATGAGTTTGTAACGTTTAGTCTTGATTGCCACCTTGAATGAACTAAGAAGTATCTGTTAGGTTCCTGAGGTACATCTCTGAGTTTGTAGGAGTGTTCATTTCTAGTGAAGATTAATTAAGAGAGGAAGGCTTATCCTGGATGTAGGTGGCACAAGCTAATATGCTGGAGGCGCATATAGAACAAAAAGGGGGAGGTAGAGATTGAATAGAAATTAAGCTAGTTCTGGCACTCTCACTCTGACTGCTTTCTTACCACCATAATATGAGCTGCTTTGCTGTAAGATTCTTTTCCCACAATGATAGATTAAAATCTTTGAAACCAAAGCAGAATTAGTCATTCCTCTCTTAAGGTTTTATGTCAGTTAATTTTTCACAGTGGGGTAAAGGTTAAAATACTTTGATTTTTAAGTACTGTCAATGACATTCTAATAAGTCAGATTTTTCCCAGATCAAAATCTTATTATTTTAATGTAGGCTGTACTTAGTTGAATCATTTAGAAATTCAAATAAATATTTTGAGTAACCTCCATATACATTATAGATTGATTGAACAAGATTACAATCCCACCAACAGTATCATAGAGTTTCCTTATCCACAACCATGCCAGCACTTGTTATTGTTAGTTTCATGATAAAGGTCATTCTAACTGGGGTAAGGTGGACTCTCAATGTTGTTTTGACTTGTATTTCCTTGATAACTAGAGATGTTAAACATTTCTTCATGTGTCTATTGGCCATTTTTACTTCTTACAAGTCTCTTTTCATGTCATTAGCCCATTTAGTAATTGGGTCGTTGTTTCTTAGAGGATTTATTGTTTTTGAGAGTTTAATTTTTTGAGCTCTAAATATATTTTGGATATTAGATACTAGTCTGATGTATAGCTGGTAGACAAATTTTCCATTTGGGGCTTTCTATTTAGCTTGTTGGGCATGTCCTTCAGTAAGTTATTACTGAAACTTTTAAATTAATCCCATTTATAAATTTTCTTTTAATTATTTTGTTTCTGAACTTATCTGTGACCAGAAACCCTAGTATTTCCCCTACATTTTCCCGTAAAAGTTTCATGGTCTCTGGCCTTACATTAAGGTCTTTTATCCATTTTGAATTGATGCTGCTTCAAGCAACCATATGACCCAGCAATGTAATCCATAGGCATTTAGTCAATAGAGCAAAAATAAGGATACATTAAGCAACCAGCACAGCCATGTTTATTGCAGTATTATTTACCATAGTCAAGATATGGAATCAGGACAGATGCCCCCACAATGGACAAATAGATAAAAAAAATTGGTATATATCCACAATGGAATTGATTCATTTATCAAAACGAATTACATTGTAACATTAGTAAAGAAGTGGAAAGGCTTGGAAAAAATTACAAAAAGTGATGTAAGCCAGACACAGAAAAACATAGGTTGCTAGATATCCCCCATTTGTGAAAGCTAGAACTTGACTATAAGTCTCTAAGTAAATACACTGGTGATATTTAAGTGTTTATAAATGAAATTACTAAGGTATAATAGAATCTATGGAGAGCATGTGTACTATAATTCTTTACAAAGATCAAGTCAAAGACCAATAAAAATAAGTACCAAGAAATAAGTACTTGCAAGGCAAGGCAAGGGGAGATGGCTAGAAGAATGAACAGGGGAAAAAAGTAGAATGCAGACAAGAATGAATGGTGTATAACACAGAATTAAGAAAAATAAAGGAAGGGATAGGTCAAAGGGGTGAAGATGTTAATAAATGACACAGATTAAGATGTATTGTATACATAAATTGCTTTATTAAGTGGCAAAATTTAATACATAACTTAAAAATTACGAAGAGTGAGGGAAAAGTTGGTATAGAGGGTGGGTAAAAGTATTAAAAGGGGTAACATTGATCAAAAGGTATTGTGTTCATAAAATGTTCTGTTTAATGACATGTCCTTTGTACAAAATAAAATTATTAAATGAAAGTAAAAAAAACAATGAAAATTAAAAAAAAAAGAAATTCAGATAAATTCTAACCACTTCCTAACTCTATTTTTTTCTTTTTCTTAGAAATCATTGTAAATATATCCAAATATTCAAATTTCTATTTCTTGTCCTTTTAATACACCGGTTTCAGCATACCTTGTTGGTGTTTAATGCCACCATTCATGTATACTCAGATCTGAAAATGTGATCACATTTGTAAATCAGGTCTTTGGATCTTTAATTTGTTATGGATGTCAGCATGAAATTGTTAGGTGCTAAATCTAATTCCTGGCAGAAACTTATAATAAGGGGAATGACACAGAGTTGTAGAAGGGATGAAAATATGAAAACAAAAGGTGTAATTTTAGTAATGTGGTTAAAAGCCAAGGAATGTCAAGAATTGTCTGTAATCATCAAAAGTTAAGCATGAGATATGAAAAATTAAAATAATTCAGAAAAATGCAGATTGATGTGCTCCAAAAGACATGAGATACCAGACTTCAGTCAAATACATCTCAAAATAAACTTTTGACCTTGTAAAAGCTGTATATCCTTTTCACAGCACAGCATGCATTGAAACCCCAGCAGGTCCAAACACAAACTGCATGCTGTAATTATATGCTGACAACTATAGTTACCATTAGAACAGAATATTCCATTTCCATATAACTTGTAAAAATTTTCCTATATCAAGATCTTTTTTGTTCTCATCCTTCCCCTTCCTTTTTGTGAAATAGTTGCATTTTTATTTAAATTACTCATCCCTTTCATCCTGAGACAGATTGCTATCTTGTCAGCAGCAATCTAAATTTTCCACAAATAATGCAATCACTTTCCCCTTTGGTAGTTTTTGCCTTTAACATTTATTTGAAGTCCCTTTGTCCCGAGAGCATATTACAAACTCTTTGAAATTTGTGTCTCTAAATTTGCAAATCTGATCAATCCAAATAATTTTTATGCTTTTTATTTGGCTGGTGTCTCTGTTTCTCTTGTGAATTCACAGAGGTTTGGGATCATTTTTTCTCATTTTCCAAACTAAATCTACTAGGATAACAATAATTTCAACTTATGATTTTCTGAATCATAAGAGGAAAAATCTCTAGTATTTTAAGCTTCCTAGTCTGTGGTATGATGTCACAGCAACCTTAAGAAATATATTTAAGATGCTGCTATTCAGTATTCCCAATAATTCATTTGACTTAAACTCCTGTCTTTGTCTATAACATATGAATCTTCTCCACTTAAGAACAGTCTAAATCAACATCAATAAGCATAAATAACAATCTACCTCATCACTGCTGATTAATATTTGGGGTGTTATAAATTTTAACTGGCCCAATTTTCAAGTTGAAATCTATGTTCTATGCTTCAGATGAAACAAAACAAAAAGAAAGAAAAAATAAAAAGGTGTACTTTCAAAATGAAATTACTAAAATTTGTTTCCCCTGTCAGTTGTGACATATCTCTGAACTGAACTCTTCCTCTTATGTTCCTTTTTTCAATGTTACTAAATTTTGTGTAAAAGGAATGGTAGGTTCCATGTTTTTATATGATGTCAGGTATGAAACTGAGCTCTGATGAGGTTTTCTAAGTATATATGATAATACTTAACATCAGGAAATGTTTTCTACTGGAAGAATATAAAGAGAAGTTTGTTTTGAAGATCTGATGTTCAAACAAGCCTGTAGTGTTATTATCTCCACGTGAATATTTACCTTCTTGTTGAAAATTAACATATTTAATGTTCAAACTTTTCATTGGCACAACTCCAATTTAATAGTCCATGTAATGTTTATGGTTGTGAAATGACTCTTCGATGTAAATTGCAAGCAGAGTTGAAATGCTCAAAGACTTTTGTGTCAAAAGTATTTTCTGAAGTCAAAAACATGGCTTTTAAGTTAAATCAATTAATTTAATCACATTTCTATATTAAGTATAAATAATATTCTTATCCCAAACACACAGAATTCATAACGGATGCTTCTATAATGCATAGATATCTATTTTGCAAGTCACCCTAATATACAATATCTGGTTTAAGAGTAAAATATTGTATCTCATAATTTCTGTGGCCTAGTTGGCAACTTCTGAGTATCAGGGACTTTTACAAGGCTACAATCAAGTTATCATTAAAGGCATTTCAATATTCTATGGACAAGGTCCTTTTCCAAACACACTAACAGAACTGTTGAGATGCTGCAGGTCTTCATGGGCTGTTGATGAATAAATCAGTTTTCCATGTCATGAGGGACCTTCCAAAGTGCAACTGAGAAGTGACAGCTATCATGTTCGAGAGTATGTGGGATAGACCACATGAATGTAAGGGCTCCCAAGTACACAGGTTTTGGTGACCTATTCTCATTAGTGACAGCCCATCACCACAGGTGCAATTTATTCAGTTGTTTAGAAGTAAATCACTAGTTCTGGCTCAAATTGAAAAAGAGGATGAGATGACAGGAAAATATACAGGAAGGAACCTTTGGAAGACAACATGAATAAAATGTCACTACGTTAACAGAAATTTACCATTTTGGAGCTATTAGGTTCATACATACATATATAAATGTATCGATATTTTAAGAGCCTCAATCTCATAATTATTAAATACATTTTGATTCATCCCACTTTGGTGGTTCAATACATTTTATGCATGTGTGCTGGTCCTAAGACTTGAATTAAGGGCTTGGGCACTGTCTATAAGCTTTTCTGCTCAAGGTTAGTGATCTACCACTTGAGCCACAGATCCACTTCTGGATTTTGGTAGTTATTAGAGATAAGAGTATCATGAACTTTCCTGCCTGGACTGCCTTTGAACCATGATCATCAGATCTCAGTCACTTGAGTAGCTAGGATTTATTGGCATGAGCCATTGGCATTTAAAATCTAGAACATTTTAAATTGGCTCTGTAATAATTTTGAATAAAACCTTAACATTAAAAAAATTGCTAATTGGCCCACATTCTATTACATTTTTTCTTGGTCCTGAGGCTTGAACTCTGGGCCTAGGCACTATCCAAGAGCTCTTCAGCTCAAGGTGAGTGCTCTACCACTTGAGCTACAGTGCCACTTCTAGGTTTTTGGTGGTTAACTAGAGATAAAAGTCTCATGGACTTTCCTGCTGGGGCTGGCTTTGAACCAAGATCCTCATCTCTCAGCCTCCTTAGTAGCTAGGATTATAGGCATGAGACACCAGAGCCTGGCTACATAGTTTTTGAAAGCAAACATTTCACACTTTTCTAAGAAACCAATTATTTACTTTTTAAGGAAACCAGTTCCTCTTTTCAGAGAAACCAATAAGGTCAACCAAAGAAAGAAGCAAATCATTAGTTAAGTATTTAACTCTTAAGAAATTCATTAATCTTTTTAGTTCAAACCAAATTTTAATCGCAAAAATGATGAACATGATATCTAGAGTTATGCTAATGTCATGTAACTTTCCTGACTAGGGTCTCAGTCAACCCAGCAGTTCATACAATTTCCATACTTTTTTCAAATTGCATTTCATATTATTCATTTCATGCAAAGTCGCAACATGTATGGCTTTGCCACCATTCCTCATACCTCAAGCTCTGAGCATATAGTTTGGTTATAGAGTCCAAATGAATCTCAACTCATACACTGTGGCTTCTTCTCACTGAGGCTAAAGACAAGTAGTAAATTAATCTTGCATAGCAGGTTATCTTATATAACGTTTCGGATGAATAATTTGAAGCCCTGTTGCATAGATATAGTTTTCTTTTTAGTGGTTTAACCTCTCCTATCTCTTAATGATGGTCTTAATATTAATTGGATGTCTCGCAAAATTTAGCAAATTTTACTTTAGTGAGAAGTAGCCTTATATACAGAGCTAGCTTTAGTTTTCTACAAGTGTTTAACCAATTTTGCTAGCACCATTTACTGAAAAGTCTGTCTTTCTTCCATTCTATTTCTTTAACTTCCTTGTCAAAGATTAGGTGGCTATAGGTCTCTGGGTTCATTTCTTGGTCTTCAGTCGTATTCCATTCGTCCTCAGGTCTGTTCTTGTGCCAGTAGCAAGCTGTTTTGATTACTATGGCTTTGTAATAGAGTTTGAAATTTAGAATTGATATTCCTCCAGCGATGTTCTTTCTGCTAAGAATTGTTTTTGCTATTCGGGGTCTTTTATTGTTCCATATGAATTTTTGGATTGCTTCTTCTATTTCCTTGAAGGTTGAGGTTGGGATATTGATTGATACCACATTGAATTTGTATAAAGCCTTTGGCAGTATTGCCATCTTCTTGATGTTAATCCTCCCAATCCAGAAACATGGGAGGTTTTTCCACTTGCTTAGTTCTGCTATAATTTCCTTTTTCAGATTTTTACAGTTTTTGTTATAAAGGTCCTTCACATGTTTTGTTAACTCCTACATATTTTATTGTTTGTGTGGCTATTTCAAAAGGAGTTGCTTTTCTAATTTCAGCCATGTCCTTCTAGTTATTGGCATATTGGAAAGCCATTGATTTCTGAGGGTTAATTTTATACCCTGCTATTTTGCCAAAGTTTCCCATCAGCTCAAGTAACTTGGGAGTGGAGTCCATGGGGTTCTTTAAATACAAGATCATACCATCTGCAAAGAAGGAGAGTTTGCTTCTTCTTTCCCAATTTGGATCCCCTTTATGTTGGTATCTTGTCTTATTGCCCTAGCTAGGAATTGTAATATTAGGTTGAAGAGGAGAGGAGAGTGGACATCCTTGTCTCGTTCCAGAATTTATAGGAAATAGCTTTAACTTTTTGCCATTAAGTATACTTCTGGGTGTAGTTTTGTCATACACTTTCTTTATCATATTGAGGAATGTTCCATGGATTCTTAGTTTTTCCAGAGCTTTCATCATAAAAGGGTGTTGGATCTTGTCAAATGTTTTTTCTGCATCAATTGAGATAATCATGTGGTTCTTATCCTTGCTCTTGATGTGATGAATTATATTATTTGATTTGCATATATCGAACTAGCTTTGCATCCCTCAAATTATTTTTTTGTGAATTGTTGAAGTCGATTTGCCAATATTTTGTTGGTAGTTTTACATCGACGTTCATCAAAGAAATGGGTTGATAGTTGTCTTTCTTTGATGAGTCCCTGTCTGGTGTTGGGATGAAGGTTATGCTTGTTTCATAGAAAGAGTTGGGTAGTGAATTTTTGCTTTCAATTTCATGAAAGAGTTAAAGGAGTCTTGGTGTGAGTTGTGCTTATAAAGCCTTGTAAAACTCAGCTGTTAATCCATCTGGTTCTGGGCTTTTCTTGGGTAGGAGGTCTTTTATTGCTGTTTCTATTTAGATGCTTGATATGAGGCTGTTAAGTTGGTTTCAATCATCTTGGTTTAGTTTGGGCATGTCAATATTTGCTAGAAATTCATCCTTATCTTTCAGATTCTCAACTTATTAGCATAAAGTTTTGAGAGGGTTCCCCTTATTTTATTCTGAATCCCTTTTTTCTGTAGTGACGTTTCCATTCTCATCTCTGAGTGTGTTAATTTGGGTGTGTACTCTTCTTTTTCTGATAAGATTTGCTAAGGGTCTGTCAGTTTTATTCCTACACCAGAATTGACTCCAGATCAACCAAAGACCTAAAATAAAAGCAGACACCTTGAAAACATTACAGGAATAAATAGGAGAAACTGTAGGGCTCCTTGGCATAGGACAAAATATTCTTAATAGAGACCCAGAAACACAACAAATCAAAGAAAGGTTGGACAAATGGGATTTCATAAAATTGCACAGCTTCTGAATGACAAAGGACATAGTTAGCAAGATCAACAGAAATCCCACGGACTGGGAGAAGATCTTCACTAGTTATATAATAGACAAGGGTCTCATGTCTAAAATATACTTAAAATTCAAAAAGCTAAATACCTCAATAACAAATTCTCAAAGCAACAACTGCCTGATTAATAAAGACTTAAAGAGAGACTTCACTGAAGAGGAAGTAAGAATGGCCAATAGACACATGAAGGAAGGGAGAGTAGGGGAAATACAAAGGAGGAAGTAACAATGCTCGATAGGAAATGTACTCATTACCCTACTCATGTAACTGTAACCCCTCTCTAGAGTATTTACAATAAAATATGTATAAAAATAAAAGTAGTCTTTACTCATATGTTTATATCAATACCTACTTTTTTTTTATTTCGTGATTCAGTTGAGCTCCTTTTGCTACTGATTAAATGTATTTCTAATATTTTCACTGACATGTTTTCCAGAGTGTGTATAAGGTGAATATAAGTTTTGCTGATCAGGGTACAAAATAAATAAGATTTGTTAAGAAGATTCATTTTTGCTGACAAGTTTGTGACAAATGTGAATGTCAATAGTAGAAATGATGAAAACATTTACCTGTGAAATGACAATCCTTAATCAATATGAAAGTTAAACCTAATATTGACGTTTATGGAGAAAACACACACCCGTAAGAGACATAAAGGGGAAAAAAATGCACCGGAAACACAAAGCTTAATGTTTATGTTGCCAAATTAGTAACAAGTATGGTGTATATACAAATAACCTACTGTATTAGAATTCATCAAGATATATTAAGAAACTTCACAATTAAGACAAAATTGTCATAATGTTAGAATTGAAACACTCTCCAGAAAATAAAATGCAATTATGAGCAGTTGGTATATTAAGGCAGAAAGAGAAAGTCAAAATATTCAAATCGTAATAAATAAAACTTTATTGGCAGAAACTTATTGGAAAAGGATATAGCAGATACAAGTAAGCTGTAATCAATAAACATTGTTTAAATTCATACTGTTTTATCAGTATTTCCTAAGAAGTTTAGTACAACAATAAAAAAGGACAATCAATAATGTTAGAAAAATATGGAGCTGATGGTGTATACAGCTCCTTTACATTCTTTTTTTTCTTTCACTTTCTACCAGAGATAAAAGTCAACTTTCAGAGATTTTTGACAAGTAAAATGAGGTCAAAGAAAGTAGTTATATTTATGCCATAGCAAGTAGCAGACAAATTAGTAGGATTAAACATTGAAAAAAATCCAGTAATTAGAGAACTAAATCCTCTTAGTAAACTTGCATTGCCTGTAAATCCTTAATGAAAGAGCTTTTCTTTGAAATAAGTAGGAAATGAAGAAAAGTGATACATAATAGCCTTTAAATTTAAAGTTTTTCATAAATCATGTAAATAATGAAGAAATAAATGTGGTGAGTACTACAGAGCACTGACAAAAATTCTAATTTATACCCCTTAGTTCTCAATGTCAATGCAACTCACTTGTCAAATATACACACTCAACACATCCCCTAAAGAAGCATATTACTGCAAATGAGTATGGCTATATGATCATACCTGACACAATAGTTTCCCAATAGATTTGTTCCTTAGTAATGTCTTAGAAATCATCTATGTGAGTCACCCCTCTATCAATTTTACAATAAATAAATAAATAAGTAGGAAAAAAGAAATCATCTATGAGAGTACACAGAGATCCAGCTCATTTTTCTCAGTAAACAATTGTATTTTTCTATTATCTGTAACATGAATGCACACAACCATACTTAACATTGTCCAAAATCATAGATTTTTTAGACTTGTCACCATTTTTTCTCCCATATAAACATTGATGCAATAAAAATATGTAGAAATGGCTCTTTACAAATATACTCAAATACTTATCTACCTATGACATTATCCTATAAATGGAATTCTTGGTTTGAAAAGTACGCCATTTTAAAGTTTAAATAAATGCTAGACTATTCGATATCCTCATTTTATCTGTCTAAGTCACATGTCAAGCTCTTTGATGGGAAAAGCATGTTATAGTTGTTTTCATTTGCACTAATCTAATGGTAATGAGGTAAAGTGTCTTTCCAGGTATATACATATATACATGACAGAGAGAGACAGACAGACAGACAGAGGGGCAGCAGACAGACAGAGAAACTTTGTACATCTTTATGGTAAATTGTTTGTTGATACCTTCCATACGCTAATTTCTGCTTCGTTGTTAGTCTTCTTCCCTACTTTACATATATATAGTTCTTTCCCTATTCTGAAATTCAAATCTTTCCATTAAATAAAACAGAAAAAATCTTGTCTTGATACAATTCTTTTAATTGTATAATTTCTTTCAGATTCTAGATATTTAATATGTTGTAGAATCATCAGTTCATATATTTCTAAATTTCAGAGTTTATAGATTTTTTCATTGGTATTGTAAAAGTGATATACAGATGAATAACACGGAAGTAGGTAATGAGTACATCTCCTTTTTAACAATGTCACCACTTCTCTCCCTTTCTCCCATGTTTGCCCTCCTGTCCCTCCCTAAGTTGTATAGTTCATAGTACCTTCAGTAAATATTCTGTTTCAAAAGTACTTTCTGTAGATCTTACACTATGAAAATATTTTCAGATATTGAATTGCTTATTATAGCTTATTATAGCTTTAAATTGTTTCTATTTGTGCTATGAGAGACGTCTCTAATTTTTGTTGCAAAATAGTTATCTACAATCAACCAATATATTTTATTGAAGGGGCTATGTTTATCCTACTGATTTGAAATGATACTTTCTAATTTTTTTAAAAATTTTTATTGTAATGATACTATACAGAGGGTTACAGTTACATGAGCAAGGTAATGAGTACACTTCCTATTGAGCATTGTTACCCCCTCCATTGTTTTCCCCTTACCATCCTTTCCTCCCTACCTTCCCAGAAGTTCTTTATTTTTAAAATTGTGATTAAGTGATTACATAAGTTCCCAAATTTCACAGTATTGTGGAATAATGATGCTCATTTAAAGTCACAAGTTCATTCTAACTTTCCTGGAGCAAATTGTCTGTCACAGTCTATAACATATAATGGTGTACACATATACATCATACATGTGATCAGCAGCATGGGGATATTTAGTAGTGGTTCGACCAGATGAGTGGGAGTTCTTTGTTTCTTAAGTCCTGTTAGTTTTGTCGTATCACCTAACATTTTGGATTTAGCATCCACTTATCAGGGACACCATGTACCGTTTGTCTCTTTGCTCTTGGCTTACCTCGCTCAACATGATTCCTTATAGTTCCACCCATTTCCCTGCAAATGCCATTATTTTGTCATTTCTAATGGCTGCATAATATTCCATTGTGTATAGATACCACAATTTTTGGATCCATTCATCTGTGGTGGGGCATCTGGGTTGTTTCTATATCCTAGCTATTGTGAACAGTGCTGTATTAAACATGGAGGTGCACGTGTCCTTGTATAATGGTTCCTGTTGTTCAGGGTAGATGCCTAGAAATGGTATGACTGCATGGTAAGGGAGGTCAATATTTAGCTTTCTTTTTTGTATTTTTATATTTGTTATTTTATTTTATTTGTTTGTGAAAATACTGTACACAGGGGTTAAAATTACAAGGGCAGGATAATGCGTGTATTTCTTATCAAGCATTGCAACCTCCTCCTTTGTTTACCCTTCACATCCCTTCCCAGCCTCCCCCCCCC
>NW_012267419.1:3066372-3083128 GCF_000151885.1 Dipodomys ordii
CACTTTTCTCATTGTTGGCATACAGAAAAGCCATTGGTTTTGGGGGGTTAATTTCATACCCTGCTACTTTGCCAAAGTTTTGAATCAGCTTGAGTAATTTGGGAGTGGAGTCTATGGGATTCTTTAAATACAACATCATGTCATCTGCGAAGAGGGAGAGTTTTATTTCTTCTTTCCCTAATTGTTCCCCTTAATGTTTTCATCTTGTCTTATTGCTGTAGCTAGGCATTCTAATACTAGATTGAAGAGAAGTGGAGAGAGTGGACATCTTTGTCTTGTTCCTGAGTTAAGAGAAAATGGCTTAATTTTTCACCATTAAATATAATGCTGTCATATACAGCCTTTATTGTATTGAGGAATGTTCCATGGATTCCTATTTTTTCCAAAACCTTCATCATAAAAGGGTGTTGGATCTTGTCGAAAACTTTTTCTGCATCTATTGTGATGACCATGTGGTTCTTATCCTTGCTCCTGTTGATGTGATGAATAATATTAATTGATTGGCGTATATTGAACCAGCTTTGCATCCCTGAAATGAATCCTGTTTTATCGTGGTGTATGATTTTTTGGATGAATTGTTGAAGTTTATTGGCCAAAACTTTGTTGAGAAGGTTTGCATCAATGTTCATCAAAGAAATGAGTCTATAGTTCTCTTTCTTTGATGAGTCCCTGCCTGGTTTTGGAATGAGGGTTATGATGGCTTCATAGAATGTGCTTGGTAGTGGACTTTCTCTTTCAATTTCATTGAAGAGTTGGAGGAGTGTTGGTGCGAGCTCTGCTTTGAAGGCCTTGTAGAATTCCTTCTGTAAATCCATCTGGTCCTGGACTTTTCTTAGCTGGGAGGTCTCTTATTGCTGTTTCTATTTCAATTCTTGATATGGGCCTTTTAAGGTGGTTTAAATCATCTTGGCTTAGTTTTGGCATGTAAACATTTGCTAGGAAAAGGTCCATTTCTGTCAAGTTCTCAAACTTATTAGCATAAAGTTTTGAGAAGTATTCCTTTATAATGTTCTGAATCTTGGTTGTTTCCGTGGTGATGTTTCCATTCTCTTCTCTGAGTTTATTTATTTGGGTGTGTTCTCTTCTTTTTCTGATAAGATTTGCTAAGGGTCTGTCTATTTTGTTAATTTTTTTGAAGAACCAACTCTTTGTTTTGTTGATCCTTTCTATAGTTTTTTTGGATTCTAATTCATTTATTTCTGATTTATTTGTAATTATTTCTTTCCGTCTACTGGATTGGGGATTGTCTTGCTGCTCTTTTTCCAGGAGGTTTAGATGTGTCATTAAACTGTTGTTTTCATATCTCTCCAATTTGTTGATGTAGGAGCTCAGAGCTATATAAACTTGCCTCTGAGTACTGCCTTGGCTGTGTCCCACAGGAGCTGGTAATTTGTGTGCTCATTTTTGTTGAATAGCATGAACATTTGAATTTCCTTTCTAATCTCTTCCATGACCCAATCGTGATTCAGCAGTGTGTTGTTCAGCCTCCATGTGATACCGGACTTTCTTTGGTGGCTTTTGGTGTTGAGTTCTAATTTTATTCACTTGTGGTAAGAGAGAATGCAAGATATAACTTTTATTTTTCTGAATTTGGACAAGTTTCCTTTGTGGCATAAAATGTGGTCTATTTTTAGAAAATGTTCCATGTGCTGCTGAGAAAAACGTGTATTCTGATGCTGCTGGGTGAAATGTTCGGTAGATGTCTGTTAAGTCTAGTTGATCTATGCAGCTGTTTAGATCTGCTGTTTCTTTGTTTAGTTTTTGCCGAGTTGATCTATCTAGTGGGGAAAGCGGTGTGTTAAAATCCCCAACAATTAATGTCTTTGGATCTATGTGGGATTTGAGGGAAAGTAGTGTTTCTTGGATAAATTTGGCTTCTTCATTGTTTGGGGAATAGATATTTAGAATTGTAATATCCTCCTGAAGGAGAGATCCTTTAATTATTATGTAGCACCTTCTTTATCTCTTCTCACAAATTTTAATTTGAAGTCTATTTTATATTATATTAGGATTGTAACTCCTGCCTGTTTATGGGGGCCATTTGTTTAGTAGATTTTGGTCCAGCCTTTAATATTGAAAATGTGTTTGTTTTTATGGGCAAGATGTGAGTCCTGAAGGCAGCAGATAGAAGGATCTTCTTTTTTAATCCAACTAGACAGTCTATATCGCTTAATTGCAGAGTTAAGTCCGTTAATGTTGATAGATAGGACTGAGAGTTATTTGGGTTTTCCTGCCATGTTATCCACCTTCTATGGGATTGTGAAAACTGTGTTCTTCCTATGGTTCTTGGATTCTCAGTTTGGGTGCAGTTTCTTGGCCTTTATTGTGGTCTTGTAGGTTTTCTAAGTGTAGGATATCTTTAAGAATATTTTGGAGGGCTGGTTTGGTGGAGATGTATTGTTCCAATTTTTCTGTACTTTGGAAGGTTTTTATTTGGCCTTCAGTTATGAAGGAGAGTTTACCTGGGTAGAGTATTATTCGTTGATATTCGTTTGTTTTTAGGACATGACATACATCATTGGGATTAGCTTCTTGAGTTCCCTGTGTATACCAGAAGTTAACGCCTTGTCTGATATATTGCTGGGAAATATTTTTTTCCCAATTAGTTGGTTGTTTTTCTAGCTTGGTTTCGATAGATTTAGCTGTGCAGAAGCTTTATATTTTAAGGTAGTCCCATTTGTCGAGTCTCTCTCCAATTTGTTGTGACCCTGGGACTCTGTTCAGGAAGTTCCTTCCTATGCTTATTAGTTCAAGTGTCTCTCCTACTCTGTCCTGCAGTAGTTTCAGAGATTCAGGTTTATTGTTAAGGTCTTTAATCCATTTTGAGTTGATTTTGGTGCATGGTGATAGGCTGGGTTCCACTTTTATTTTTCTGCATGTGGCTAACCCAGTTGTGCCAACACCAGTGGTCGGAGAGGCTATGTTTTTTCCATTGTATATCTTTGGCTCCTTTGTAGAATATCAGCTGGCTGGACCCCTGTGGATTTATTTCTGGATCTTCTATTCTGTTCCATTGGTCTTCGGGTCTGTTTTTGTGCCAACACCATGCTGTCTTTGTTATTATAGCTCTGTAGTAGAGTTTGAAGTTCGGCATGGATATCCCTTCCATGTTGTCTTTATCCCCTAGAATTGTTTTGGCTATTCTAGGCCTTTTGATGTTCCATATGAATTTTTAGACTGTTTTCTATATTTCAGTGATGTAAGTCATTAGGATTTTAATAGAAATTGCATTGAATTTGTATATTAATTTTGGAAGTATTACCATCTTCAATATATTAAGTTGACCTATCCAAGAGCATGAGAGTTCTTTCCATTTCTTAGTGTCTTCTGCAATTTCTTTCTTTAACTTTTTATAGTTTTCATTAAATAGTTATTTTACATCTTTGGTTAGGTTAATTCCTAAATATTTTTATTTTGGGGGAGGTTATTGTGAATGGGGTTGCTCCCTTTATTTCCCTCTCTTTGTGTACATTGTCAGTGTACAGGATGGCAACTGATTTTTGTGGGTTTATTTTGTATCCTGCTATTTTGCCGAAGTGATTTATGATTTCTAAGAGTTTGGGGATGGAGTTTTTGGGATCGTGAAAGTGTAGTACCATGTCGTCTGCAAAAAGGGATAGTTTAACTTCTTCTTTCCCTATGCGGATCCCTTTAATGTCTTTTTCTTGCCTTATTGCCCTGGCTAAGGGTTCCAGGACTATATTGAAGAGGAATGGAGACAGTGGGCATCCTTGCCTTGTTCCTGATTTTAGGAGAATTGGTTGTAGCTTTTCCCCATTAAGTATAATATTGGCAATTGGTCTGTCATAAATGGCTTTTATTGTTTTAAGAAATGTTCCTTCTATTCCTATTTTCTCCAGAGCTTTTAGCATGAATGAATGTTGAATTTTATCAAAGGCCTTTTCTGCATCTGTGGCGATAATCATGTAATTCTTGACCTTGGCTCTGTTGATGTGTTGGATTACATTTATTGACTTACGTATGTTAAACCATCCCTGCATCACTGGGATGAAGCTTACCTGGTCATAGTGTATGATTTTGTTATGTGTTTCTGGATTCTGTTAGCTAGAATCTTGTTAAGGATCTTTGCATCTGTGTTCATCAAGGAAATTGGCCTGTAATTCTCCTTTTTGGTTGGGTCTTTGCCTGGTTTGGGCATGAGTGTGATATTGGCTTCGTAGAATGATTTTGGGATAGCTCCCTCCTTCTCTGTTTCTCTGAAGAGCTTGAGGAGTATGGGTACTAGTTCTTCTTTAAAGGTCTTATAGAATTCTGCTGTGAATCCATTTAGTCCTGGGCTTTTTTTGTTGGAAGACTTTTGATAGCTTTCTGTATCTCATTGTAGGATATTGGCTTATTTAATTGGTTTACTTCTTCCTTGGGCAATACAAGTTTGGGCAACTTGTATTTCTCTAAAAATTTCTGTCAGGTTTTCTTCCTTTAGAGAGTATAACTTTTGAAAGTAGTCCATTAGGATTGTTTGTATATCTTGGGTACATGTTGTGATTTTTCCCGTGGCATCCCTAATCCTGTTAACATGTGTTTCCTCTCTTCTTTTTTTAATTAATCTTGCCAACGGGCATCGATTTTGTTTATTTTTTCAAAGAACCAGCTTTTTGTTTGGTTAATTTGGGCTATAATTTTCTGATTTTCTAATTGGTTAATCTCAGCTCTTAATTTGGTTATCTGGCTTCGTCTAGTAACTTCAGGTTCTGTTTTTTTTTTTCTAGCTGTTTAAATTGCAACATAGATTATGTACTTGGTCTGTCTCCATTCTCTTGATGTGGGCACTGAGGGCAATAAATTTGCCCCTCAGGACTGCTTTTGCTGTGTCCCACAAGTTTCTTTGTGAGGTGTTTTCATTTTCATTGAGTTGTAGGAAATGTTTTATTTCTTCTCTGATCTCATCCATTACCCAGGCATTGCTAAGAAGTGTGCTCCTCAATTTCCATGTATTAGAGAATTTTCTGTGGTATGCTTTGTTATTGAGAACAATATGCTTTGTTAGTGATTCCACTGTGGTCAGATAGGATACAGGGGATTATGTCGATCCCTTTGTATTTGCTTAAGTTCCTTGCATGAACTATGATATGGTCTATTTTGGAGAAAGTTCCATAAGCTGCTGAGAAGAATGTGTACTGTGTTGTTTTAGGGTGAAATACTCGGTAGATGTCAGTTAATTCCGCTTGAAGTATGACCTCACTTAATTCGGTAGCTTCTTTGCCAATCCTCTGGTTGGTAGACCTGTCCTTTGGTGAGAGTGGTTTGTTAAATTCTCCTAGTATTATCGTATTGGGATCTATTTTATTCTGTATGTTTGAGAGCATTTCTTTAACTTATCTTGGTGCACCAATATTTTGGGCATATATGTTGTTGATGGTAATACCCTCCTCTTGGATTGTTCCCTGTATTAATATGTAGTGTCCATTCTTGTCTTTCTGTACTGATTTTAATGAAAAGTTTATTTTGTCAGATATCAGGAGAGCTACACCTGTTTTCTTACTGGGGGCTTTTGATTGGTAGATCCCTTTCCAACCCTTTACTCTGAATTTGTTTCTATGTTTGGCTGAGAGGTAGGTCTCCTTTAGGCAACAGATGGATGGGTCATGTTTTCTGATCCAATCTGCAGTTCTTTTTCTTTTGATTGACAAATTAACCCCATTAATATTAAGAGAAAGTATCGAGAGATGCATTGTTGTCCCTGTCATTCCGTTTTTCTAAGTTTTTCTTCTTTCCTCCTGTGTTTGCTCAGTTAGACTTTGATTAATGCCTGTCTGGGTGCAGGACCCAGTTCCTTGTTGCTTTCTTCAGGTTGTGTCCCCCCTCTTAGAATTCTTTGTAATGCTGGCTTAATGTGTATGTATTCATTCAGTTTTTCTTTGCTATTAAAAATTTTCAGTTGTCCATCGAATGTGAATTCTAGCTTTGTCGGGTATATCAGTCTGGGTTGGCAGTTATTGGCTCTCAGGGCTCATATGGTGCTTTCTCAGGCCTTTTTTGCATTCATTGTTTTTGTGTAGAGATCTGTAGTGATTCTAATTTTTTCCCATTGTAGAATAACTCCTTCTTCATTTTTTGCTGCATGCAAGATTGTTTCCTTATTATTCAGATCTATCATTTTTACTAATGTGTCTAGAAGTGTTTCTCCTGGGATCTTGCTTGTTGGGTGTTCTATATTTTTCTTTTATGTAGGTAAGATGTTCTTCTTTGAGCTGGGGAAATTTTTCACTGATTATCTTATTGAATAGGTGTTGCATTCCCTTGCTCTGAAATTCCTCACCTTCGTCCACTCCAATTATATGAAGGTTAAATTCTTGGCATTATCTGCTTGCTCTTGAATTTCCCTTTGGCTTAATTTGAGTGATTTTTCCATATCTGTCACTTTTTGGTCCAGTTGGTGTATTCTGTCTTCTGTATCTCACACTCTACATTCCATTTCATTCAATCTGTTGACTGTGGCTTCTATTGTGGTTTGCATGGAGGAAATGGATTTCTTTATGGATTCGATGTTAGTTCTCAAAGTACTGATCTCACCTCATTAAGAGGTGAGATTACCTCTAATTTGGCATTTATCTCACTTCTTACTGAGGTTTGTGCAGCTTCTATTTTTGCATGCATCT
Source organism: Dipodomys ordii (assembly GCF_000151885.1). Taxonomy (NCBI): domain Eukaryota; kingdom Metazoa; phylum Chordata; class Mammalia; order Rodentia; family Heteromyidae; genus Dipodomys; species Dipodomys ordii. The sequence goes on from NW_012267419.1 coordinate 3,072,993, forward strand.
CCTGTTTGATATCCTGTATCTCTTTTGATTGTTCATCCTTGTGCTCTTTCAATTACTGATCTATTTCTCGCTTTATTTCTTGAGTCATTGCCTCCAGCAACCCTTGGATGTAGCTTTTGTATTCCATTCCTGCTTTGCTCCTACTGGGGCTCTCCCCTGCGTGGCTGCTGGCTATTGAGTATAGCTTGCTATCCTGGGTGGTGATAAACCTTGTAATTTTTCTCTGTGACTTTTGCATTGGGGTTCCGGAGACTAATCTGCCATTTTGTTTTGGTGTGTCTGTCTTTGCTTGGTTGCTGATTCTGTATTGGTAGAGTCTATGCTGGATCTGGGTTCTGTTGGAAGCCTACCTCCAGCTGCTGGTCTGACCTACTTAGGATTCTCGGCTCTCTGCTGTAAATCGCTGGCAATTCCCACCTTTGGATGGGTAAAACAGCCTAGACTGCTCATGTTTGCTCCTACGGGTGCTCTTGGCAAGATCAGATGCTCTGGATGCACTCTCCAAGATGCTGGAGTCTGCTATGCGCTCCTGATGTGTTTTCGTTTGTTTGTTTTGGGCTGGTTGTGGGTTTGAACTCTAGGTTTGGGTGCTGTCCCTCAGCTCTTCAGCTCAAGGCTGGCACCCTACCATTTGAGCCACAGCACCACTTCGGACCATTTTTGCTTTTGTGATTCTGAGGAATCAGATCCTGGGCTTCATGCATCCAAGACTATCACTCTACTGCTGAGCTGCCTTATCAGCCTGAGCTCCTGCCTACTATCAGGTGCTGGCGGCCTGTGTTGCCCAATTCCCAGCCTAGAGTATATGGGTGGGGTTTTGGTGGGGTTTGGGCTTCTCTTGTCCTGAACCTCCAAGTTTTTTGTTGTCACAAATGTGCTTCCCAGGGGGTAGAGTTCCCAGTTTTTCTCCCCTCTGCTGAGGCGTATGCTCAGCTTTTGACTTCAGTTGGGCGGAGTTGGTTGTGTTGTTCAGGCACTAGATCCCCAGGCCTTGTTCCGGCCCCCGCCTGGAGTGCACCGGTTGGGCCTGTGCTGCTGTGTATACCACCTAGGTTATGCAGCCTGGGGTACACAATTCAAATTTCTTGTACTGTTGATTGTCTTGACCCAAGGGTGCTGTTCCTGGCTTGGGCATTTAATCTCCCTTCCAGGGGCATGCTTGCTCTAGCCTGGCCAGCAGAGTATGCTCCACAGGCTGATGGAGCTCTCAAACAGTTCCCAGTTTTAGTGGGTCCTATGGTCCGGGTGTTGGGGTAGGGAGTCTGGGTCAGGTTCTGTGATCTCCCTTGAGGGATACACTGTCCCCTGTGGGGTACTCACCCTGGAGCTAGTTGTTTCTGTGTGGTGTAGGTCGTCAGTTGCTGTTGCAATCTGAGTTCAGTTGGGGTGGTTGCGGGCTCGACTTGGCGGTGGTGGCTCTGTGTGATTCTCTTTTGTCTCTGCCTCTGACGAAGCTGTCTGGTCCACAGTGTCCACGCTCAGGCGGCTTCTGCGCAGGTGATCTGCGCCTCTGGGACCCCGGCAGCCCCTGCCAGGTCGTGGCGATTGGTGAGTCTGACACCGGTGCCTTAGGCGGCTCCTGCGTGGGTGATTTGCAGGTAGCCCCCTGTGCCACTGGGTCCCCGGTTTCCCCTGCCGGGTCGTCACAATCTGTGGGTCTGACACCAGTACCTCAGGCGGCTTCTGCATGGGTAATCTGCAGGCAGACCCCTGTGTCTCTGGGTCCACGGCAGCCCCTGTCGGGTCATCACAATCAGCAGGTCTGACACAGGTGCCTCAGGCAGCTCCTGCTCTGGTGATCTACAGGCAGCCCTCTGTACCTCTGGGACTCCGGCGGCCCCTGTTGGGTTGTCGAGATCGACGGGTCTGACACCGGTACCTCAGGTGGCTTCTGCACGGGTTGTCTGCACACTGCCCCCTGTGTCTCTGGGACCCTGCCAGCCCCTGCCGGGTTGTAGCAATCGGCGGGTCTGACACAGATACCTCAGGTGGCTTCTGTGCTACGTGCAGACAGCTCCCTTTGTCATGCTGCAGGTGCCCAGCAGCTTTGGCGGAATGGAGCCTCTCTGCTCAGATGGAGAGTGAGGGGTGGGGGTGGGATCTTCAGGGAGACTCCCAGTTGGGAGGTTTCTCTGTTTGTGGCAATCAGCGGGTCTGCAAACCAGTACCTCAGGCAGCTTCTGCATGGGTGATCTGCAGGCAGCTCCCTGTGTCGCTGGGACTCTGGCAACCCCCACCAGGCTGGCTGGCCATGGTTTGGCACGCTGCCGGGCTGCCAGTGGAGGTTGGGGAAGGGGTCTTCCCTCTTCTCTGTTCTGAAATTCTTCTTTTCCTCTCTTTCTTTTTTGTTATTTTCCACCGCCTGTTTTTCTCTGAGTGTTCATCTTTTTGTTCTTGTTGGTCTCTTGGGGAGATTAAGCATTGGAACTTGAACTCTATTTTTGGTTGGGGAGAGCTATGGTGTTTCCCTACTGCCCCATCGCCATCTTGGTCCCCCCTCTGGCACTGTGGTTTTTAATAATCATTTTCAGTGAGCCTCTTAACAGATTGGTAGATTTAAGAAACATCAATTTGAATTCCTTGGAATTATTACTTCAGACACTGTGAAATTTCTTCTGACCCTCCCAACACCAAAATGCACCTTTAAGGCATGAAGGTACTTGATTTGTTTCCTAGTTAAAAGTGAAAATAAGCAGAACAGTTTCTTTAAAAGTCAAGTTAAAATTAATTTGCTTACAAGTCTGCATTCGCCTCCTCAGAAGGTCTACAATATACTTCCTTTAGCATCATCACGGAATTAACAAACTCCAGGATTTTCATTCAGATATCAGAAATTATCCAAGCAAAATCAGTTCCACTGCAGACATTTATCTCCCTTTAAGGACTGGTAAGTCAGGACTCATTGTCACATCTGCTAAACACTCCCATTTCATACCACTCATAATATAAATGTATGCACATTTTGAATATCTTCTTTTTATTTAACTTTGATAATACTGGGTATCAAACGTGGAGCCTTGCATTGATAGATAAGTGTTTTCCACTTAAGCCATGCACCATACTTTTGCTGTTTCAGGTTATTTTAAAAATAGAATCTTGCATTTTCCTAGACTTGTTTCTGACAGAAATTCTTTTACCTCTCCCTACAACAGGGAGTATGATTAATATTGATAATTTTTATATTTTTTTCAACTGCTTAATAATTATCTATTTTGATCTCCTGGCATTTATTTTATAGATGAATCAGATTAGGGTCTTGTGTTTTATTCTTAGCACAGAAAGGATAATTATTCTAGTAGAATGCTCTTTAATTAATTGCACTTTAGTTATGCCATATTTATTATATACTCCTTATGAATTTTATGTCTTGTGTTTATTTTGTCCCATTAATATGGTTATTCTTGTACTATATTTTCACATTTTTTAATTTCATTATTTTAATCACTGATATTTAAAAAGCAAAAGGTTTGTATGATCTGAAGAGAAACCAGAGTCTAATCACTGATATTTTAAAAATTAATGAAATAACAATTTCCATTCTCTCATTTTTCCAGTATGTTCTTAGAATATTTTTAATTTTTTACTATTGAGGTGATATTTTAGCATATTTCTCCCACACTAATAATTTTTACATTAATGACAATTATATTGTAATTGAAATAATCCTAAAATTGAATATGGAATAAATAAAATCTTAATATTTATATCCCATGTAGTAAGCTTATATTTCCACTTATGATGTGTCCTTAGGAACATGTGTATTATTCTAGTCCAGTTGTTATACAAATTTGTTATACAAACAAGCTACTTGTTTATGATAAGCATATGTTTAAAATTTTATTTATTTATTGAAATGGTGATGAGCAGGTGGATTACAGTTACATAAGTAAGATGATGTGTACATTTCTTTTTAATCATTGTTACCCATCCCTCATTATCTCCCACTTACCCTTCCTTATTTCACCTCCCTCCCAATTTGTAAGGTTCTTATCCCACAGAGTGTCAAGTGTGCATCAATGTTGCATTGGTTCATCCTTTGTCCTGCCGCTTCTGTGATTCCCTTTCCATTCCATATATCAAATAATCTTACCTACAAAACACATGGTACTGAAAATTAAGAGAAATGAGAAAAAAGGGGGGAAATAGCCTACATATAAGACACAGTAATAGCCTATTGTTTCCATATATTGGAGTCCATGTTGATATGCTTCATTATATAGCATCCTGTTCACATAGCAATTGGAGTATTGGGATCTGCTGTTAAGAGTATCATAGACATATTATAGTTCTACAAATGAGGGATATAATGCATTCTACTTTTCTTTGGGTCTAGCTTACTTCACTTAGTATAATTTTTTCCAAGTGCATTTACTTATGAATGTGGCAATGTCATTCTTTCTGATGCAAACATAGAATTATATATACATATATATATATATATATATATATATATATATATATATTCCCTTTTTCAGATTTTTGAAGTTTCATTGTAGAGGTCCTTCAATCTTTGGTTAAATTGATTTCTAGGTATTTTTTGAGGCTATTCCTGATTTCAGCCTCTCCCTTCTCATTGTTAGCACAGAAAAAGGATACTGATTTTTTGTGGATTAAATTTACACCCTGATATTTGCCAAAGTTTTGCATCATTTCAATAACTTGAGGGGTGGAGTTTATGGGGTTCTTTAAATACAGGATCATGTCATACTCAAAGAGAGTGAGTTTTATTTCTTCATTCCCTATTTGGATCCTCTTTATGTTTGTCTCTTGTTTTATTGTTCTAGCTAGGAATTCTGATACTATATTGAACAGCAGTGGAGATAGTGGACATCCTTGCCTCATTCCTGATTTTAGAAGCAACGGCTTAAACTTTTCACCATTAAGTATAATACTGGTTGTAGGCAACAAGCATATTTTTATAACATTCCTCTTTACAGAACTCATAGTATTTATATTAGAAATATAGAGGTAAAATATTCATTGAAATACAAAGTTTCAATACTCAGAAAAGCAAAAAGTAAAGTTAGCTTTGATCCAAAAGAAACCTTTTAACAAAAGCTAATTTTAAAAGTCTAGAACATACAGAACAACCAAAGGAGAGGAAAACTAGGTTGTCTGACCATAATGGCAGTCTGAGGTTTTGGCTGATCCATTGATTAATTGATACCATTACAAGAATGCTGTTCAACCAGCTCTAAACTTAACAGAATTTATATTTATTCTAATCATATTTCAACATAAGAATATAGATTATTACCTAAAATTTACTGAATACTTTGCTTCTATCAAGATTTACATAAAAATATTATCATAATCTAGCATCCTAATAGCCTTATGAGAAACAAAAAATGATAATCATAAACAGGAAGGAAAGAACCGAGATTAGTTTATCATATGTGTGTGTGTGTGAATCTTTATTGGCTTCTATTGGCAATTTTGTTTTTAATGAACTTTCCAAAATACCTACATAAAAATCTATTCTTAATCTTTTTTATTGTGAAAATACCATACGGAAGGGTTACAATTACATGGGCAAGGTAATGAGTGCATTCCTTATCAAGCATTGTTGCCTCCTCCTTTATTTCCCCTTACCATCTCTTCCCATCTCTTCCCCTCTACCCCCTTCCCCAGCGCCAAAGTTGTAAATTTCGTTTTTCGACATAATGCCTTGTATATTTCATTGTTGCAATGGGTCCAACTGTATCCCTATTTAAACAATTTGTTTTTTCCTTTCCTCTCCACAAATTATACCAACATCAAATAAACTGCTTTATATTCTTAAGCGAAATCAGTATATATGTCCACATTTCTAAGATATATGCTTTCTTATTTATACAAATGTTCAGTTGATACTTTCATTAATACCAATAAAATTGCACATTTTATATGGAAATTTTGAGGAATTTTATGCGTGTGTGTATGTCACCACAATTTATTGAGCTTTAAATATATTGCAATATATTCTATACAGTTCGTTCTAGAATTTTATTTGAAAAGCCATTTTGCATACTAGAAAATAATGAAAGAAAACAAGTTTGAAATGGTTCGTTTTTTCTTTTCTAACTGCTAACATTTATCATCTTTTATATTCAAATAAACTTTTTCTTTGAACTTACTGTCTTGAAAAACTTTTTTTCCCTCCTTAAGATTGTCATGTTCGGAGGCGACAAGATGGCGGAGGAGAAGCTGGAATCTGAACAAGCTCTCACATAGAAAGCAGTTTTAGAGTTCCAGTGAACAGTCCTAAGCCAGAGAAACACACCAAGTGCGCCATCACAGGACAGAGAGTTAGACAAGTGAGAGAAAGCCAAGGCAAGAATACACATCTGAGCACCAGCCAGCAGCCGCCTTCGGCGGCAGCGGCAGGGTCGTGGTGGAGACCGCAGCCGGGCAATCTATCTATCTATCTATCTATCTATCTATCTATCTATCTATCTATCTATCTATCTATATATATATATATAGCAAGATATCTATTCTTTATCTGACTTATATATCTGTAACCCCCTTGTGCATCACCTTTACAATAACAGTAAATAATTTTTTTAAAGGAAAACAAACCAGCTGTCTTATGGGGAACAATGTGGGTCAATCCAGGAATCTCAGCAACTCAACATAGGGAGATCAAAAGGAATACAGTTTAAGGCTAGCCTGGCTGAAAAAAAAAAAACAAGAGTGGTAGTTTGCACCTATAATTCTTGTTATGTAGGAATTCTTAACTAGGAGGAATGATGGTTGGAAAATAACTGAAACAAAAAGAGACATGGCTCAAGTGATAAAGCTCCTGAATAGTATCAGAACCTGTGTTGAATCCCATTGGCTTCCTACTTCCCGCATTCCCCATTAAAAAACAAAGAGAAAACAACAACAAAAAAATAGCTTTATTGTAAGAACTCACAGATTCCACAAAATAACTGTGCTACTGTCTTCCAAGATCAGTGATCTAAGAACTATCTTTTAGTACACACATCTTCAAAGTTCTATTACTTCACACATTGTTACATTGAGGAATAGCTATGCAACTTATGAACTTGGGGACTACAAATTATATACATATATATATATATATATATATATGTGTGTGTATACATACATATATATATATATATTAGCAATGTGTATTTATCTCTCTAATTTGTAGAATATAGCTTGTAGGTTATTCTCCCCATGTTTCATTAATTTATCCAGGAAAAAAAACTTTAAACTGAATTTCACAAATTATAAAACAAGATGCTTTCCACTGGCTAATTATTATTGTTTCACTCAATGGTCCATTCCATTATCTATGTTTTATTTATTTTTTTATTTTAAAAAGTCAAAACTAAGTATAGCTACACTAGTCAATATATCTTCAAATTATACGGGATTAAATTTTTGAAAACTTGTGTTGCCACAAAATACATGCACCATAGTTAAATGCTATGAAATATCAATATATAATTCTTTTGTTATATAAACAAGCACTTGGGAAAAAATGGTCAGTTTGTGAATAACATTTTTGTACAAAGATCCAAAAATTGGCTTAAAATCAGTTAATTTGATGTAACCTAGTGCTTTTGGTCATTGTTATTCTAAAACTACCAGCAGAACATGACTTATCTCACATATTCACATATAACCACATTCAAATTTTTTATATAACACACATACATTTTTAGTGATTTATATTTTTGCAAAAGCAAATTGAAGTGGAGTTAAATAGCTTCAGCTATTCAAGTCATCTTTACTTCCAGATCAAATTTTTTTCTTCGTGACAGTATTTTGATTTTAACTCAGATCTCATGCTTGCTAGACTTGTAATATCTGAAATGGTGTTTCTCTTTATACCTGGGCCATCTTGAAATATAAGCTTCCTAATTGTGCTTCATCGTGTTTCTGAGATGACAAGCATGCACCACTGTACCTTGTCATTGTGATTCTCTTGTAACTGGTGACAGGAAGTTATCACTATGTCTGGCCATTGGCTGAGATGGAGTTTTTTGAATATTTTGTTTGGGTTGTCCTTGAACCATCATCTCAAGATCTGTGTTTTCCAAATACTTAGTATTTGCCTGATCTTAGTTTTTAAAGAACTGTTCACAAACATATTTACCAGGGTTTAATGGCATACAATTAAATAAAGAAGATTCTTCTTAAGTGATTGCTCCTTAATTTCCTGTCAAGGAGAAAAGAGTCTCTAGTCAGGTGCTGGTGGCTCACTTCTGTAGTCCTAGTTACTGTAGAGGTTAAGAACCAGAAGACTGAAATTCAAAACCAACCCATGTAGAAAACCCTCAAGATTCCAATAAGTCAGCCTGGAGGCATTACCCAGGTGATAGAGAACAATCCATGAGCAAGAAAGTCAAGCAAGCATATGACCCTGAGTTAAAATCCAAATAGTGATTTAAAAAAAGTGAGATCTTTACATAGTTCCACAAGTGACACTATATGTTTCCAGGAATTAATTTGTGATGATTTAGAGTGGATAGGTGAGTTGTTGTAACTCCTAGCCTGAAGACTGATTAACTTGGGTAGAGAATTTATTTCTTTATATTCTATTTTATGAATCATCTTTTAACTTTATCCAGTTTCCTATTAAATACACCACTTTACAGTGAGTAAAATGTGATTATTTTGCTTTTTGCTTTTGAGCCCAGATAATATAACCATCAGAAACTAAGTAAAGTGAAGAGAATTAAAATGAAAGTTGGAACTGATAAACAGTAACCACTCAATAATGAGTTCTGATTTATCATTTTGGGGATATTAGCTTCTTTCCTTATTTCTTACATAACTGTTCAATTTGAGGGGTAAATGTTTTTGTTCTATTTCCTTAAAACTTTTTCACTACATTCTATCTTTTGAGCCCTTCTTCCCATATAATGGAATGATAAAATTATGTTTTCTCAACTATTAAATTTTTATTGGGTCTGAAAATTGAAAGAGAATTATATTTGGGAATAAGAACTCCGGAGATTCATTTCCACATTCACTGTTGGTTATGACAGTTAAAACAACTAACTTACATTCTTTTACACCCTCATTTACAATGTGCTTATGCACTTACAGCCTCTGTCACAAAAGGACAGGCAATGAGAGTGAGTTTTCCAAGTAAAGAAGATAGAGGGGGGATGGCGGAAGATGGCGGAGGAGAAGCTGGAATCTAAACAAGCTCTCGCATAGAAAGCAGTTTTAGAGTTCCAGTGAACAATCCTAAGCCAGAGAATCACACCAAGTGTGCCAACACAGGACAGAGAGTTAGATAAAAGAGGGAAGCCAAGGCAAAAAAGACATATCTGAGTGATCGCCAGCAGCCGCGGCGGCGGCGGCGGGAGGGTAGCAAGCGGCAGAGAATGCAGCCATACCTGAGCGCTCACACAGAGAGTCCGGGACGAAGGAGCCAGACACAGCGGGTGAGCAGATTCTACTCAACACCAGCAAGAACCAACAAGGAGCGGACATCTTCATCCTGCAGTTTGCAGACCAGAGATGACCCAGGATCCAAGACTTGGCGAATACGTGAAAGTGCGGTTTCCTTTCTTTTCTTGTCTTCTTTCTCTTTCTCTTTCTTTCTTAAATATCTTTTTGTTTTTTGACTGGCTCTACTGAACTTCTGATCTTTTTTTCTCCCTTTATTATCCTGTTCACCTATTCCTCTCTCGTGATCTTCTTTATGTGACTTAACTCTTGTCCTGCACATCCTCAGATAAACCCATAGTTAACTAGTACACCCTATCCCCCATTGTGTACACACTTAATCCACAAATTTATTACTCAATTCAAAACCTCTGAGACTTAAATTCCTTAATAGCAGTACTACCTCTTTATACATATATAATACTTCAAGCATTTTTTTAAGTTTTTCACTTCTCCTCTATGTCCCTTCCCTTATCTTAATATACTCACATTCCTCTCTAAATAGATGGTCTTTTAATCCCCAAAATAAAATTAATTTTTTATATTCCTATTATTTTTCTGGTCTCTTTTCATTTCACTATTCCTTTCTTCTTTTTCTCTCTCTCTCTACTTGCATCCTACCCAACCTATTTCCTGCATTGGGTTTAGGACAAAGTTAACTATCCCTGTGCCCGCCCACACCAATCTATCCCTATTTTTTACCCACATCTCTCCCTAACCCTTATAATTTCTGGTCTTCC
>NW_012267420.1:0-130307 GCF_000151885.1 Dipodomys ordii
TAAAAGAAATGCAAATCAAAACAACATTGAGATACCACCTCACCCCAGTTAGAATGGCTATAATCAAGAACACTAATAACAACAGATGCTGGAGGGGATGTGGACAGAAAGGAACCCTACTGCATTGTTGGGAGCATAAACTTGTTCAACCATTTTGGAAAGTAGTATAGAAATTCCTTAAAAGATTCTACATAGAGCTCCCCTATGACCCAGCAATCCCACTTTTGGACATTTACTGGAATGATCACAATCAACTTTCCATAACCCCTGCTTTCACTGTATTTGATGTCGGTATAATTTGTGGAGGGGAAGGAAAAAAAACAAATCGTTTAAATAGGGATACAGGTGGACCCATTGCAACAATGATATGTACAAGGCGTTATGTCGAAAAACGAACTTTACAACTTTGACAGAGGGTGGTGGTGGTGGTGGTTGTGGTGGTTTGGGGGTTGGGGGGGAGATGGGAAGGGATAGGAAGGGGAAACAAAGGAGGAGGCAACAATGCTTGATAAGAAATGTACTCCTCTTGCCCGTGTAATTGTAACCCCTCTGTATGGTATTTTCACAATAAAAAAGTGGGTGCACCAACACTGAGGTAAGGTAAATACAGACGTTTGGTATACACATCATGGATGCACAAGCAATGAAAGACTCTGAAGGTGGGTTTTAACTTAGCAACCTCCTCCTGTCCACCCTGATATAGTACATGGAACTTACTCTGTATTATGATACTCCTCTAATGTAAAATTTAGGTGATGGTTCATTATCTACTGCAGTTTGCTCTTTGTGTCAGTATTAGCTTTCTGCTTTTGCCTTTAGCAAGACCCTATTGGTCCAGCAGCCATTCTATAACCTATATAGCACTGAATGAATGCATGTCCTGAGAGTTAATATTAGTAAGTTTGATAAGAATAAGGAACCTGTGTAGCCAATAATTCATGGCTATCAAGTAAAATAAGTAATGCTGAGTGAATTAATGCTGGTTACCAACTTCTTTTTAGTCCAGCCTGGACTTGAACTGCAATCCCCCACTTTCCACTTCTCAAGTAGCTAGGATTACAGACCTGAGCCACCATGACTGGTTAATAATCCCATTTATCTCTCCAGGCTAAGGTAAGTTTTTATAGTTGCAGGCCTAGTAACTGGTAATCAGTATAATTTCAAATCAGAATAGTTCTCAAGCTGGTTTGAAAATCTTTAGAGGTATCATATACAATTCTAGTTGTTGAGAAAATTGTCTCACCTTAGTATTTTTTATCTTTTATCTTATATACTTAATTTTGCAATTAAGCATATAAGGTAAAAGATAAAAAGTTGGCTTCTAGAATTCAAGATTCAGCACATAAGGTAAAATTACGCAATAAGGTAAAAGATAAAAATTGGCTTCTAGAATTCAAGATTCAGATTCTGCCCAATTCAAATATTCATTAAATTATGATTCTCATACATTCACAGAACACAAGAATGATTGGAATTGGAAGGCATCTAGTTTCTGGCTAGCTCTCCTTATTTCGTCCAGCAATTAAAGGCCGTGAAAAGTAGTGTCCCAATGGTTAAACAAAAAGAATAGAAATTAGTATCAGAACTGAAGGAAGCAACAGATGATTCCAAGGAAAAAGTTAATAAAAAATTTCGTAGAAGTTCATTAAGTCAAAAAGGAAAACACCTAGCTGATAGTGGCTTATGCCTGTAATCCTAGCTACTAGGAGGCTGAGATCTAAGGATATTGGTTTGAAGATAGCAGGAGCAGGAAAATCCATGAGACTCCTATCTCTGATAAATTACTCAGAGTAAAATGGAAGTAGTCCTGTGGTTCAAGTAGCATAGTGCTAGTCTTGAGTCCAAAGAGACCCAGGGTCAGTGCCCAAACTTTGTTTCAAGCCCCAGGGTCTAGTGCATGTGCGCACATGAACGCGTGCGTGTGCCCGTGCACACACACATAGTACAGAAGTTCCGAAATAAAGGTAAAAGACTACATGTCTAGATGATCTCTGAACAGCAGGAAACAGGAGGAAGGCTCTCTCTCTCTATGCTTAACTCTCACATGTTTGTAACTTTCTCTATATCTGTTTATTGTGTACTCTTTTGTTTGTTGCTGAAAAGATTCTTATTACACTGTAAAGGGTCTCTGTGGTCAGCTTCATACAAAACTCTGGAGATTGCATGCTATTTTCTGTATTAGAGCCCTTTTGAGCCGAGAAGGTAAGAGGAGCGGCCAAAGGCAAATGCAGCTGCAGCCTTGGACTTGTGCTAAAGGAATGAGGAAAGCACATAAGAATCTCTAGGTCTGAGGAGAGTGATTGTTGGTATTAAAGCAGAATGCTTTCTTTTCCTTTGTGCCTCATTTGTTCAGTCGTTCTTTTCTGTAAATACTTCCAGAGCATTTCCAAATGTTAAGTGCTGGCTATCTGCTTAGAAAACTCCCAGTCTCATGGAGGTAAGCAAGTGGCTATAGTGTGGAAAATGCTGAGATAAGTTTCTATACAGTAGTGGTCAGAAGTGCTTGTCAGTGAGCTGTGCGTAATTGGGCCATAAGGAGTACCTGTCTTAAGTTAAATGGTAAGAAACTATTCCAGAGTAATGTATGTTTGCTCAACCAAGTTATAAAAAAAGAAAAACTGGGCCTTATTTTTGTTTTTACTTCACTGTATGTGTAAATGATTTTTTTGATACGTACAAAAGCTTCCATTGTGATAGATTGAGAAAGAAACCATCAGCAGCTAATTTGTGAATTATTGGTTTATAGTTGAACTAAGTCCTAAAACTAGACTGGATAAAAATAGAAGGAAGGAAAGAAAGTCAGAATTTCCTGTTTGTTTTCATGCATGATGCATGATGCAAAACAAAATAAGATTTCTTTCTTTTTCCTTTTCTTATCTTTCTTTCTTCTTTTTTTTTGAGGAAGCATTGCTCTGCCTATCTAAATGAGCCTTCTTTTTCTCACATTTTTCCTGTGGCCCACATTCTTTGGAAAAGCTTTCACACAGCAGATATACAGGCAACTATTTATCCCATCAGTGAAAAAAAAATTAAGTACTTTCTAAATATGAAGCAAGAACCCCCAAACTTTCTGAGAACTTGCGTTAATTTTCCTGATCCATTTGTGGTTTTGGCTTCTATATAATGTCTCTGCTTCAAACTAAGCTGTTTTCTGATAAGGCACAGCTATTTGGAACAGTCAGGTTTTCACATCGGTTAGGTTAATTGACAGAAGGATTAACATGCTTCTTAATTATATCCGCAAATCATTACTAGTAGAATTCTATAAATCATGGACAAACCAGTGTTTTGTGATTAACTGGTTTTGAAGAAGCTCCATGAGAATGTAATACACCTCGGAAGGGATCCTAAGAAGGAACAAGAACAAGTCAAGAAAATATCACAGAGTGAGAAAAGGCCTGAGGTTGGTCGAGAACAAGAAATGACTACCTCCATAGTTTCTGTGAACTTGGGTGCATTTGTCCTGCACATCTCACAGAGATATAATTAAAGAAATATTGAATATTACCTTTGGAATAATTTGAAATTTTAATATTATATGAATATAAGATACTATTTATAGAAATAGCCTTGAAATGTCAAATAAACACTGAACTGTAATAACTTCTGTCACTACTAATGCATGAGACTTTGCTTTCTTTCTTTTTTCTTCCTATTTTTGTTCTATCATGAATGAGACTTGAACTCAGCCGGGGCTATGTTATTGATCTCATTTTGCTATGGCTAATGTTCTAAAACTTTGAGCCATAGTGCCACTTCTGGTTTACTGGTGGTTCATTGGAGAAAAGAGTCTCATGGACTTTCCTGCGGGGGCTGGCTTTGAACAGCAACCCTCAGATCTCAGCCTCCTGAGTAGTTAGGATTTCATGTGTTAGTCTCTGGTGCTCTGCTTAGATTTCATTTTCTTTTGATATAAGACTGGTAGTAGTATGTTATGGATTCATATGATCCCAGAAGATAATATCTGTTTCTTATTTCTTGTATAGAAGAGCTGAGACTCAATGACATTAATAGACTTCCCAAAGGTCACTTAGCTTTTGAATGGTAGAATCAAGTCTGGAAGAGTTTGTATTTCTTAAAAATATTCTTTGTGTACTTGTAAAAGTAATAAATGTTTACTGTAGAAAATAAGACAAAATAAAGATTAAAAAATTAAATTAAAATCATGCCTAATCTCACAATTCAGAGATAAGCATTCTTGACAATTTCTTTCTACATATAGGTACAGATACAATCTTTACAACTAAAATGGGATCTTATTTCAGAAACAGTTTGATATGGTGTCTTTCATTCAACAGTAATATATCACAAATTTTCCTTGTTGTTAGAAACTGCTCTAATTACTTAACATACATCTTAATTATAGCTGCAAAGTCATTACTGGTAGAATCATGGAAAATCAATGGAATTTTAATGCATCTATTATGATAATATCATTTGCAGGGAAATGGATAGACCTAGACAAATTATGTTGCTATCAGTAAGGCTCAGAGACAAGTGGCACATGTTTTCTCTCATATGGGGAAGCTAGTTCTAAAATACAAACATGGATACTAACATAAAATGTTATGAATATACATACAAACTGACTAAAGGATGCTATGCTTAGGGGATAAATAACTCCCCTGAACAATAATGAACTTAGAGAAATGCTATCTTTAAATAGTTATACAATGGAGTTTATAAATACAATGCATCTTAATCAATGTCACCCCTTTCCCAATTCTTCCCCATCGCTACTAACCCCAGCCATAAATTCTCTTATTTTTTGGTGGGGTATGTATTGAACTTTGTGACTACATTCTCCCCCACCACTTCCTTTCTTCATTCTTATGCCTGTAATCCTAGCTACTCAGGAGACTGAGATCTGAGGATTATGAGTCAAAGCCATCCCAGGTTGGAAAGTCTGTGAATCTTTGATTTCCAATTAACTATCAAAATGCTGTAAGTGAAGCTGTGCTCAGTGGTAGAGTACTAGCCTTGATCAAAAACACTCAGGGACAGTGTCCATGCCCTGCATGCCCTGAATTCAGGTCTCAGGACTGGTACACACACACACACACACACACACACACACACACACACACACTTTAAAACCACACATAAAAAGAAAAATAAACTAACTGAAAGGTTATCTATAAATATACAATTCAAAATATAGGAAGTTTTCAGAAAAATGTGATACCTACAAAATTTCCATTAGTGAGAAATATCCCATATATTAAATATAGCCTTACATAGAATATCAATCTCATAAATTTTTCATTTTTGATACTAAAATCCAAGCTTTAAAATCCCACTATTTGTGGCACAATTCAAGTGTCTATAACTGATTATCCATTTCATATTGTATTTTCAACCTTATAAAAATACAAAAGTTTTCTGTAAAGCCAACTTTAATTTTAAAGATATGATCATTCACAATAAAAAAAGATGTGATCATTTTTGGCATTATTTTCTCATTGGGATGATGTTGATTAAATTCCTGTCTTTGGGAAACAGCCCTATTGTTTGCAGTAATTGAACATTTTTACAGTACTCTGCATTAGACTAATTGATCTTTTTAATAGTTCTATGGTGTCTGAGGAAAAATGAATTAGGAAAAAAAATCAGAAGAGAATCTAAAGATCTCTCATCAATTTCAAAGTGGCTGGTATTCAAACCAGGCCATTTCATGGGATAATGGGATATTTATTAAGTGAGACAATTTCTTTTACTGGAAAATGGAGTTATCATGTAGCCAATGAGGACATCCTGCCTGTCTGAATGTTGCCATCTTAAGGATGATTCTAGGAAAATATTTTAGTCTACGCTTCTAAGTGAACAACTTCTATCTCTTCAGTGCTTGTAGAAAAGTGGTGATAAAATGATGCTTGGGAAAATGTTGCTGCTAAAATCTGTGAATTCCACAATCATGACCTTTGATGCCTTATCAGAGTGGTTTTGTGTCATCAATTAATGGATTGATGTTCATATGACTTCACATGCATACAAAAGAGTAGATGTGATGCTGCCTGCTTTCACAATGCTCGAGAATGAAAATTTTAAGCTTTCTGGAAATGTCTGATGGTCTCTATTACAAAAATAGAAGAAAAATTTTTCCTCATGCCAATATATGAGATAAAGTAGAATAAAAAGAACAGATGCAGATCTACTCATTTTTATCACTACAAGAGTAAAAGAGATTTGGGAAGTCACAAATTCAATACAAGTCATTTGATTAAATATGAATAGCATATTCCTTCAGTGCAAGTAACTATGAAAGGCATATATATATATGTGTGCGTTTATATATGCATATATAGGAGTCACATATTATTACATATATACTATATATACAAATATATGTATGTGTAAACACACACACTCACACACACATACACACACACACACATATATAAAATGATAAGTGACTGAGATGGTTATTTTGAAACAGACACTCCTCCACCCCAACTAAATAAAAGTCCACAGAGTAAGAATTTGCCTATTTTTCCAGGTGATAAATACATAATCTTTATGTACACTGTGGAACCAATAATATTATTTTGGATCATCTTTGTAGTAGAAATGGATGTATCAGTCTACTCTTGCTTATGTTATGAACTGTTAACTGAAGTAACATTCTTGGTTTCTACACTCAGCCCTCCAAAATCAGAACACCAAAAAGGAAGTAAAATAACTTTATTATAGCTTGCTATGTTATGTAATTTTTTTCTAGTGCTTAGAACAAGCTGATCAGAATTAGTTTTTCTGGAAAATTTGTTTTTTTTATGAATGAACAAGTGAGTCATTATTAACACATTTTAAAGTTAATAAATTATAATTTATTCTAGCAAAACTCTTCTGGCTTTGGTCTAGGCCAATAGTTTAGTGAATTTCTTGATCCTGATGTCTTATGACAAACTTAAATATCTGAGAAACTATAAATTTAAATAGAAAAAGGTGCACTGTAAGGACAGACAATATCCTCATCTTTGAAAAAAGAGTGCACTGAAATTACAAAATTCATAGAGTAAAAAAAGAAGGGTTAGAAATAGCCATCTGAACTTTTACCCAGGTAGTGGCTGCAGTGATAGAATCTAAGGTGTCTGTGATTTTACCTATGTAGTGTTCCTAATTCTTAAATTATACATCATCCATATCTGAAAGCCATCTAGGGCTTGCTATTTTCTAGCTTTTGTTTGTACATTGGCTATTACATCTCACAAAGCAGGTACTATCTGCTTTTACTGACCAGGACATTGATTTATAGAGCCATTAGGTAACTCAACAAATTATGGGAAGAACTCTGGTTGTCCCTAGTGATCTGTCACCCAAACCTTCACTTTCAACCAGTTATGCCTCTGTCTATGATGTCATTTCATCCATTTATTGATTGCCTATAATGTAGACACATGCTGAGCGTAAAGCAGTGAAGGAGAGTGAAAAGATGATTGTCCTTCTGTCTGTCAAGCCAACACTTATGAGTACTAAATGAATTCATTATAATTAAAATTATAATGTTTGTTCACAATACATTACACAATTTCCATCATGTTCTTATGAAGGAGGAATAGGTCTATGTTTTGAAAATCTGATTATATTCTAGGAAGCCTAATTTAAGAGTACACACAGGCTGAAGGCTGAGATGCTGTCTTGGGTGAGGCCTTTATGATGGGAAGTAAATCGGTATGCATCTGAGCTCTGCCAGGGGTTAATTCTTGAGGACACAGTATGTTTACAACATATGTAAAGCCAAGGCAAATTACCTAAATGAGTTGAAGTTCTTCTAAGAAACAGAAGCTTTATCATGAGGATTGGCTTGATCTTGTATGGAGTCTGACAAGTTCCATTCTCTGCTATTTGTAAAATGGAGGACCAAGAAAGCCAGTGATGTTATTCACTCAGAGCCTGAAGGAATAGAATCCGGGGTGAAAGGCAGTAGGGCCTGTTGGATCAAATCCTAGAGCTTGAAGGTCTGAGAACTAAAAGCTCTACTTTCTGAAAAAAGGATAAAATAATTGTCCTGGCTAAAAAATAGAGAGGGAATGCACCCTCTTTTCTCCTTTTTGGTTTTGTTGGACTCTTCAACATCTTGGCCCAATGCCAGTCCTCAACAACAAGGGCCACTCTTTATTACTTAATTAGTTTCAACAGACAGACCCAGAAACAGTGCTTTTGCTAGCTACCTCTGCAGCTCTTAACCCAATGAAATTAAATTGGCACCTAAAACTAACCAACTCATTACCAGATTGGCAAAATCAGAGTGGAAATACATGTGATCCAGATCCTAGCTGAATTTTATGGGGTAGTTATGACTTGGGATACAAGAAATTAGGAGCTGACAAGGACAAGATGTCAGCCTTAACACTGACCCCATTAGAACATGAACATTTCATCTTTTTATTGTTGCTGCTGCATTGGATAGGAGAATGGATCTAAGTCTCTGCTCTTCACTGATAAAGTTAAGCCAGTTCTGTTTCCTGACTAAATGACTCAAGTTGTTTTATTGCAAAAGGTTTCTGTTCATGAAGGCATCTAAGGAGGCCTCAAACTGGCTTACATGTGAAAACACATGTGAATTAGGAAAATTAAAAAGTACAGAATTGCACATAAGCAACAGGATGTGATGAATTAGTAAAATCAATTATGGGACTTTTTGCCCTCATAAATTTCAAAAGGAGGTACAATACCAATCATCATCGCAATAAATAATAATAGCTGCATTCAGGTCTTTTGCCAGTAGTTCAACTGATGTTCATCTCATTTTCTTTCTTTTTTTTTGTGAAAATACCATACAGAGGGGTTACAATTACATAAGCAAGGTAATGAGTACATTTCTTATCAAGCATTGTTGCCTCCTCCTTTGTTTCCCCTTTCCTTCCCTTCCCATCTACCCCCGCCAAAGTTGTAAAGTTTGTTTTTCAACATAACGACTTGTACATCTCATTGTTGCAATGGATCCACCTGTATCCCTATTTAAATGATTTGTTTTTTCCCTTCCCCTCCACAAATTATACCAACATCAAATACAATGAAAGCAGGGGTTATACTGTGGGGGAGGGACAAACAAAGCAATAACGAAATCATCTTATAAATATGCTAGAAACAATCACAAGAAAGAAAAAAGCATTTGAATACTTACCTTGGGGTTCATTTCACCTAACATATATACCCATCTGATTTCATGTTTCTAGTCAGTCAGAGATAAGCATACATTATGTTCCAAAGGAGTCTCTTATTTTGATGAAGGGTTAGCCAAACTCTGTATAGTATTTGTGATTCCTGTTAATATTATTTTAACTGATCATTTGAAACATATATAAATCCTGAGTTGTGGTTGTTATAAAATTAAGGAAAGTTTTCTTTTTCATTTCTAGGTTCACTTCAACTAAATATTAATTAACCAGTGGAACCATTGCCGTTCAGTATCAATATTTGAGCTGGTAACTGTCACTATTATCTTAATAACTCAAACTTCCATCTATTTTAATTCTTATCTCCACTGGCTTCAGATGAATATTCCCACTTGTCTGCCCATCATTTCTGTTTGCTTGTCTATTACATATCTGATTTAAAAGTGTTAAACAGTTAATTACCAATTTCCCCCCAACACTCCTCTTTCCCATTGTCTTACTGCAGTAAATAAGACCAGCAGTCAACATCTGTCCACTTAACCCTTATCCTTGATTTGTCTCCATCTCACGTATATAGCTGAGAGGTCCCAAAATAGATGAATGAAACCTCAACTTTCTCTTACCATTTCCTCTGTTCCATGCCCTGGATATAACATTTCCTTTTTTTCTAAGCTAAATTATTTTAATAGCCTTCAGTTTGTCTCTCTGTGGAATCACACCCTTAATTTCCTATAAGGAGTTCCTTGCATTTTGATACCCCTAATCTTTATTAATCTCTCTGTTATAAAATTGTATCAAGTCCAAGTCTTTAGCACAGTCTTCATTATCCTACTTGATCTTGGTTCTTCTTTGCTCTTTCTTGCTTTGTCTTCTTAAAAATAATGGGCTATTTTATAGTTGCTTAGGATGCAAAACTCATTATCCTACAACTTTACACTTGCTCTTCTCTTTGTCTCTAATTTTCTTGTAGTACTATAAGCATGGTACCTTAGCTAAGATGTTTTCCGTGCACGTCTACATCTAAGCTACCTCTGCTAACATTGTCCTTTGTCTCTTGTACCTTGCTTCTTTCTTTCTCCTCTTCTTCCCGCTCACCTTCCCTCTCCTTATCCTCCCCCTTCTTCTTTTTGCCAGTACTGAAGCTTGAACTCTGGGCCTCATACTTGCAAGGTTGTCACTTGAACCACACCTTTACTCCCTGCTTTTTCTTTATAATTACCACCAACTTACATTTCTGTCTTTCTTTCTGTTTGAATCTCTGTCTTTGTTTGGCTTTCTCTTTTTCTCTCCCTCCCCCTTCTCTCGTTCTCTTTCCTTCTCTCCCCCTGCTCTCTCTGTCTCACACACATACACACAAACAGTCAGATGTAATCTTGAGGGTAGTCTCTTTGTCTTGTTCTCTAAACCTGAAACAAGGCTCAACACTTGGTGGAAACTCAGTAAATATTTACTGAAGTACAAACATATACACACTGTGTCTTTGAGGTGAGATTATGTGAACCACAAATTTACCATATCTTTATTATTGCCTTCTTATTCTTCCCTACTTATCAAAGTACTGACATTGATCATTTTAATCCTAGAAAGATGACAGAAATGGTGACAACTAACCTTTGCATATTTTAGATGGAAATGTTTGGGTGAAGAGTAGAAGAAAAGCAATTGATTGCTTTGTACAAGTGACAGCACCTCTCATGAACTAAGTATTTCTTCAAGTCACTTCATCGCATAAAAGAGAGCTGAAACTATGGGACATTGGTTAACTGCTTTTTGCTTTTGCTTTGCTCACCACCTCCCACATTCTGTCTTCAATCCACCTTTTCTCTACCAGAATATACTGACTGTAATTTGCTGCTCAAAGTTTCTGATCTTTGTAGCCATGTATGTGTGTGTGGGGGGGGAGAGGGGGTTGTTACTTGGAACTAAACCCAGGATATTGGCATGCTAGGCAAGCATTCTACCACTGAAATATATCACCTAGCCCATGATTTCATTTTAGGAAACCTAAGCATCGGGTATGCTAGGCCACAGAAATATGCAAGCTCTTCTTGAATTCCTAAGTGATTTGTATTTCTGCTGGCCTAGGAATCAGCTTGTTGTGCTTGTTTGTGACCAGGCTGAAAGTTTCTAAGTTCACCTTCTCTTCAAGATGGATTCATGCTTTTCTATTTCCTTTCATGCTCTTAACCCAGTTAACTAAACTACATGTTTTCCAATTGCCCCTTCTCATACCTGTAGAAGTGTGCTGGGATGACAGCAGCCAGTACAGCTTTGAGCTAGCTTCAGTCTTTATCAGTAGAGTCTTTTGATAATCACAGCATGGAAGAACTACTGATCACAACATGTTCAGATGTGTGAGCTCCATAATCCACCACTGTAGGTTACTTCTCAGTTAGATGTGAAGGATGGTACATACACAACACACACACACACACACACACACACATACACACACACACACACACACACACACACACACACTTCCTTATCTTTAGCTGTCTGGATTTAAAATTTTGCCTATGGAAACCTGGGCTGCAACCACCTCAAGAATCAAAATCTTGAAAATGAAGAGAGTTGGTGTAAATTTGTTCAATAATTGTTTTGGGCACTGAAGTATATAGAAATAACAATGTAAAGGAATTTACTAGATTTCATGTAAATTTAATAACTTTCATGCAGAAAGAGATTATTTTATTATTTTCAAAGTAACTCTCAGAACCTCATGTGAGTTTTCCTGGTAAGTGTTCATAATAGTTACATAATATAGGTGAAGGGAAGTTGAATGTGTAAGTAAAAATTAATGAACTTTATATAAATTGCTAAATGGCATGGCAAAATTTCTACTGGATTTCCATTTTTAGACAGCAATATGTTTATATTACTTGGCCTAATTGGGTCACTTTTAAAGCAAAATATAATATTACAGACAGCTAAAATAAGAAAAATAATTTAAAAACCTGATTGAACTCATTGTACAATATAGTTAATATTATTGCCATGTTTAAATATTCAAAGATTGATGATAATTGATTTCATGCCAATATCAAGTAGAATGTGAAGGGATCATAAGTCTGGAACTATGTTTCTTCTATAGAATTTACACCCATTGCAACAATGAAATGTACAAGTCGTTATGTCAAAAAACAAACTTCACAACTTCGGTGGTTGGGGGGAGGGAGATGGGAAGGGATGGGATGGGGAAACAAAGAGGAGGCAACAATGCTTGATAAGAAATGTACTCATTACCTTGATAACCCCTCTGTATGGTATTTTCACAATAAAAAAATAAAAATAAAAAAAGAATTTACATCCAGACATACAACACATTTGTTTAGTGTTCATCAGCTCTTCATAGAGTGAACCTTAAATCCCTTTTTTTTTGCCATTCCTGGAGCTTGAACTCTTGGTTCCGTCCCTGAGCATCTTTTCTCAAGACTAATAATGCTCTACCAATTGAGCCAAAGCTTCACTTCTGGCTTTCTTGGTAGTTTACTGGAGATAAGACTCTCATGGACTTTCCTGCCCTGGCTGGTTAAAAACCATGATTCTCAGATCTCAGACTCCTGAGTAGTTTAGTATTACAGGCACAAGCCACCAGTGCCCAGCTTCATATTTTATTATTATTTCTCTTGCTGTATTTATTAAAACATATATTTTTATCACCCAGTACTTCCATTATCTTTATGCATATTATTACTTATTATGCTGCAGTGCCATTAGGAGTTGATCTTATGTCATAACTTCTTTAACTCAATTAAATATATATCTGACAAACAAGGTTTCAAGGGGTTGTTCTTAACAATGACAAGATGACACATTATAATCGCTTTCTCACTAACCTAGATTAGGAGGTAGTATCTGACAGGAAAACTATCACTGGCTGATGGGTGTGGATAACTGTAACTGAGAATGTATCATGCTGTTAGGCTCAAACAATTGCTCTGCTGCTGTTATAAATGTGGGTTACAGGTGAAAATAAGAATTTTTTTCTCAGGAGGGCTCCTCTTACCTGCTCTTCCTTGTGCATTTTCACACAAGTCTAACAGTTTTAGATTCTTTTGGAGAGCAGATAGTTGTGAAAGTGACAGCACACAGTTTCAAGTGATTCTTCCCAAGTTTAATGATGTGTTTGGCTCACTTCCACTAAGACTGGAAGGCGACAATTTACTCACTACTTCAGAAATTACAAATCTATGTTATAGAACCTTTTGATTTTTAAATTTTTTTGTAATTTACTTTCTTCAAAAAATTTTGAATTACTTCAGTGCTGCCCTATGCTTGTTTGTGAAGTATTTTTAAGCTTCATGGGGTACCACATCGCCTCTTGCCAATAGACAAATCATGCTAATGCTGGTCTCCTAGATGTAAATCTCTGTCAACTCTGCAGGCTTTTTCTTTTAACTCTACATTCTTGATGTGCGCTTCCTTCTTTGGGAGCCTACTAGCTCCTCTGTAGTCAATCTCACTTCTCTATTCTCTTCCATCCATGGAGCCTTATAATTTTCTTTAACAAGCATCTGACATGCAATTATACTTGGCCTTCAAAAGTTACTTAACCTTAAGCTTCATACATAGGTTATGTTTCTGAAGATTATGAATCTTTTTCTCTCCTGTTTTTCATGTGCCCCGAGTCAGCTATCAACATAATGCATAGTTGCTCAGTTACCACCTGGGGAGTAAATTAAATTATAGCACTTTGCTTTTAACGTCTAAGATCGTCAAGTAACAAAGGAAGAGAAAATAAGGAGCTTATAGTCTAAACTGAGCAAATTTGTAATTTGAGTAAGGAACCTGCCTGCATAGCATCAAAGAAGGAAGAATTTCCAAAACGTTGGAATTTGGTTAAAGGACATAGGATTCTAGGAATCAGTACTGGAAACTCTGTGATCTTGAGTAACTTTGTGTACTCATCTCTGATTCTTTCTAGATTCAAGAAATTGAGTTGGATCTTCTTGAAGTCTGGGTAAGATTTTGGTAGTATGTTAATGAAAATATTATATGGACTGAGTCCTTTCTAGGCCAACATGGTGATGCATAGTTTCATATATAATATCTCAAAATCAATAAAAGTAAGAAAAAAGGTAAAACCTGAAAAACACTTGGAATTAACCAAACGAGTTCAGTTTTTAACCCAGGAAAGCTTATGTAGAAATGAATAAGAGGAAGCAGTTAAAAAAAGCAAACACAACATAACAGTCCTCCAGATAGCACAGCAGGCACAGGGCTGTGCCATGGGAAGAGAGCAGGCATTATTCAATCAGTGACTTTTGCATAGTAGGCTATACCTGGAAGCTGTTCTAGTCCCGCCAAAAGCCACAGCAGCACTCAAATCTTTCCATTCATCCTTGTAGGCAGGTCAGCCTTCATGGATATATGATACACAATTGCACAGGACAGCTCCGAATGGACCAGCACTTGGCTTTCCTTGAGCGAGGAGCTGTGTATTTTCATTTTGTGCTGGGATCTTTGAATTAGGCAATGATTGTTCTTTGAAGATCAGAACAAGATCGAATGGAGACAAGAAACAGAAGAAGCAGAAAGTGGTGACTTGGGAAGGCAATCCAGACTATAAGAGATGGCAGGTATTTTGCAGAGTAAAATGCAGCAGCGTCAAGTATCTGCACAAGCCTCACGCACATTTTATGAGAACAAATATCAGAATATTTTAGGAAGGTACGAAAGGGGGAAAGGGGAAGAACCTTTAAAACCCCCAGCTGTGAGCTGTTACAGGAGGAAAGAAAGGAAATGCTTGGCAATTAAAACAAAATGCCAGCTTCAAAAAGTATTTTCATGAATGCTGATATAGGATGTCTCTCTATATTTATATCGATTTATATAGATATATCCATATAAATACAGGAGAGAAAATTAAATAGGAAAGGAAGTAGGGTACTGAGAAACGCAGATTGAGAGAGAAATATACTTATTCACTTACTATTTTTTGTAATTAGGATGCATAAGTAACAGGATATAACAACAATAAATAAACTGTACTTTGAGTTTACTTAAATATATTTACTCACATATATGTTTTTTTTTCTTTGGCTCTCTCCATATATACATCTATGTATATTTGTAGATGCATTCCCATGCACAAACATAAACCCTTTTTCTTTTTTCCCTTCTTCCTTTTCTCATTTCACAAAGCTCATTCAGTCTTAAATCATTGTAATGATGTAACTAATTGTCCTGTGATTTTAAGCCTAACTTCCCTAGGCCATAGAAATCTCAGTTCTTTTAGAATGCATGCTGTTAAAAATAAGAATTTCACTACAGTGGGTCAGAAAATTATTCTCTTAAAGTCTTCTTATTTAGCTTTGGTTAGTGATAAAGAGAATATAAACTCAGCTCCTGAAATCATGTTCCTCACAGATCCTGGTGAACTATCTCATTTAAATTATACACAGAGCTAAAGGTTTTTGAAGCATTATGTAGATCTCCATGTTCTAACTTGACTGTCCTACAATCTTTCTTTACTATAATGTTCTATATAACTACCACATTTACTTAGTTGTTAAATTTCTATAGCAATGTATATTTTATGCTCTGTGATTTCTCTGTGTATAGCAATTTGCACTTTTATAATCTTTTGTTCACTTTTAATAACCTCTCTGCAGTTCTATCCTGAATTATGCCTCCTAAAATATGTTCCTATTGTGCATTAGGAGTTTTTCTTGGCCCATTACAAAGAAATCTCATACTTTACCTTCATTTTGCTTGTGAATTTGGACCATTTTCAACTCGAGTGGGCTATTTTTCTCTAACACACAATAAAATGTTTGTGTATTTTTCCTATATGGGGGAAACAAATAGAATATGAATCTCATGAGTCTATTCTCTCATTCAGTGCAATACTACCGAACAGTCAACTTTTATCTGATTTGACTCCATAAAATTTTATCTGCATGTATTTCAACAAGTACTATAGAGAAAATGCATGGATTATATAAAGGACAAAATGTAACTGTTCTTCTTTCATTGAAAAAATTAACACAATCACTCTTGTTTTTTTTTCCTGTCATTATACATACCTACACCTACAAATGCATATAAAATATATAAGTATACCTATAAATGCACATGTATTTATATATAATGCATGTATAAATATAAATATATGCACACATATATACGTAGATGTATACTTACTTTTATATTTGTGTATGTGTAATTAAGTGCTAAGTTGTTTTACAGGTAGATAATTGAAGGCAAATGCATGCCCTATTCCTATTATTTACCATAGTATGCACAGTGTAAGAAAAATATTTGGTGAGTAAACAAATAATGATTATTTATGATTGGAGACATAATTTTAGTTTTTAACATTACTTCTTTATGGCATTACAGCTGTACTCAGACTTACCACTTTAAGGAAGTTGTGATAGCCCATATGGTAACTGAAATTTTAATCTTAAAAACACCTGTTTAATCTCCCATTAACATCCTCAATGAAAACAACCTTAATGTCAAAATCAGTAATCATCTCTGAAAGGTTTATTAAGAATAAGGAAATATAAGAGAGTAGAAAAAACCATTCTCTTAAAAACTAAAGCTTTGGGAGATAATGATGTGATGTTGATCAGGATGCATGGAACTCACAAATTGACATGTTGTATGATTACTTAAAGATTAATAATAATAATAAACCTTCTAGTTTTATGTGAGGACAGAGATAGTGCTCTGTGTTTCCCCCATTAAATGAATGGAAAGGACATAAATGGTTCATGTATGTAAAGTGTCATTATCTTTGCTGACCTCAGAAGTGGCTGAAGCCTTTGGGGCTATCTACAGCCCACTGTACTCTGCAAAGTGACCCACTACCTTCTCTTCTCCTTCACTTTGTTTCTCTCCAGATCCATCTCTCTCTCTATATATGACCCTTTATCAAACAATTCCTACCTACCTGTCTTTCTACCATTTCTACCAAATGGGGTACAGACCTCCTACAGATCAGGATGAAAGACTCTAGTATTATAACCTCTAACAAATTTTAATGCTCTAAGAGGAGGTGGTGGGAAGAAATGAGGAAAGTTGATGGAATGTCAAGAAAATCAATAGCAAGCTAACAGTAGATACTAGTTAGTTTAGGGTACAAAGTATTTGGGTAACATTTGATAAATGTTCACTGAACATTTTTGGTCTCAAAAGCCAGAAAATGGCTAGGAAATCATTACTGTTTATGGTACTGATGATACAATACTGCTAATATAATAATAATAATAAAAATAAAAATCATTCACTTTTCATGAGACCATCTGTTTAATCTGTTTTGTTTAGCCTTCTCCTTTAGAATTTCGAAATACATCACTTGATCTATTTGGAATCTTTGCAATGGTTTTCTCCATCCTTACACCTTGGTCCTTATTTACTGCTCTAGAAAGGCTGAACAGCATGATCAGTATAGGGAAGAACTCAGATTGGTGACACATGCTAATAGCTTAGTTTTGGTCAGCACAGTGTTTGAAATTTTAGACATCATTTTGGGAGTGAAAAATTCACATTAGAAGCAGAATTTCTGATTCCCTTTGCAAAGGAAAAAGGTCTGTAGTTTGGAGCTTTCATTTCTGTACAACATTTAGTGAGAACAGAGTGGCATCTAAAGCTGGCCACACCCACTCAGGTACTCCCTTCTCCCCGCTGTTCACAAACTGGATTTTGACCCAGACAAACTTTAGATGTTGGCTCTGTCAAATACAAAGAACAGGCCTGTACATATTACATAAGTTTTTGGTACCTGAGTATCCCCAGCTCCATACTGAAGAAGATATTCATAATCCCTCAAGCACACGTTTATTCAGATAACTGAATGAATTTTTGCAAGACCTCTTAGCACTTAATAATCATATGAGCAATTGCACTGATTTAAAATTAATGCTATTGTTAATACTGATTCAATAAAAATAAAAAATAAGCAATAAAAGCAAACAGTAGAATAGTTTTTCCCTGCTAGGGAGCATGGTTATGATGTTCATAGGAGATGTAATTTGACTATAAATGACAAAAATATCTAAAAGGAAGCCACTGAACTTTCCTCCTCAACAGTTTAGCTATGATTTCACCCATGATACTTTATTATCTTGCTTGTCTACTACCTGTTTACTCTTTCTTGTCTCAGATGATGGCATCAATTTATCTTCACATGCCTTAGTGGACATAATTCAACTGTGGTGGGCTGAAACCAGCTCAAACCAGCTCACATGAGTCAATCAATATGTTTTCATGAAATTTGCCAGCTAATTGACATCATGGAGCTACATTAAAATTGGCCATAGGACAATAACTTACCCTGTAGAAATCATCAAATATGTCAAATAAGGGTTGCTTGGCAATTTTCATAGAGAGCTCTGTTAAGTGTTGGTCAGTGTGTCACCGACTCAGCTTTGTGGCTGGTTCTGTATATTTCTCCCCTGAGTAACTAATCTTCCTGGATGCAACTTTCACTTAAACGCACATTTTCCCACCTTCCAAATCCTTAGCCTTAAGCTCAACTTCTAGCTTCATTATAGTCTCTAATGACCTGGAAACACTCCCATACACAAAGTGTGCTAGGATTGTAGATTTGGTATTACTATTACAGTTTCTTAAAAATGCCATGGGAAATGTACTACAAAAAGGAATGACTTGAAACAACAAGAAGCCTTCCTTCTCAAAACTTGGAATCCTTCCAGCCCTTTTCCTACCTTCCTGTGATGGCTACCCTTACTTGACATGGCTTGGCTTACAGTTACACAATAGCTGGTCCCTTAATTTTCAGAGAATCAAAGGAAGTAACACAGTTAGGGACTAGGGGAATTCAGAGTAGATCCTCCAGAAGAGCAAGAGAGCTAGGGCTAAAGAATGTAAAATGTTCATGGACCCTAGGGATATTAAAACCCAGACTGAATGAACCAACAAGGTATGTTCAATTAATTAATGCATTTAGAAATAGCATGTTTTTATTATTATCTTTAAGTAGTTGTACAAAGGATTTGCAGTTCAATGAAGTAGTTATGAATACAATGCATCTTGATCAATGTTGCCTCTATCATCGTTCTCACCCATCCCTCACAACCTTACCTATTCTCTAAATGTTCTTAATTTTGTAGACTATGCCTTGAGTTTTATGAATGTGTTCTACCCTCTTCTTGTCTTCATTCATCTGCTCCTGCCCTTTGATCTTACCCTCCGAAACACTAAGGGGATATACATATAAAACACCTAAGTCCCATAATTAATTTTTATAAATAAATTTCTATGCTTGTAATTCTACTGTAGTTATTGTATAAGTAAAACATACCATCTTTTATTGTGGGAGATTGTTTTTCATACACTTGTATTCATTTATAGTAAAAGGAAGAGAAGTACTAGTCTATACTTTGTTAGACTCAATTAGAACAAAGAAAAGAGACAATGGAGAAGGGCAAGGAGGTACAGAATAATCTGTAGCAGGAGAAATCATCTTTTGATAGAGACGTTGAATGGTAAAATATGTAAAATATATTGCAGTAAGGCTATAATCTTTATAATAGTTACATAAAATTAGCTTTACATGTAAACTTTTCTGGGATGAACTGGCAACTGTTAAGTCATGATGGAAAGGTTGGGGTGCTATCTTCTAATATGCTCTGATTTAGTTCAGTGGTTGCTTTGGGTCAGAAAAAAAATATTCATCAGTTTCTGAAAACCACTCGGGGACTTGGTATTTAAGGCCTGTTTGTCTGGAATGATATTTAGTGGAACAAAAGCAGCCACTCTTCCTGGCTGCCTTGGTGGTAGCGCATTGGATTCCACGGTTCAGTGGCTCATATCTGAACAGTATGAAACTTTATCACAGAGTTTTATTCTACTCTCGACCTGCAGATAAAAAGCAATTTAGTTCACATGCTGCAGTGATGCAAGCAAAAACCCGTAACACTTTAACACTTTATTAATTTCAGAAAGCAGATAGTGTTTAAAAAATACAAAAATACCACACAAAAATATAGAAATACAAAATCTGAAGAATGGGACTAGCAATGATGCTCAGAATTTTGGAAGTAAAGGGAGTGCTTATGTATAATTTTATAAATGTGATTTCGAACTTTGCTGATGCAAAAATCAGCACAAGCCTTCTATTTTTAAAACATTATTTGCTATAAAACTTCTCAATTTAAATCTTAGTGTTAAGGTACCTGTTAACTCATTTCCTACTCGGGTGAAAATTGATTTTCTGTTCAGCCAATATCCCAACCCTCTGTCATTTTGGAAACAATTTTGTTTTGGTCTCTAAGATCTTCTTTCATAATAAGTAAGTTTCTTCCCAAATAACTAAAGTCTGAGGCATTATCTACTCCATGTAGAAAATGACAGCACCTGGCAGTGTCAGCAGGAAAGACTCAAATCATCATAAGGGAACTGAAATGGTAACCCTGACATGTACTGCTGAATAGATATGAGTAAAAATAAAAATCTTTGCCAGTGCAGCCGTGAGTCAGACGTTGCATATGTGATACAGACCCTGTCCCTCAAATGAGCATAATGATAGTGTTCATGGTTTTTTCATTAGTGCAGTGATGGTAGCAGAAACATCCGGCACCAAGATACAAACAGTAGCTCAAGGACTTAGCTATGTTTTCAAAATTACCTAGGAAGAGGTAACACATTGTTAGTTGTTGCCACCTAATCAAAATTTATACATCCAGATAAAGGTGTTTTTAATAGCAAGCATTCTATTTTATATGATATCTATACAGTTGGCTGGGCATTTCTTTTTCTTTGTTAGAGATAATTTCACATTATAACCATCTAATATGGTAAGTTGTCTATCATAAGTCCTCCAAAAAAATCATCAGAGAAACTTGTTAAAATATTGTTTAGGCCAACTGATAAGACAGTGATGTGGACTCATATATTTCTGCAACTTCAAAAGTATCTTCCTGAGCTGGGTGTCAGTGGTTCACCCTGTAATCTTAGCTACTCAGGAGGCTCAGATCTGAGGATCGCAGTTTGAAGCCAGCATGGGCAGAATAGTCCCAGGGAGACTCTTACCTCTGATTAACCACTAAAAAGTGGAAGTAGAGATGGGACTCAAACTGGTAATGTGCTAGCTATGAACAAAACTGCTCAAGAATAGCGACTAGGCCCCAAGTTCAAGCCTCACAAATGGCAAAACAAAAACAAACAAACTTTGTTATGTGATTCAGAGTATTTACCTAGGAAGTACACTTTGAAAGAATGTCTAAAATAACAGGTATACTTTTCTCACGTTTTTTTTTTGGTCAGTCGTGGGGCCTGAACTCTGGGCCTGGGCACTGTCCCTCAGTTCTTCAGCTCAAGGGTAGTGCCCTATCACTAGAGCCACAGTGCCACTTCTGGCCTTTTCTGCTTATGTGGTGCTGAGGAATCGAACCCAAGGCCTCATGCATGTAAAGCAAGCACTCTACCACTGAGCCACCTTCCCAGCCCCATTTTTCTCACATTTTAAAAAGTTAGCATCAGTTATTTATACCTAGGAGTTTCATTTGACATATCCCTATATGTATATAGGATCATCTGGATCAGACATAATAGGTTAAAAATAAGAGGCTGCTTCACAATTATTAGGATGACTACTGAATTAAAAAGAGAGAATACCAAGTATTAAAAAGCATGTGGAACAATTGGCATGGTGTACTGTGTACTGCTAGTGTGAAGGTAATAACAGTACAGCTTCTATTAAAAACAGTATGGCTTTTGCTTAAAAATTAAAAATAGAAATATCTCACCACCTAGTAATTCTGTCTTGAGTCTATAGCAGAAAAATTGGAACCAGCATATTAAAGAGATCTCGAAGCTATGTTCAAAGCAACATTAATTACCACAGAGAAAAGGAAGAAACTACTCAAAAAACCCATCTACAGATGAATGGGATGAAGTGTGGTCTGTGCATATAATGGAATATTGTTCAGCTTTCAAAAGGAATATGCTATAGTTGGGATGAAATGAGAGATAAAAAACAATAGCCCAAACAATAACCCAGTCACAAAAAGTACTGTTATGATTGCACTTATAAAATGTTCTTAAGAGAAGTCAAGTTCTTGCAGACAGGAAGAGGTGGTGATTGCTAGAAGTGCGAAGAGAATAAGAAGCTAAAAGAATTGTTTCACAGCTACACAGTCCCAATTCTATAGAGTGAGAGTCCTGTAGTGTAGTTGAACACAATATAACTGTATCGAACACTACTAAACTGCACACTTGGAAGTACTTACAATGGTGAATTTGAGGTTGTACCTATTTTATTATAGTTAAGAGCATGTTTCCTGCTGCCTCTGTTATTGGTGCGTGACCAGTCATCGCAAGTGTTTCCTCACAGGAATGGGCAAGTTTAAGAACAATGGTACCAGGAAGCTGAAACCAATTTTTAAATATATATTTTTAGTGTAAAGATACTGTACAGAGGGGTTACAGTTACATGAGTAAGGCAATGAGTACATTTCCTATCGAGCATTGTTACCTCCTCTTTGTTTTTCCCCTACCATCCCTTCCCTCCCCACCTCCCCAACTCCTCCTTCCCCATCCCCCTGCCCAAATTTGTAAAGTTCGTTTTCAACATAGTGCCAGATTTTTAAGGGGGGGGGGAAGAATCAAGAGGAGACAGGAACAGTGAGCAAATACAGTCCTTCTATTCAGTACCCATACGTGAAAGTGCATTCTGTAAGTTGAGTGTCTGGATGGGGTTGGGAAAGATGAGGAAGCACTAGAGAAGGAGTACCATAGGTTCATGTACTTATAACTGATTTGTTGTATTGAAACCCCTTTATACCAGTACATGAAGATGATAATTTTTTTTTTTGGTCGGTCATGGGGCTTGAACTCTGGGCCTGGGTGCTATCCCTCAGCTCTTCAGTTCAAGGCCAGCACTCTATCCCTTGAGCCACAGCGCCACTTCAGGTTTTCTAGTGTTTTATTGGAGATAAGATTCTCATTTCCTTCCTGCCCGGGCTGGCTTTGAACCGCGATCCTCAGGTCTCAGCCTCCTGAGTAGTTAAGATTATAGGCAAGAGCCACCGGTGCCTGGCAAGATGATAATTTTTTAAAAGAACAAATATAAAACATTTGCAATTGGAATGGAAGAGATTTATAAGGGAGTATAGATGGAAGGAAAGAACTCAATGGATAATGCAAAGCTTTTATATATAACAAAATAGATGAAATGGATCTGTAATTCACAATTAATACCTGGTCTACTAGGCTCTTAATATCTTTAATCATGCAATGTGTCCTTTATATCAGAGAGAGGATTAAAAAAATGTCCAAAAGACTAAGTTTTCATATTTCTACTTTCTTTAATGAAGTGGGAAGGTATCTCCATTCAAATTCCTCTTACTTACCTGGCTGGAACTTTACTACAAACTGAGATATGAAATGCTTTTTAAGCAATCTCAGAAATTTAAGAGGCTCACTCACCTCCTTGTTTTTTTTTAAAAGCACATCTTCCTATTCAAGAAAGTTAATGACATTGACTCCATGTCAAAAATGGCAATGAATAGCTCAAAATATAATAATCTTGGTAATACTACTCTATTGCTAGGGCTAACAATTATAAATTCCTATATTGGGACTTAAGTTTACTTTTATTTCTTTCAGATCTTAGAAATGGTCTCCTGTGAAATCTTATAGCTCCTGTCTCTGAATGGAACTTTCCAGCTCCCAGCTTCTCTGAGGTTTGCAATGACAAGGGGCATCTCTGCCCCTCGGTGTAAGATAAAAGCATCTATTCTGTTGTCTGAGTGTTCATTCGATTTTAGATAGGGACATACTATTATGAGAATATGCTGTTTTAAAGTGTAATATATTGCCTCTAAATTTTTTGAAATAAGCTTGGCATGGAATCGAGCAATACTTGACCAGTAGCAATGCAGACATTTCAAGATTCTAAAGAAACATATTTCTGAAGCGATTTAAATCATGTGTACCACACAAATGTATTTTCCCCATTATAATTCCCTCTACTTAATTTGCTATAACTTGAAATTTGTTGTGCTATCCTCATATTTAATGCTGCATGTGGGGAAGCAGGAAGAGGTGAGGGGGTGGGGGGGGTACCAAATCAAGCCAAAACAACTGTCAGCTAAGTTGTCAGTTGTTGGTAAGGTGAGATGTCCCCAGTGAGTGCAGTGAATCATAAACAGGACTGGAAGTTTCTGACAGTTGTGTTGGTCTCTGCAAAACACATTTGAGATTCTCCTCCCATTTATTATTATAGAAGAATCTGACATATGATCTGTGTGCTGCTTAATTACAATTTCTTTTCCACTCCAGTTAATAGATTTCACTTATTTGTCATTTCTAATATTTAAGCTACAATTATGCCATTTTCTTCCCTTTAGTTGGATGGGTAACACGAATCATGATTGCTAGGAGAAAAAGAATTGACTCAATATTCCAAAGCAAGATGGAAGATGTTAAGCAACAAAAAATAATCTGTAAGAATATGATATTCTTTTAGGAAATGATTGGCTGTCTACAAATGAAAGCATGTGTAGTGAAACTTCCCTAGGTTTCTGCTATTTTATTAACTTGTAAGAGCTAAGATCAACTGACAAATTCAATTATACATTCAAATTATATTTCTAAATTGGCTTAATTTTTTAAAGTGATGAATGAACCTTAGGGGAAAAATTCCATTACAGTATGAACAAGCAGAATAAGTCACACATTAACATTGCCTATGCACACAAGCTTCCCTATTTCTCTTGATTAACATGACTGATTTAATGAACAGAAATATCTGGTTTATAGGTCAGCCTTAATGTTTACTTTCTAGGAAAGGGAGAGCTGGTTAGGGTATAGAAGAGAGAGAAAAAAGTGGTGATGTCTTTGGGAAAGTAATACAACTCCTGTGAGATTCTTTCTACACCAGTAATGCAGGCTATAAATAGAGAAAACTGTTTGTCTACAGACTGTCTCTCAAGATACACACTTTGCTAATGACTGCCTGGCAGGAGCCATTCAGAAAGAAGCCATTGCTGATTGCAAAAGACATTTTGAAGTTAGATTCTTATTCAGCTACATAGTGATAAGTAATATGTTGCTACACATTTGCCCCCTCTGGAGACTTGATGTACCATACTCAGAAAAAAAATACTACCCACATCCACCTCTGATTACACTTTGAACCACTGTCAGCACTTTAAGAGAGTAAATCCTAATTTTATGGAATAGTTTTGACCCAATATAAAAATTTATTTTACACAAAATGGGAATAAGTATTTAAAAATATTATTGAAAAATAGAGTAGATATGAGTAATGATCAATGATAAAGCATGCCATATTTGTTCTATATTGATAAAATTAGCAAAACATAACATATTCAATAAAATACCATTTCAATTCATGAGTATTATATAAATCTTTACTAGTCACTTTCATCTTGCAAAAGAAGTATGTTAAATGGAATTTTAAATCTATTAACAAGTACTGGATTAGCTTTATTACTTCTTCTTGTTCAATTGTTATCTATATGGTTTAGATTATTGAAATTGACTCAGGGAAGGAATATCCCCAACCAGAGAGCAATAATGTGTCTGCAAAGACAGACAAAGGATAGAAGGGTTGGATGAGAAGAGTTTTGGCTTCTTATGTGAACATCTCTTTCGAATATTTATTTACCTGATAGAAAAAATTGAGTGTTAGGATTTGAGAAGTTATATATAGATGTGGACTCATATAGGAAGTGTGGTAAGCCTGGGTCCCAGTGCTGAATTGTGTAGCTGCAGTATGGGAATTTCCTCACATGAAATTCTATGGTGAACGTTCCTCATAAAGATACAAAAGGCCATTAAAAGAGGTCATACAAAAGTATAACTATTTACAATTGTCAAAAAGAATAAAAACAACTCATTTATTTATCAGCTGATGAAGAGATCTGCAGTGGCACAGAACATATGTGGAAGGAAGAAAATACTTCTGTGAGAAAAGGTCAGATAAGATGATGTTAAGCAAAATGAACTTCATGATAGGGACACAAGTGGTTTTTTCTTTCTTGCTATTGTTTCTAACATATTTATAAGGCACCATGTGATTTTTTTGGTTGCTTTGTATGTCCCTCCCCCATGGTATAAACCCTGTTTTCACTGTATTTGATGTTGGTATAATTTGGGGAGGGGAAGGACAAAAATGAATTGTTTAAATAGGGATACAGGTGGACCCATTGCAACAATGAGATGTATAAGATGCTATGTCAAAAAACGAACTTTACATTTAGGCAGAGGGTGGGGTGGAGGGAGGGTTGGAGTGGGGGTGGGGGGTGGGGGGAGGTAGTGTAGTTGTGGAGATGGGAGGGAAGGGATGGTAGAGGAAAAGCAAAGGAGGAGGCAACAATGCTTGGTAAGAAATGTACTCATTACCTTGCTCATGCAACTGTAAGCCCTCTGTACAGTATTTTCACAATAAAAACTAACTTAAAAAAAAAGAAACTACTTCTGTGAGCCATACATCATAAACCTTGAAAATGCTATGGTAATGAAAAAAGTCAGTCACAGAAGTCACATATTTTATGGTTACACTTGGGTGAAATATATGAAGTGAAAAACATAGAATAAGAAAATCTGTAGCGACATAAAGTAGATGTATAATGGTCAGGATGAGGGAAGAAGGGATAGGAAGAGGGGCTTCCTTTTGACATAGTAAAAATATTCTCAACTTAGACTGTTTTGATGGTCACATACCTGTGATTATACTAAAAATGATTAAATGGTATTTTTTAAATGGATGGATTTTAGCTATGCACGTTTCTTAGCATGATCTTGAGAAAAAGACAATAGATAATGATTGAGTTATTAAATGTCACAGTGATCCTCTGTTCATTTTACTATATTACGTAGATGTGGTCTTCAGATATGGAGTCCCATTACTCAGGGATCACTTATGAATATGCCTGGGAATCATGGTGCTCCCAGAATCATGAGAAAGGAACATCCAGTCTTATTTCTCCAAAAACATATATCAAGGAGATTAGACAGGGCATCCAGACAGGTGAGGAGCATGCACTCCCAAGCTTATGATTTCCATAAATTTACAATTTTAAAAAAATTATTGCTTTAATGATGGAACTATACTGATGTTAATGGAGAGAGCAGCTTTTTACTACAATGTGGTTTCACTAGTACTGTTTCAAAGAGTGGTTAGCATGAGAGTGTTTATAATACTCTAAATGCATGGCAATTCATAAAGGTATTCAATTGATAAAAGTATTAATATAAAAACTATTATTGTCACCTGGAAATGTTTTGAAGACTTTTGATGCTTTCTCTGTAGTAATGGTAATACTTAATTGTTCAAGGTTGAATATTTATGAGTTACACCAAAAGTTATTTGAACACAAAGGAAAATGTCCAGCAATCCAATGATTATATATACACCATTGGGGTTTAAACAGCAATGCCATTCTGGCTCTTCTCAGAGTAATTTCAAGTTATTTTGGGTTGTAACAATAGCACAATTTGTTTGATATTTTTCATATTGTCTTCATGTACCAGCACTTGTCTCAGGTAATAGGAAAATGTGTTGTTAGATAAAATAATATTAATGACAAGAAGAATAACTAACATTTACTACCACTTTATAAAACAATTTTCCACAGTTTATCTCAAATTCTCATGAGAACTCTGAAAGATTTTGTTTTACTTCTCTTCTTTGTGTAGGTCAGTTTCAGAGCTTGGATTTAGGAACATGTGCTCTTTCTCAGCTTTCCTGCTCATAGTTGGTGCTCTACCACTTGATCTATATCTTCAGTCCAGCACTTTTTTGGTTATTTGGAAATTAATCAGATTTATCCCTCTGGGCTGACTTTGAACTGAGACCCTCAAATTTCAGCCTCCAATAATTATAAGCCTGAATCGCCAGACCCCTACTGAAAGATTTCTTTATATCCCATTTTAATTGAAGATGGTATTAACCTATACAAATAGTGAGGACGTGATAGAGCTGAGTCCACAACCAAAATGTATGTAAAATAAATCTAGACCTTTCTTCCTTACTTGGAATATTAGCTGCTCTAGTATTTTATAAGGCAATACTTGTTGAGAAATATTCACATATCTGATTCATTCAACAAATATTTGTTGAAGGACTATTATACCAGACAATTTTCTAGGTGTTGAAAATTAACAGAAGCAAAACCAGACAAAATACTCTGCCCTCTTGAAGTTTCCCCAGCAATGATGATGACCATCAATAACCTATAGTATTCACATATGTATCTAAGACAATGTAAGTACTATGGAGGAAAACATGGGAAGCTAATGTAGGTTTTTAAGGAGAGCCATGTTATCAAGATGGCCATGTTCCTAAAGTTCAATGTGTCACTGTGCTTAACTGACACATGAACATGAGTCATAAGAATCTACCTATCACTTTCTGTCTATGATTTCATGTGGTATTCTCAGATCCCACCCATACTTACTGCTCCCCACCTTGGATGAAAGGTCTGCCAGCTTTTCTGGAAGTAACCTGTGTGTTATGCCCCTGTGTATTATGGATACATCTATATATCGATATCTATATCTATCTATCTATCTATCTATCTATCTATCTATCTATCTATCTATCTATCTATCTATCTATCTATTTATCTATCTATCTATTATGTTTGTTTGTTGTTCCACAGCTAAGGAAACTAAGGAGAAAACTGCCCTGTAATTCTGATCTCAGGATGCTGCAGATAAGGGCAGAACTCAGGGGAATGTCCATCAACTACAACTTATCCATTCTGCACACTTTGAACCCTAGCTACAAATCAAGGTCCAATCTTCTTAATTCTTTCTGTACCCAAGCAATCTCTGCATTTTAATAAATCTGCATTTGTGAATAAGCTTCAAATCCCTGTTTTCAAGCGCATTGCCACGCAAAGAAGGAACATAGAGCAGATTCCTGAGACAGGTGGCAATAGTCCCGTGACATGAATCAAAGAACAGCCCAAACAAAGGATCTTACCTTTAGTCATTGTTCTTAGGCTGTGGGAGACTTGCACAGTGAAATGATTTTAAAGCACACCTCTTCCAACAACAACAGTTCCTTAATATGTGACACCAAACCATTACCTTAAGCTACAATCTAGATGGTATTTTTCCCCTTTGGCTTGTGTATACATGTGGGGGAGAAAGGAAGAACAAGGATGGCAACATAAAGTAGAGTAAAACCAGGTGGCATCTGGTGAAATTCAGCAGAAGCTATAAACAAGGGCAGGAATAATGGCCTATCTGGGTCCTGTAGCAGTCTCTAGGGAATATACCTCCTGGCCCTTGGCTCATGTGGCCTCAATGGTCCCCCCTAGTGCTGTTGGTGGCTGCTTTGGCTACAAGTTGCGTCAGGTGTTTGTCTAGGGTTTCATAACAGGCATAGTCAAGCCTCTAAGGACTAGTTGTTTCAAGAGCTGCTTACAGAGTGACCAAAGGAGGTCTCATGGAAATAAAAGGTATTCAGAATTCAATGCTGACCCTCTGGTCTTGACACTCCTCCCTCTGGAGGGCAGAGGAAGAGTCATGAAGGGAGCAGACAGTAAGAGTGGGCAACCAGCTACTGGAGCACCTTCATCTCCCATTCTAGCCTCTTACCGGAAAAGATGCTCATGCACAGACTGGAAGAGCATAAGGCCCGCCACCCCCTATCCCTCAAACCACGAGCAGCCGCAATGGAGAGAGATGCTAAACCAGATTTTCATTCTGAGAAACTCCCCATTGGGGATAGTAAGTGTAATTTGGCTAGAAGAAAAATGGTTAGAGGAAAAAGTGTCCATCCCTCAGAACACTTCAGAGTTGAAGTGCTCTGAGGTGCAATGGGATGAAACCCACCTTTCCCTCCCAGGTTCAGAGAGGGGTGGTGCTTACAGGGTTAAACCCTAATGAATTCTGTCATCTGGGTGCTCACCACTCAGAATAGTTGCATCTTCCCCTGATTCCTGGGACAGCTGGCAATAGTCCTGTGACATGAACAAACGCCACCTGCCATCACAAAGGCTCTGCCTGTGCCAGCTTAATTGAGGAACCTCCCATTACTCAGTCAGGCATACCTGCGTCCTGCTTCAGAGCCTCTGTTTCTTGGAAATAGCCTGTCAGGTCCCATCTGTTTCATGAGCTGCCCGTCCCCTGAAAGTAGGAGCTCGACTCCATTCTCCTGTCAGATGCTGGAAACCCAGAGGGGAATAACCCTTCCAATCTGTCTGAAATTGCTTTTGTGATATCAAGGCCTGCCGCAGGGAACCACAATATACTACACTCAGATGAAAATTAGGTTTGTAAGTACACCGCTTCCTTCTCTAGGCAGCTTGCCGGGCGTCTCCCATCTTTGTAGGGAGAGTGGCAAAATTAAATTTATAGCTATTAATAAGCAGGATTTGGTGTAACCCAAATATTGTTTTCCTGTACCAGGTAAGGGTAGAGAAAGCTCAAGAACAGACAAAAGACTTTTCACTAGTGAAAAATGAAAATAAAACTTCCATGTCAGCTCCAAGCATAAAGTGGATCATTGAAGGTGCAATTAATTGCCATTACATTTATTGGAACCTTGAAAACAATTAGCAAGTGTCCTAGTTGATATGACAGATTCATTAATCATTTAATATATTCCTGCAAATTGATTTATCAATCAAGTAGCTACCTCTGGTTGAATCACTCACGATGGTGTATGGCTCTATTCCTAACACTTACTTTAGGAAACCAGGAGGATTTAGCTTAATTTAAAACCTTCAATTTTAGTATTTGAATAGATGGTGTCTTAATCTCTGAGTCTAGAAAAGAGAAGAGCTTTACAAGAAGAAGGTTTAAAAGGGCTGGAAAAAATGTGTTTGGGTCAGGATACAGTCCACAAAAGAGGAAATTATATTGACAGAAAGGACACATTCAGGGAATGTGAAGAACAGTAGAGCTGGAGTTTAGGAACAGCTAGACCTTGTCCAAGTCAATTTATAAATTGCTAGTTAAACTCTTGGGCATATAGTCAAAGGAGAGCAAATCAATATACAAGAAAGAAACCTGCATATCCCATGTTTGCTACAGCTGTGTTTACAATAGCCAGTGTATGGAATTAATTGAAGTGCTCAACAACTAATGTAAGGAAAAATCTGACATACATTTGTAATATTTTCTTACATAGCATATTTTAATTTATATAATATATGTTTCCATTCCATACATATAATGGAAATTCTACTCATCGCCCCCAAATGAGATGATATCATTTGCATGAGAATGTATGAAACCAAAGATCATCATTTTGAATGAGATAAACAAGCTGTAAAAAGCCACAGATCCCATGCTGTTATTCATTCATGAAGTATAGACCTATAATAATAAAGATGAAGAAGATGATGATGATAATGATGATAACAATGGTCCTGATGCACGAATGTCTCAAAGGGAGCTGTCTAGCAAGGATCAGTGTGATGGAACAGAGGGAAAAGAGGGAATTCTGAGGGGTAGAAAGGATCGAAGGTTGTTACATACATATAACTATATGTGTGTATATATACAGATATATACATGAGAACAGTACAATGAAGCTCATCAAATACTGTGTGAAAAAGATGAGAGTCTGTGGATGGGAATATTTTGGAGGAGGAGAATATGTTCAAAGTACATTGTGTGTATGTATTCAAAATCACAATAAAACTCCCTCAGAATATGAATGTATGCTAAAAAACTGATAATAAAAATAAAGTTTCTAGGTAGGCAAAAATCTTTTGGAAGTAAAAACACTCATTTAGTCATTTTCCCCATAAGATCTCTGATAGTAGCTCAGAAAATGTATCCTAGAATTCTTATATTAATATCGTACTTATTTCTGTTACAGTTTAGGTTTTTTTCTCCCTGAACTTTTAAAATCATGAATTTAGAATAAAAATTATGTTTGTGGTGGTGGTGCTGGGGCCTTGAATTCGGTTTCACACTAGCAAGGGAGACAGTCTAAAGAGTTAGCCCTATTTCCAGCCATTCTGGTTATTTTTGAGAATCTTGCTTTCTGTTCAGGCTGGAGTGGACAGTGATTCTCCTATCTTAGATTTCCTGTGGTGCCTGGGATGACATGTGCCTGAGATAAGGTCTCCCAAACATTTTGCCCAGGTTTTCCTGGAACCTTGGCCTAATTTCTATCTCTCTAGTGACTAGGATTACAGATATGAGTCACTGACACCTGGCTCAGAGTAAATCTTTGCCTATGTCATTTAGCTTTACAGTCCTGGAACTACAAAGAGTAAATCTTATGGCTCTTCTAAGAGACAGTATTTCTAACATTTGAAAAGAGCCATCCAGATCTCCTGAGTTTACTGTACTTAAAGCTATGATCTTTCACATACAAGAGCTCTAAAACCTCTTCCTCATCTCCGCTGACATTTCCATTTCCTATGGTTTCACCACTGGATATAACCACAACACTCTAAATATGAAATAATAAGCTGAAACTTCCTCTACCGTTTGTTTGGAATTTTTAGGTTCTTATTTATTTATTTACATATCTATTTATCTTTGTTGGTTGAGGGTGTAAATTCAGGGCCTGGATGCAGTCTCTGGGCCTCTTTGTGCACAAGACTACTGCTTTACTACTTGAATCATAGCACCACGTTCGGTTTTTGAGTGGTTAATTGGAGATAAGAGTCTCAAGGGGACTTTTCTGCCCCAGTGGCTTCGCATTACAATCTTCAGATCTCAGCCTCCTGAGTAGCTAGGATTACAGACATGAGCCACTGGTGGCTAGCTCAATTTTTAGGTTTTTAAATCCAAGTTTCTTCTCTATTTGAAAGCTTCAGCACCTTGTCAGCTCATTGTGGACTTTCTGTCTACTCCAAATCTCAGAGGCTTTTTTCTTGTGAACTCAGTTAAAAAGACACATCTCTCACTATCAGGCCTCTCTTACAGACTATCTCGGGAATGAACAAACATGCTGCAAATAGTATGATGATTAAAAGAAGAAATTGTCTGGATGTAAAACTTATATCCTCTGTTTGATAGCTATGGCCAAATACAAGGAGTTTAATCTATCGGTCTCAATTTTCCCATCTCTCAGGCAAGGATCTTTGTAACAACATGTCATAAGATTACTCAAGATCAGCTAGTAACAAGAGAGGCTTCTTTGCATTGTTTGATGTATAAAAAACATTCCCAAAATGTACACCGCGGTTAACATCTTAAATTCTCACTGTAAATCAACACATTTTCCTCTTGGATTTCTATTTATTTCTATAAAGCAGAAATTAACATGTCAACTGTAACTGAGACAAAGCAACACTGTAATTAAAGTTCTAAGCCTCTTTTTCTCTCTATACCATAAGGCTCATTTTCCATTCTCTTATAGTTAATGCAATACTATTATGCTTTACGATGCAAAATACCTTTGGCAATGTGGCAGGATACAAAATTCAACACATAAAAATTAGTAGCATTTCTGTATACCAATAATGAACAAGCTGAGAAAAAAATC
Source organism: Dipodomys ordii (assembly GCF_000151885.1). Lineage (NCBI taxonomy): Eukaryota > Metazoa > Chordata > Mammalia > Rodentia > Heteromyidae > Dipodomys > Dipodomys ordii. The sequence goes on from NW_012267420.1 coordinate 33,526, forward strand.
CAAAGAACAATTCCATTTACAGTAACCTCAAAAAATAATATATCTAGGAATAAATTTAACCAAGGAAGTAAAACAAAAAAACCCTTAACAATAAAAATATAACATCATGAAGAAAGAAACAGAAAAACCCATAAAGATAGAAAGGTTTTCTATGCTTGTAGACTGGCAGAATAACATTAAAATGGCCATACATTCCATTCTTTTACCCTTTCCCCAATTAAGATATGTTTTAGGTTCCTGATTTGTTTTTGGTAATCTGCCAATTGTTCAAAAATATTACACCATGGACTCTTACCCTTGCATATATCATAGTTTAACATACACACATGTGTGTGTGCATGTATGTGTGTACACATATATGTATGTGTACACACATACATATGTGTGTGTGGAGGTGTTAAAGTACATTTTCATATCTGTTTACATTTTATGCCTGACTTCCACATATGAGAAAGAACAAGTGTCTTTTGATTTTTTGGGTCTGGGTTTCTTTACTCAATATGATTTTTTTCCAGGTGCATCTATTTCCCTGCAAGTGACATAATATTATTCTTCCTAGAACATGTGCTGGGTGAGAAGATAGGAGAATGATGGAAAGGGTAAATCTGATCAAGATGTATTGAACACATAGAACATTTCTTATCAAACTTCAATAGGTCAGCAACAAGTTCAAGCATTGAAAAATAGGACTGTAGCAAACTGTCCCTTTAAGAAGTTTTTGTTCACTGGCTTATATCTAGTAGTAGAGACTTTTCTAGAAGTCATAGATGTATTGTGATTAAATAAAAAGTTACTTTCAATGGCTATTATAAGCATTAAAGTAATATGTATACAGGAAGTTCCCGTGTTTCTACTTTACTATTAATTGGGCAGACATTACTCCCTCTGTATTTCCTTTTCCTGTAAAGAGGTAAAATCATTAGGAAGGTAAGTAGAGAATTTATGAGATACTTTGGTTCTATCCAGATATGAAATCATAGTAGCTGTTCAGGTAATGAAAATGTCTTAGAAGATATTTTACATTGTAAGTTGTACTTAAAGAATAACCACCCAACCAGGTTATACGATATTTCCACCATAGCATTCTCTTTCCTCCCCATACTCTCCTTGGGGCAAGCACTGTTCATTATCTGCCCAGTGAGCTTATGCTCTTTCTTTGTGGAGATATTTGTGAATGAACACAATTCCATAGTTATTATCTACAATATAGTATTATTTTAATACATGTACATTGACGATAGTAATTATTATCTCCAGTCTCTGACACATTTTGAATTGGTTGTACTTCATTTTTTCTCTTTTAAATGTCAAATTCTTTCAGTGCTTTACTGACCGTCTTCTTAATATACTTCTTTTGTTATTATGACATACCCTTCAAGCCATTCTGCTGATCTGCGCCTAAACTTTTTCAGAATTATATCTGCAATTCCAAAACTGGAGAACAAATACTTATCTTCAGCACTAAGCATGCATGCATTTTTGTATATATTGTGTATGTGCATAGGTTGTGGATGTATATGTTACATATTTTATATATTTATGTGTGTCTACATTATAAACAAACATATATTAAGCTTTTAGTTCTATTTTTTATGTAAAATTTCAGGTGACATTAAGATAATTTTTAAAGGCCTGCCTGTGATCTTTGACTAAACATATATTCCAGATATTTTCTGTTATATTCCGTATTTAGCCAGAATGTGGCACACATATGTCTCCACTTATGGGTGAATTTTATATCTATTGTCGTGTTTCCAACTGTGTAGCCATTTGTATTCTTGGAAGTTAGCCTATCTGCTAGCAGATGTGTCAGAGCTATGCTGGATTTTCTTACTCTCCACTGAAGAGTATTAATCCTTTTTCTAACAAGTACTGTGCTCCTGGTACTAATAATTATTTTACATACTTGTTAGACCTGCTGGTGTTAGCTGGTGTCATCTAGGAATATTTTCTTCTTACCTAAGGTACCACAGTCTAAAATAAGTTGGATTCATTGAACCTTTAGTTATTAAAGTATCCTGTGAAAACAACAAATATTCAGATTAAGTAACCCAATAAAACTTTAAGCACAATTTTCTGTTGTACACAACCATCATAAGCAAGCAACTTCCAAGCAAGGAAGGATAGTAAAAAATAATCAACATTAATCAGTGACAGACTGTGCTGATTCTTTCATATTGGAATCTATCTATCTATCTATATATGTGTGTGTGTATATATATATGTATATGTATATATATAGTCATTTTCACTTCAGAGGGTATGTTATAGTTGTTTTTCAGGAGTCACACAATAAAGACAGTCAGAAATAGTATTGAAGGATCATTGATTTGTTCCAAGTTTCAGGTTTTGACTTTGAATGGCAACATATTTATGAAAGGTTGGTAACTTTCCTGACAGATAGCATTGGGTGACTCTCAATTTAGTCACAGTAGAAGGATAGAAACAAGTTGTAATGTCCTTTCCTTGCATGCAACATTTACGCCATCCAGATTATGAGTTCAAGATGACTTCTAGCCCCACAGAGCTCATTTTTAATTTGTTTTCAAATAAAAATGTGATCATGTGAGTAAAGTAGTGAGCCCAATTTAACTTTATGAAACCATGCATTTAGAGAAGATTTTTTTTTTCCTGAGGAAAGAAACTATCCCTGTAGTATTGAAATAATTTCACTGACATGTTTGCATTTAATTTTAATGACAAAAGAGATTCTGATCATCTGTAAGGCACAGTGATAAGATTACCAAAGTAAGGGAATTAGTCCTGTCAGCTTAATTTTGATGTTTTATGTACTGTGATTTCCAGAAAGTTCATACACATTATTCATTTAATGAGAATGTGCTTGCTAGCATCCAAGCAAGGGAATGGGGAATGTGAACATTGGAAGCAAATATCACAAGACTCTTATCTTTTCCTCCTCCATAGTTTCCTGGCTATAATTTGCCATTTATTTTGCCACCATACTTAAACTCTGTAATGTACCTAAAGATGCCCCACTGTGAAAGAAAATGAAGATGATGTTGGCAAGAATTCTTAGTGTCTTCATGCTAGGCTGATTGGGGATTTGTGAAGGCAACTCACAATGCTTACTAATCATTCAATTCAACATCAATGTCTCTGTATGACAGTTTGTTCTTATACATTTTAAGTTCAAAGATGACAGTGAAAAAGTTGAAATTGTATATCTATTATTTATAAAGTTGAGATGTGTATAAAGTTCAAAATGTTATATGTTTATCCATAAAGAAAATTAACCTTAAATATTCAGAAAGGATTCCAATGCATTTCAGATGCTTCTTGTGTCTGATTTGGGAATTTTGTCAGTTTAATCATGTAGATTTATATAGGAAGATGTGGCAGCACATGAATCTATTCATGTATGTCACATGAGTGTTACCTAATTTGAAATTCTTCATTGATGAGAAATGTTTATAACATGCCACCATGACCAAGTCATTAATTATCCATAGCCCCTCTCATGTGAGCTCCCTGCATAATTCCAGAGCTCAGCACAAATGCTAACCTGGATGACAAGAAAGAGACAGACTTATTCCACAAATCTTAAAACACTTTTATTAAGACATACCTTATTAGCTTATGCAATATTTTCATAAATATAGGAACAAAATGATTGTTTCTCAGAGAGTGCTACTGATGGTAAAAGTAATACTTAAAATTACTTGATTATTCATGTAAAATAAAACAAAACTAAATCTTTATTAATGACATAAAGAAATGTGATGAACATATGTATAGGTAAGTGACCACTGATTGTGAAGACAATTTGGTTTATACCTAGTATTAGGTCTCTATTTCCCCTGAGAAACTATTACAAAATCAATGTTATAGGTAATGAATTCCAGTTAACCAAGTTCATCCATTTCTCATCTTTCTTTTGTTAGTTGTTTTTCCATTTAATTTTTGGTTATAGCATGATGTGATGTTTCATGTTATAAAAATTTATCAAGATTTTAATTCACTGTCATTGCACTGTCCTCGAGAAAAGCTTTATAAGATCACATAATTTAATCATCTTTCTTTTTGTATTATAATAGAAATCACCAAGCAATGAAAAGATAAAATAGTATAAAATAATATAAAAAATGAATATTGGGGATGTAGCTCAGCATACGTGCTTACTATGTGCAAGGTCCTAGATTTAATACGCAAAACATTAAAAAATTCAAAACCAAACCACATAGGGAAGGAAGCACAGTGGGGGGAGGGGCAGGGGAAGAAAGACAGAGATTATAATGAGATTCTAAACTTGAGATTTCTATTTGTTGTGTAGGGAATTAAATACATGAAGAAATACATGCTAGGTAAGTACTACTAAGCTATAATACCTGTTAAAAGCCTGTGTGTATATGTACGTATGTTTATGTATGCATCCATATACAGGTGTGCACATATATATATAACTTTATCAATTAATTTGTATTTTCTATAAAAATCTAGATGATGGTAAAGTATTTTTTATAATAAACTTAGTCTGAAAGTTTACATAAAGTTGATTCCAGAGTTATGCAATTCTAATTCTAAAGCTTTACTATGACATTCTAATTTCTGAATTTATTTATTTATTTTTATTGTAAAGACACTGTACAGAGGGGTTACAATTACATGAGCAAGGTAATGAGTCCATTTCCTATCGAGCTAATTCCTGCATTTATATATCAGGAACAGACCATTGCTTTAAGGAAAGAGTAGTCTAGTAAATATATTTTTTTCTTGATTTACAATAAAAACATCTGTTGTTTGAGGGTGGAAAATGAACCTCTAAGCTAAAATACCCTTATATTTTCAAGTGTTTCATATCCTAATTTGTCAGAAGTTTCATTGTTTTAAGTTTCGTGTGTGTGTACGCACGCGTGTGCGCCAGACCTGGGGTTTAAACTCAAGAGTCTTGGCTCCACTCCTTAAACATTTTTTTTCAAGTCGAGCATTCTGTCACTTTTGCTTAAAATTTCACTATTTTTAATGACATTAAGCCAGCCTGTATGTAAATGTCATTGTATTAGGATAAGGGTCTGTGGGGAACATCTTCATATCTTTGCTCAATGAGGACATCTCTCAGTTTTGCTCATATTAGTTCATTATTGAGGGAGGTAGTTAAAATAAAATGATGACCCATTTGCAAACTGAAGCCTAAGTCAGAATCTGACATTCCTAAGTGTTTGAACTGTGTTTCAGGCAAAACACCCTCCACCCCTTGACTATAATTAACTTCTCAGCTGTGATGTGCCTCTTGCTTCTGCATAGTTGTTGATGTAATTCAACACCTTGGGTTTTTTTTTGGGGGGGGTCCTGTCGTGGGGCCTGAACTCTGGGCCTGGGCACTGTTCCTCAGCTCTTCAGCTCAAGGCTAGCGCTCTACCACTTGAGCCACAGCGCCACTTCCGGCTTTTTTCTTTTTTGCTTATGTGGTGCTGAGGAATCGAACCCAGGGCCTCAAGCATGCAAGGCAAGCCCTCTACAACTGAGTCACCTTCCCAGCCCCTGGGTTTTTATTTTATTAAAGAGATTCTGAGTGAATGGAAGTAATACTAATCAATTGGGAAAGAAGTAAACGTTCCTTCCCAAATCTTGGTGAAATCCTATTAAAATATTTAATGCATGGGTTATTTTTCTCTGGTGACTTCCATGATTATGCCTATCATCCAATTCACATAATGCTCATCTGTAGAGGAATGATTAGACTTCTGCACTTAAAGGGTGGATGAAATTTTTTTTTAAATTAGTAATGAGGCATGTAGGAAGTCATCAAAATGTGAAATTAAAAATATATCACTGAGTAATCTGAACAAATACATGCTTCTTTTAGTATTTGTTTGGAGCAAAAAATTCTGCTATATTTTAAAAAATATTATATAATTAGAACAGTAGTAAAAAAGAAAGGCAACAATCGTTTCTTTCATTTGTTTAGAGATTGCCAATAGAATTGCATTTCATTACTATTATGTTTCTGGTCAAGGGCTTAAAGGCAGCTTGGGTGCTGTCCCAGAACTTTTCCACTCACTAGTGTTCTACCACCTTGAGTCACAGTTTTCTGTTAGTTAATGGAGATAAGAACCTCACAGGACTTTTCTGCCAAGGGCTAGCTTCAAACCATGATCCTCAGATGTCAGCCTCCTGAGTAGCTAGGATTATAGCCACTGGCACCCAACTACCACTGTTATTTTTTTGTGAAGCACTTAGGTTTTTCTTTTGTTTGTTTGTTTTTTGTTTTTGCCGGTCGTGGGGCCTGAACTCTGGCCTGGGCACTGTCCCTCATCTCTTCAGCTCAAGGCTAGCACTCTACCACTTGAGCCACAGTGCCACTTCTGGCTTTTTCTGCTTATGTGGTGCTGCCGAATGGAACCCAAGGTCTCATGCATGCAAGGCAAGCAATTCTACCACTGAGCCACCTTCCCAGCCCCAAGCATTTAGTTTTGAGAATTCATTTTTATATTGAGATATTTTTCTGGAAATGTAATTTGAAAACAAAGATTCTATGCTTTGGCTTGTGATGTGTTTAAAGTTTTCAGAATGTGATCACCTTTTCATCACTCTGCTAAGGTTTAATGTGGAAGTGGAAGTGATCTGCTTCATAGGAGATATGGCATGTGACATGCAGTCTTCCCACGCATAACAATAAATCCCTATGGAAAAAGCCAAGATATTGGGGCTTAGTTTATATGTGGGGCACAGCAATATGCAAAGTTTAAGGATATATTTTTCTTTGGGAAGAGGATACATTTCCACAATCTATAAATTGTGAAGAATATGAGTAGAGAAAAGGTACAAATTCGCTTGGGCTTGAAAAATCAGTAAATGTTTCCTTTTTCTTCTTTTTGGGTTGAAATGCTAATTTTAATATAAGGAAAATAATGAATATAATTAGAGAGAAAGTATAAAGGTGTCAGAATCTAGTGCAGAATATGTCAGGGCTTGGAGAGCGGTATTAATGGCTGATGTGTGCTGAGTGCCTACAATGAGTTGTAGCTATTTGCCCCCAAAGCCTGTGAGTTGGATTGTGAACCTATGGAAGAATTTATTTTTCAAGTAGATTTCCAGTGACCTCTCCTAAGTCCCATCTTCTTTTATAATGCTTGTCAACACCCTTCATCAGGATATAAAACCGAATTCTTTCCTCCAGGAACCTGCAACTACCTAGACGAGGATGATAGACTTTACAGCTCTACATTGGGCTTTTAGTTAGTCTCATTTCTGAGATCATTTTCCTCTGTAGATTGACTCGTCATGCTGTGAGAAGCCCAGAGTACATGGACACATATGAGCACTCTGGTTCACTTTCCAGCTGAGCACCCAGCAGCAGCTGAGCAGAACCAGTTTGGATGCTCAGTCCAGATGTTTCCAGCTATGGGCCCAGAGATTATCTGACTGAGCTCCCCCATCTAGAATCACATAGTTGAACCTCAAAATATGGAAAAGTAGAAGGTGATTAATAAATCGCAGCTTTACACCACTGTGCTTTTTTTGGTAAATATGTAACTGTTTCCATTTTACAGACAGGGAATTTGGAACACTAAAAAGTTAATTCCTTCATCCAAGGTCCTATAATGGAAAAGCCAATTGCACCAACTGGAAAATGAGCAATTTAACCTTTTTATTTAATTCGCTTGGAAACTATGCTCTTTCTATTCATCCTAACATTTTTTTAGGCTTGGATAGTATTTAGTAAATTATATAATTTTAATAGCAAATACAATTGGTAGAAACAGATCTGGAGACAAAGTCAGTTGACACTTGGAAGTATCATTTGTGTATTCTAAAGGTTCATGTGTTGGAGACTACCACACTGTACTGATGTTCGGAAGGAACAAGACTTCTTCAGGGCTTGAATCCTTGATAAGGATTCACACATGTCTCTGGAGTGAGTCATTTATTCTCACAAAGGAGTTGTTATAAAAGTGAGGTTCTGGTTTCTTGTCGTACCATGTAATTTCTCCCCGTTGCATGAGCCTCTGAATGTCATTGCAAAACTACCTGCCATATTCCACTTCCTACAGATTTGTAGGAAAATGTACCATGTTATTATTGACAGTGAAAACACTCAGAACTACATAAATGAGTATGGCAACCCTTTACAGCAATTCTCCTGTTCCTAAATAACTTTCCCCTCCTTTTATTATTATTTTTTATTGACATGACATTTTCCCCTACAGAAACATTGAAATTAGACAGGGAAATTAAAATGGCAAATCTGATGCAGCTTTGAAAAATACAGTACATAAATTACAATCCCATTAAGATGATTACAGCACAGGAATGACAGTCAAAGGTAATGCAAAAAGGACCTCTTTTCTAGAGAGCAAAGCATTTATCCTGGAAGATTGTTAAGTTGTCTGTAAATCTCAGATATACAGCCTGCCTGTTTCCTACACAAAACTGGTGTTGCTATGTCATTGTTATGTTACTTAATGATGGCAATTATTTAAGAATTAAGTGAGGCTAGTCCATGTCACGGTATTTATTATATTCAAGTAGAGCTGATTTTGCTTTACTTCAGAGTACCACCGCCTTTCATGGCTCCTTCTCAAGCTTTTCATATTTTCCCAGGTGCTGCATTTTTTTTCATGTGAACACTTTCAGTGGAAATTTTGAACATAAAAAATTAAAAAGGTCAATTTTATGATGAAGCACTGTAGCTTAGATATTCTAAATGGCACCCCAGACTCACGTAGCTAATTGCTTTTTCATCGTCTAACTCCCCAAAGTGCCCAGTCTGCAAACTGGCCTAGACAAAAACCAGGATGCATTTTTCTCTTCCGTTTCAAGGTCCATGGGGACTTCTAGAGATGAGTGATGTTATAAAATATAAAATAGAAATCATCTGGAGCCTATGAAAATCATAATTGAGTAAAACTACAATTATGACGATCTTCATCCACCTGTCTCTGTACCCCCGCATTATGGCTTGTCACCTGTTCTGTCACAGGTGTACATTTAATCAAGTCATTGATGGCACAACTGCATCAAACTAAGAGCTCTTGGAGGTACGATGCTCGCATATCACTGCTGGCTCTGTTAGCTGCAGAGATGGGTGGTGGGACTACATGGGGCCATTGTGTCAGATACAATAGTTTTAAGAGCAAGACTATGTGAAAGCCTGAGTTCCTCCTAAATAATACAGTTTTCGGAACACTGTCACTGATCTATATGAGTACACATAGAAACATTACGAACCACCTTACAGAATGATGAAATCAAGCAATCTGGCTCAGAAATAATATAAGTTGAAAAATTCTCCCATGCACTATAAATAAAGAACAAATGCCTACTGAACTTCCACTTCTGTTGTGGGCCACAGATTTTTCAGTCCTTACCAGTTTCTGCTGGAGTTTATAAAAGCACTTCTTATGCAAAGTACGTATTAAGTTGTCACAATGTTTATCTTTTTTGAGAGTTCTTGTGTGATAAAGGCACATGTAAGTGTACTTATCACTACAGCATGAAAAAGCAATTGGTATTATATGATGAGATAAATGATGAATTTAAAACTGACTCTGAATTGGGTATTAGTTGGACAATGATCCACTAGATTAAAAATCTTTTGAGTAGTTAACCAAGGAACATTATCATCTAATTAATTTAATTGTGTCTTCAATAAAAACCCTTTTTAAGTCTTCTATTTCTCATATCTCATTCTGCTATTGCTTTCATCTGTCATATTTATCACCATTATATTCTGAAAGTCTAGTTGATTGATTTTGTTCACTTTAGGACCCAAGGATTCTCAGAAGTTCAGGTTACATATTTAGGCTATTAAAACTTTAACTATTTTATTGTATTTTATTTTTAAAACTCAAGTCTTAGGGAAACATTGGGGTAAACTTTATTAATAATATTATGATTTCTAGTTTAAAATGGAGGTAATTAAGTGATGTGAACATAATTCAGTCGAGGACGATATAACAAAGTTTTTTCTTCGTTTCTTGTGTTGTTTATTGAAGCACTAATTCCATGTAAACATGTTTAGAGCCCCACTCATAAAAATGACAAACCATCAAAACTGATCTAAGTAAGTGTAGATCCTTGCAGCTTCCTCACAAATCCCCCAAATTATCTGATTTCTTTCTTTTTGGCTTGTAGAGCTTCTAATTGTCATTTTCTTGTAGAAAATAGATCTTTTACACTAGGTCATGTAACAATTTTCTACATGAGACAGTAGGATTCTAATGATGAACTTAAAGGTTTTATCTGTTTATTTTTTGCTTTGTTTTGTTAAAAATCTTATCAAAGTGACATAATGTCAGCATTTCTGTTATTCAGAGTGTACTTGGTTTCCAGAAATCCTGCTATATAATAAGATCAGGCAGAGAAGACCATTCTTGATCTATCCAGAAGATAACAAATCGGAACATATATTGTTAATGTGATAGGTCTTAGGGCTCTGGAAGTAACTTGTGGAAGAGAGAAAAGCTAGCTTGGATGTGGCTCCCATTTCTACATGAATCATACTATTCTTTGAATATACCTAGTTGAGCACTTGCACTTTCCTTTACCTTTGAATTGATTCTAAAATGAAGTCGACATCAAATACTAATATTAAGTGAAGTAAGCCAGACCCAAAGAAACATGGGTCCATTGTTTCCCTCATTTGCAATAACTAGTACACATCTAGGATAATCTTACCAGATAAGCAGAAAAGGTCAAAAGCTATGTATCTATGACCATATAGATGATGCTAAGCGAAATGAACTCCAAGATAGGGACAAAAGAGGTTTTATCTTTGTCGCTGTTGCTTTTAATGTACCATTATTTTTGTTTTGTTTCTTTTGCATGTTCTTCCCCCCGATATAACCCCTGTTTTCACTGTATTTGATTCCAGTGCCCTGTATCTTTTATATACATTTTTGTAATTTGGGGAGGGGAAGGGAAATACCAAAATGCTGAAACAAGGATACAGGTTGACCCATTGTAACAATGAGATGTACAAGACACTATGTTGAAAATGAACTTTACAACTTGGGTAGGGGAGGAAGGAGTTGGGGAGGTGGGGAGGGAAGGAATGGTAGGGGAAAAAGGAGGGGGTGACAATGCTCGATAGGAAATGTACTCATTACCTTACTCATGTAACTGTAATCCCTCTGTACAGTATCTTTTCAATAAAAATATACCAAAAAATGAAGTAGATTTTGTTTTTGTTTGTTTGTGGTACTAGAGATTGAGCCTAGGATCTCACACTTGCTAGGGAATCACTCTACCACTTAACTTACACCCTCAGTCCAGGTGTTTTAAATTTTTGTGGGTTTTTGTTATTTTTTGAGAAATTGTCTTGTTATTTACTCTTGTTGGCCTTGAATTTGTGACCTTCTTGCCACTGCCGTTCAGGCAACTGGTCTTCCAGGCATGAACCACCATTGCTTAAAATAAAGTGTGTCCTAGCTATAACACATCAAAAGGCATGTTTCTCAAGAAGTATCCAGGTTTTGTTTATTTGGACTTCTATTATTAAGGTGGGGTCATTGTCTTTTTTAAAATACATTTTTTATTGTGAAAATCCTGTACAGAGGGGTTACAATCATATGACCAAGGTAATGAGTACATTTCTTATCAAGCATTGTTGCCTCCTCCTTTGTTTTTCCCCTACCATCCCTTCCCTCCCATCTCCACAACTACATTGCCCCCCCCCATCCCCACCTCCACCTAAATTGTAAAGTTCATTTTTTGACATGGCGTCTTGTATATCTCATTGTTGCAATGGGTCAACCTGTATCCCTATTTAAACAATTTGTTTTTCATTGTCTTTTTATAATTCTATAGAACAATACTTAAACATTCAAAAACTCTCAGAAGTCAACCCCATTAATGGATTCCATGAACTATTATTTGTAAGAGAGTGTTAAAATTTTTCTATTATTTTGAAATTTTTTCCATTGTCCTGGATTCTAGAATGGGTCTAATTACATTACTTCCTTAGTAAACATAGAAAGCAGATTATAGACTAGTCTATCACTCTGACATCTAAATCTTCTGCATCTAAACCTTCTGTATTTTAAATTATTGCCTGAAGTAAAGACCGGGAGAGTAGTTTATTAATCCTTGATGGGACACAGGGTATTGTCAGTATTGAAAATATGTTGTTTGTTTGTTTGTTTTCGGTCATGGGGCCTGAACTCTGGGCCTGGGTGCTGTCCCTCAGCTCTTCAGCTATCACTCTACCACTTGAGCCACAGAGCCACTTCCGGCTTTTTCTGCTTAAGTGGTGCTGACTAATCGAACCCAGGGCCTCATGCATGCAAGGCAAGCACTCTACCACTGAGCCACCTTCCCAGCCCTGTTTTCTTTCTTTTTTTTTTTTTTAAGTTCAATGGGAAGGTGGATCAAGGAACAGTGGACAAATACAGTTGCAATGCTCAATGTATGTCTGTGGAAATAGAACTAGGTAACTTCAGTGATGAGGGAATAGATGAGGGAGAGAGAATGATAGAAGGGCTAACACTGATCAAGATACATTGTACTCTTAAATTGACATGTTGGCTTGAAAACACTTTTCATAACTATTTTAAAATGATAAAAACATTTTATTTTAAAAAAGAAAGTGATCTAAGTCCTCTTGTCAAAGTCAAATGAAAAAATTATATGAAATATAAAATGGTCCTGTGCACTGGAAAAAAACCACATTGTTCAATTGAAAGATTCAAAAAGAAAGAAGTTGAAAGTAATATATTATGCATTATAAAAGGATTACCAGAGTTTAAACAACAAAAGATGCAAGTAAACAGTAACTCCAACAGCATCACAAGAAAGGAAGCAAAAAAATCTATTTACCTTTTCTGATATTTTTAAGCAAAACAAAGTTCAATTTTTTTATGAAACATACTGGCACACTTAACTGACTGTACAAATATAGTCATTGTTTCTGTCAATAAATATTCATGTTAATTATCTGGATTAAAAATCAGTCTCATCCTAACAAGAATAAAATGGAAAATGTTTAGATTAAACAATAGCTCCAAGCTACGCGATTCCAGCACCAAAAATAACCATATGGTGCTGAATGTGTACAGGTCACTCAGGAGATTTACTGTAATTATATCATGATGTGCTCATTGTTATGGAATTGCAGCCTTTCTTGCCTCTCTACCTGCTTTGTTTAAGAGCAGCTGCTGGGTTCAAGCTGCTGCCTGTTTCCAGCACAGACACTGAACAAGGAAATGCTTTCTAGGAAAGTCATGTTCCAAAGCAGGAACAGCAACAATAAATGGATTCAATGGGGGCACATAAAGTTTACTGGGCAAAAGTCTGAATATCAGCTGGTGCTAATTTACTGCCACTGATTCCAATTGGTAAATAACACTGTCTAGGCAATTAATGCAGAGTTAAAAGGGATGGGGGCTGTATTTAATGGACAGAAGAATAGCATACTGCTTCGCTGAATGCCTGATTGTGATGGCTTCATTACGATGACTGCATGAGTGAACCTCAGCTACTTTTCCTATTCTACATAGGCACCAGGAAAGCAGACACATGGACACCAAGATGCAGACCATGGACACAGAATCAAAACCTTTCAATCTCTAAGACAACCCTTGATTTTAAAAATTACTTCACGGAATCTTACCTTACATGTTTTATATCTGTTTTTAAATTGTGATAAGATAGATGAAAATAGTTCTGTACATGAAAACTTAGTTAATGACTACTAAGTTTTAGATACCATTATGTCATCGACAAATTTTGCAGTTAGATAGATAGATCAGACAGAAACAGAAAATATTTGTTTATTAATTTTACCCTATTTTTTATTGTGAAAATACTGTACAGAGGGGTTACAATGACATGGGCAAGATAATGAGTACATTTCTTATCAAGCATTGTAGCCTCCTCCTTTTGTTTCCCCTTCCCATCCCTTTCCATCCTCCCCCCACACCCACCACCTGATCCTCTTCCCCCCTACCCCCCCACCAAAGTTGTAAAGTTCGTTTTTGACATAACAACTTGTACATCTCATTGTTGTAATGGGTCCACCTGTATCCCTATTTAAACGATTTGTTTTTTCCCTTCCCCTCCACAAATTATACCAACATCAAATACAGTGAAAGCAGGGGTTATACCATGGTGGAGGGACATACAAAGCAACAAAGAAATCATCTTATAAATGTGTTAGAAACAATCACAAGAAAGAAAAAAACATTTGAATATATATGTTAGGGTTCATTTCCCTAACATCAACTTAATCTGACATTTTCTGCTTGACTCAGACATATACAAGTTATTGCAAATAAGGGAAACCATGGACCTATGTTTCTTTGGGCCTGGCTTACTTCATTTAATAAAATTTTTTCCAAGTCTTTCCATTTCCTAACAAATGAGGCAATGCCATTCTTTCTGATGGAGGCATAGAATTCCATTGTGTATATATAACACATTTTCTTGATCTATTCATCTACTGAGGAGTATCTGGGTTGGTTCCATATCTTAGCTATAGCAAATAATGCTGCAATAAACATAGTTGTGCTGGTAGCTTTAGTGTGATCTTGTTTGTAAACATTTGGGTAAATGCCCAAATGTAGGATTGCTGGGTCATAGGGGAGCTCTATGTGGAGTCTTTTGAGGAACCTCCATACTGTTTCCAAAGTGGTGGAACAAGTTTACACTCTCACCAACAATGAAGTAAGGTTCCCTTCTGTCCACATCCCCTCCAGCATCTGTTGTTATTAGAGTTCGTGATTATAGCCATTTTAGTTGTAATTTTACCCTATTTTTAATCTTCACGAAAATATTGTTTTAGAAAGCTACCAAAATGCTTTAGTTGTCTACTGCACAGGTATATTATAGCTTACACATTATAATTGGATAAATCCAGTATTTAATTTATATTCATATTTTTTTATTTTTGCCAGTTGTGCAGCCTTAACTCTGGGCCTGGGTGCTGTCCCTGAGCTCTTCAGCTCAAGGCTAGTGCTCTAACACTTGAGCTGCAGCGCCACTTCTGGCTTTTTCTGCTTATGTGGTGCTGAGGAATCGAACCCAGGGCCTCATGCATGCAAGGCAAGCACTCTACCACTGAGCCACCTTCCCAGTCCTATATTCATATTTTTGTTAGCATCAAGTAATTGCATAAGTGGGTGCTTATAACATACCTTGATTAGACTCACCACATCAATATCTCTCTTTCATCCTTCTTACCTGTTCCCAAACCAATATCTAGAAGTTTCATTGTTCCACACTAATAACTATGCATTTTGTGTAAGTTTATCATCTTTCATATTTTCATACTTCATATTTTCTGTTCCCCCTCTACCCTCCTACTAGTATACATGCCCTGCCCCAGACACGACCTCTTTTTTATTCCTGCCATTCTTTTTTTTTTTTTGTCGGTTGTGGGGCTTGAACTAGGGCCTGGGAACTGTCCCTCAGATCTTCAGCTCAAGAGCTCAAGTCTAGCACCCTACCACTTGAGCCAGAGCACCACTTCAAGTTTTCTTGTGGTTTATTGGAGATAAGAGTCTCACAGTCTTTCCTGCCCATGCTGGCTGTGAACCGGGATCCTCAGATCTCAGCCTCTTGAGGAGCTAGGATTACAGGTGTGAGCCACTGGTGCCCAGCCTGCCATTAATTTTTAAGTGTATACTCACTGTTTAAAAGGGTTTCACTATGTGAATGCAAGGTATTAATAACATAGTAATACATTTTATATCACAGGTAAATTAGGATCCCATTAATAAAATGCTTGACAGATATTCAGGGTTTTTTTGGTTTTGTTTTGTTTTGTTGGTTGTGGGGCTTGAATTCTGGGCCTGGGTGCTGTCCCTCAGCTCTTCACCTCAAAGCAAGCACTCTACCACTTGAGCTACAGCGCCATTTTCCAGATATTCAGTTTTATACAAATCACACTAGCTGTAATCTTTCCTGTACATTTAACTATAAATATATAACTAATTTCACTTCAATTATATGATGACTGTGGAGAAATCACAATATGTCAGACATACGGTGAAAGTTAGGAACAAGTGATGTGATTCATTTAAAACTCATATTCAGTAAAGAAACTACACTGAAAAGTATATTTGCCTACATCAAAATCCTAGAACCTTTTGTAATCCCGGCCATGTAACATCATTCTTTCTAGCATTCTTTTTTAAGAAACAAGTACATGTATGTGTGTCTATGCTTATACATGTATAAGCAAGTAGTCTTGATTATACATGTTCAATAAATGTTTGTCAAATGAAAAAAAAGATAGATTTGAGTTTGTTACCATGTCATTTCTTTCAGTGTTCCTTTCTTGGTTGAGGAAGTTCAATGTTAGAGGAGGAAAGGTACGACGGAAACAGGTGTGAAATGATTTTTGTAATGACATAATAGGTATACGGACTTTTCCCATCCTTATTTGATCAGAGAAAACTTCCTTGAAGTTAGAGAAATGAAGGTCAAAAAGATAAAAGGAAAAAAGATAAAGTTATGAATTAGTGTGGGAAACAGTGCCTACATAAGCTGACAATACAGTAGAGAAGTAGAGACCACATCACAGATGAAGACCTTACATTTTCCTGAATGCTCAGTAAAGATATTCATCTAAAGAGCCAGAAAATCAATTGCAAGGAGCCTGAATTTTATATGGGTGTAACAGGCAGCAAACCCAGGGTTTGAGGACTGGCAGGCAATGCGGCTGGATTTGGCAGCAATGTTTTGTGCTGATTGGAAAGGAGATAGATGTGAGAGCAGTGAGGTTAAATGGAAATTCGGTTGAAGTGGTTGAGAACTGTAGGGATTAGAGATCACCATCTGGTCAATCGAGATGAAAGGGTAATTTACAAAGACCTCTTGGTAGAAGTGATTTTTGAACAATCTGAATATAGCATAAGGAAACACAGAGGTAAAGGCATATTTGATGCCATGCTTAGAATAACAGTAATGTTTCCTACAGAGTAATATGCAAAGTATAAAAGGATAGGAATGTGGGCTGGGAAGGTGGCTCAGTGGTAGAGCGCTTGCCTTGTATGCCTGAGGCCCTGGGTTCGATTCCTCAGCACCACATAAGCAAAAAAGAAAAAAAAGCTGGAAGTGGCGCTGTGGCTCAAGTGGTAGAGCGCTAGCCTTGAGCTGAAGAGCTGAGGGACAGTGCCCAGGCCCAGAGCTCAGGCCGTATGACCAGGCCCCCCCCCAAAAAAGGATAGGAATGAACAAGAATATAAAATGTTACAGCTTAAATTGATACCTTCCCAGTGTCCATTCTACTTTCCATTTTCCTTCTCTTCCTTCCTCCCTCTCTTCTTCCCTCCCTCCCATCCTTCCATGCTTTCTTTTCCCTTTCTGTTATTTGAAACATCTTTGCAAACAGGGAAAAGCTGAGGAAAAAAAGTTTGGAATAAATAGATAGTGGGTTTGATACTGGTATGATAGGCAAAAGAAAGTTTTAAGACCACCTAGTATTTGGTTGGAGAACTATGATTGTAATATATAGATAACAGAACAGAACAGAAAGAGGGAGGAAATATTCAGTGTAACTGAGGATAAAGTTATTTTACAGCTTAGATAAGAAATAAGACAGCAATGGAGCCACAAAGAGGAAGACTAAATCTGAAATGAACTGTAGAGGATGAATCAGTAGGAAGAATGCAACTTTGACAGAAATGAGAATAAAAAAACCAAACAGAAAAATTCGTCTAAGATTATATAAAGGCCAGGTAGTAAGCTAGCAACAGAAATTAACTTCTGCATTTCAATAAGGAATTTTGAAACCAACCAAGCAACAAAAACAAACAATAACTGACATATCTAAAGATATGTCTAAAGAAATGTAAGATTTCTCACTAATCTCATTGCCAGTTGTCTCCCTTCTTACCACTCTTTTTCAACATTTTAATGTCTTAGATAATGCAATTAAGACAAAGGGAAAAAAGGAAAGTTATAGTAATTTAGAAGGGATAAATACAGCTTTCTGTCTTTTCAAGAGATATGACTATGAAAAAATTCTAAAAAGAATCAACAAAATCGGAATTCATTGAAACTATATGAACTTGTCAGAATGCAAGTTTAATATAAATAAGACAATTACTTTTGCATAAGAGTGATTATGAATTTCAAAAATAAAAGCAATAACATTTTGTTTATAATATCCCAATAAATGAAAGACTAGAAATAAGTTTAACAAAGTATGTTCAAGATTTATATAAAGACTGTAACAAGAAGCTGTTAAAATTAAATAATAAAAGGAGAATTATACTGTATTCACTGATAGCAAGTTTCAATCTCGTTTTTTTTAGGATGTCAGTTCTTTCTGATTTGATCTATAGAGTCAACACAAGTTATTTTATGGAGAATGATAAAGTGATTTAAAAACTAGTATGGAAAGACAAGAGACCCAGAATAAGCAGTGAAGCATTGAGGAAAGACAATAAAATTAAAAGAGTGACACTACCTGACTTAGACTTATTACACTACTACCTTAATCAATACAGTGTGGAATTAAGTAAAAAGAAATCAGATGGGTCAAAGGAATAGATAAGAGTACAGCTATGCACCTATATAAATACAGTCAACTTATTTTTGGGAAAGACTCCAAGCTAGTAAGATGGAGAAAGATCATCTTTTCAATGCATGGCACTAAAATACCGGGACCTTAATAGGCAAAAAATTAATCTAGACATAGCCAATATACCCTTAACAAAAGTTAATTAAAATGAATTACCAACCTAAACTTTTAAAACTGAAAACTATAAAATTCCTCGAAGATGAAAAAGGAAAAAAATCTAGATGACCTGGGATTTAATGATGAGAGTTTAGATATCACTTCTAAAAGGACAGCCACGTACATTGGCTCAGCCAAACATTATGTCCATAGAATATAAAGATAAACCTCAGTATGCAAGAGATATTTGCAAAAGATATGATTGATAGACTATCCCAGATTTTTGAAAAACTCCATTAATGACAGTAATAATCTGATAAAGAAATGAGACAAAGACTAGCACATCCCTCACTATAACAGGTACAGGACAAATAAGTATATGAGAAAAATATTTATCTTCTGGAAAATGCATAGTAAATAAACAGTGAAATACCACTTCACATCTATTACAATGGCCAAAACCCAGTACAATGATCATAACAAATGCTTTCAAGGATTAGGAGTAACAGGACCCTAATTTATTGCTGTTATAAATATTCTACACTGGGTTGTTTATAGAAGTTATATTCATAAGCAATCAGTTGTGTTTTGTTATGTAAACTAATAAGTCAACTATAGAACTTCCAGATATTGGCATATTCTTCCATGCGAAGGAGAAATGAAATATCAGGACCTAAAAAGAGATGGAAGAAAGGTATAATGGGTAGTGAAAGAAATCAGTCTACCTACAAATACCACATGTCTATGATTCTAACTGCATGCCATTTAGGAAAATACAATGACAAAAATATAAAAATAGAAATATATATACATTTAAATGATAAAAGTTAGTTGGATGCTACAGGATGGGGTAAGGCAAGTATGGCTATAAAATAAAATTCCTAGGTGGCTTCACTCCTGATTGGAGTCAGTGCATGACCTGAAAATTTGCCTTTTCACTGGGTCTCTAGGGTTGTTGATGGTACTGGTAGAAGGATTATCCTTTTACAGACACAAGCTCAGGTACCTTACTACAAATCAATAAATTGCTAACTGTTCTTCTATGTTTTAAAACTCAAGTACAAATACAAACAAAATTCTAAGTAACTACAGTGTTATTTTCTTTGTGCTTTTGAGCATAAATAGTGAAAACTTCACTAATATGTTAAGTTCCATTTTATTCCCCCAAGGACACACCTTTTAGTTGAATTCTAAAAAAAGAATTATTATTTTATAATGGAATGCTCATTCTAACTGGTTTATGAGTTTTTACTATTTTAAAATTCAATACAGGCTCTTCTATTAAAACATGCTCTTTTAAAAAAAACATTTTTATTGTGAAAATACCATACAGAGGGGTTACAATTACATGGGCAAGGTAATGAGTACATTCTTATCAAGCATTGTTGCCTCCTCCTTTGTTTCCCCTTCCCAACCCTTCTCATCTCATTAAAACACAATCCTTTTAAAGTGCAGTGAGTTTTATTCATCTTGCAACTGTGCTCTCCAAAATCCCATGAAGAATAGTCACAATCCCATGGGATTCACCATTTACAGCCAAACCCCAAATCTCTGCATAGTGACTCTTTCTATGTTGTGTTGTAAATATGAACTGTGTCTGTTTTGTTTATTTCTTTTTTAAAAATTGCCTGTCCTGGGGTTTGAACTCTGACCCTGGGCAGTGTCCCTGAGTTTCTTTTGCTCAATTATAGAACTTTACCATTTGAGCCACAGCACCAGTTCTGGCTTTTTCTGAGTAGTTTATTAGAGAGAAGAGGGTCACAGACTTTTCTGCCAGGACTGGCTTTGAACCATGATCCTCAGATCTCAGTCTCCTGAGTAGCTAGGATTACAGGCCTGAGCCATTGGCGCCCAGCTATTGTGTCTGTTTTTGAAGCCAAAGCATATGTTTAAAGTACTGATTCCCTTTGCTCTTTGTGTGCTAAAACAGGAGTGGTGTGTGTGAGTGTGTGTGTGTGTGTGTGTGTGTGTGTGTGTGTGTGTATGTGTGTTGAGGAATCTGGTATCTGGATACAGGTCAAGCATCCATCAAAATGGCAGTAGAATGTGCTGTTGTGGTCTTCTAGAATAGTCTCCTGCATATGAACTTCCAGTCTCTGAGATTTGCATGTGCAATCTATTTGGTAGATACATCATCAAAATTCCTTATGCAGTAAACTCCATGCAAGGAAAGTACTTTCCCTGAATGTAGGCGGTATTGACATGTGGGTAGCACAGGAATAGCAAAAGGATTCAAAGGTGGCCAGAGATTATTTAGACAAACACAGAAAATTGACAACACATGGAGGTGTAAAGAAGTCTCATTAAAAAGTCTCTAGTGAGTCCACTTAGATTTATCCTGTCGCCCACAGGGAACAGAAGTTTCTCTTCTTCCCAACTACATTAAAAGGAACAGGAGTCTAATCTTTTTCTTGTTGCTAATGGAATGTGACTGCAGTAGTGAATTAACACTTTCCACTTATGGCTCATTTTGTTTTGGTGAATGGCACAGGTAATATTTCACCTGTCAAGTATTTACTTGTGTTTGTTCCAAAATATATTTGAGGAAGAGGGTGGGTGGGAAATCAAGCCTAATCTGGATCTGAGAACACAGTGTATTCTCTTTACTTAGAGAACTGAAAATTTATCATGACATATGCTGGCTGCACAGTCAAAACTTATCACCACCCACAAGGTTGGAAACTCGACAGGATGGCTCTGTGGGAGCCGCTTCCTTAACAGATGTGGTTTGCTGTATCAAGCGCAAGACCTGCATAGAGCAAAGAGGCAATCCTTTCTGCTGGGGCCTGCAATGTATTGTAGAATTTATAGTTTTCTAATGAGATTTGATCATTATTTTAAGTTGGAATGAGTCTATCTTAATATTACAGAACATTGATTTATGCCGTTCTGAAAAATAGGTTAGAAAAATATTCAACTCTAGCATTTCTTTCATTTTTTATCATAAATATTGAGACTATCCCTCTGGACTGAATGATGAGTCTGGCTCACGTGATTTGTTTTTTAAACTTAATACTGAGTTGACACAGTGACATTCTATGATGTGAATTCTTACACAGACACTGAAGAGACTGGCCTTTTCTTCTGTAAAAGCTTCATGTCACATAATCTGAAAGTTAAAATTTCAGCTAATAAAAGTTTTTTTGATGTTTATGCCCCTAGTCAAATATTGTGATCCTTTCATGCATGCTAAATGTTTTAATGGATTAATACTGTGAACATTTTGAAGTATATAGTGTCAGCATCTCCTTCAAATAGTCTTTTGAAGATTTCTAACATATGACTGCAAGGTCCTTCTTTTTGCACTGCATGCTAGTCATTAAATTTTTTTTTCTCTCCCAACCATAGCTTTCTAGCTCTTTTTAATGGTTAGCCATTTGTGATAATCTGTCCATGAATTCTGTTCACTATTTCATATGAGTGTGTCATTTATAATTTTCATTCCTAAATGCAAATCCTACATTAACATCTGCGTATAAATGCTTTGGGAAGTAAATCAACCTCTATAAAAATATGCATATTGCCTGCTTTTCCAGTTTTTGCTCCTCACTATTTTCTAACATCTTTCTTACTTTTCATATGTTGTTTCTCCCTTCTGCTCTTCTTTTCACAGTTTCTTTTTCTACAGGGTTGTCTGCTTCACCAGAGAACAAGGTAACAATTCTGAATTTAAATGATCTCATAAGCCTTTGTGTCTATTTCTAGTTTACACCTGTTTATAGCTAAGCATATTTAGAAGCATAGAAGTACCAGAAATATGGAAGTTTTCCTCACATGGCAAGAAAACTAGTAGGACTCATAATGATATTTAGTTATAGATTTTCCAAATATTCATCTCTTCTCTCTCTCTGTACTCATTCGAAAACAAAGCAAAACAAAAAAAACCAACCAACCAAAAAAAGCAGTCAAAAAAGCAAAAAGAACAAAAATATGGCACATAACAATATTAATAAGTTTTTCCATTTTTGTGTTTCAGGTGATTTTTATAACCTTTAAATTAACTGAAAATGCTTATGCTATATAATTTCCTCTTAGTATGGAAAGTGAAGAAAGACAACCTAATGCTTTTTAAGACCTTAATAAGGTTTCAGTACCAATAGAAGTGACAGATTATATAGTTATAGTAACTGACGTGGTCATTTTATTTATAAATACAGTGTTTTAAATAAAATGTTACCCATATTTACTGTAATTGCATATTAATAATATATGACCAGCAATAAGAATATGTGACATTGTCTGTTTTATTCAAGGAATTCAATGCTAGTTCACTTTACAATATGTATAACCATAATTAAACATAAAATAAAAAATTCCAATAAGATTATATGATAACAAATGGAGTGTCTAATAAGTTTCACAAACATGCTTAATGAAGAAGGGAAGATAGAAAACTTTACTTGATGAAGAATATATTACCAAACTAACGGCCATCCAACCAACCAAACCAATCAAAGGAAGAACAAAATAACTACAGAAAGTACTAATGTACCAGATATCAGGAATTTTCATTTAACACCAGAAGAAGGTAGTATGTTAGATTCTTGCTATCAAATCTATAGTTCATTCTAATTCTGTCAAACTTAGAAAGATTACAAAGATATATGAGGTCAAAAGAAAAGAGGAAGAAATATTGTCTTTTTTTCATATGATATATTTAGCTACATTTACAAACCTCCTTTTAGAATAAATGATATATCAAGTTTCTGTAAAATCATTATAAATTCTAATGATTACATTTTGAAAATGAATATAAGTTTTAAAATAAAATTTATGATAATAGCAATTTTCTGTTCTTTATGGAAGAACACTGAGAGCTGGGGTACACTTTTGTGGACAAAACCTATAAATTTATTGACTTAGAAGAAATTTGAAAATGATGAAATAAGATACTAATAAATAGAAATACTAACATGAGCTGGGCACTGGTGGCTCACGCCTGTAATCCTAGCTACTCAGGAGGCTGAGATCTGAGGATCGAGGTTCAAAGCCAGCCCGGGCAGGAAACCAGAAAACCGGAAGTGGCGCTATAGCTCAAGTGGTAGAGCGCTTGCCTTGAGCTGAAGAGCTGAGGGACAGTGCCCAGGCCCAGAGTTCAAGCCCCACGACCGACAAAAAAAAAAAAAAAGAAATACTAACATGATATTATTCTCTATTAAGATACATTGTACTTATAACTGATTTATGGAATTGCAATCTCTTTGTACAACTTCTGAATAGTAAAATTTAAATAGCAACAAAAACAAATTATTCTCCAACATTATAAAAAATCTATCCTTGATATACTGATATTAATTTGATATATTAATTTCAGCAACTTGATATATTAATTTCAAATTCAGATCAAGGACTAAAGGCCTGTACAAAGGAAAGTGATTCTGAAGATGAATTAAGGAATGAAGACTTTTCTCATGTGAGATATCAAGGTACAGTAACTTCAGGAGCCAGGCAAAGCTGAGCGTCTACAAACACTCAAGCAGCAGGAAATATGATTCTTCACAGAAATGACATAATCACCCTGCAGGTGCTGTTCCTGGAATGATATTTAGAATAACTGATCATGTGTTTGGGAAAAATTTAGGTATTTTTCACAATTTTGATGTACACTAAATTTAATTCGAAATGAATACAGATGTATAAAATGAAAATTTTAAATTTTCATTCAGGAATATATATTCAAGTGTATTTTTGTGATATCCGAGTGGATAAAGTATTCTTAACTAAGGTTTAAAGAGATCATATCTTAGTGGAAAATATCTGCTAAATTTAGTCACAACAAAGTGAAATAGTGCAATGATTGAAGATTATATAACTCATAAAAGTAAAGGAAAAGATTGGAAAGATAAAGTCAAATAAAGTGGGCTTCCAAAACATATCTTTAAAACCCAATAAGTATTTTTAAAAGAAACTGTAAATGGACTAAAAAGTGTGGTCTTAATGTTCATATAAAGTGAATCCCGAATTTCTAAAGCATATGAATCCATCTTCATGGTTTTTTTTTTTTTGTAATGAAGGCAATAAAAATGGGAAAAAGGATAAGATATACACCAATGCATTGTCAAGGAACTTAAGAGCTTTGCGTTTTTGGTGTTTTAAGGTCCTCAAGATGA
Source organism: Dipodomys ordii (assembly GCF_000151885.1). NCBI lineage: Eukaryota > Metazoa > Chordata > Mammalia > Rodentia > Heteromyidae > Dipodomys > Dipodomys ordii. The sequence goes on from NW_012267420.1 coordinate 58,219, forward strand.
AGAGAGCTCCTTAACATTTGTGTGTGTTTTAAGCATTTTGAAATTGATTTGTCAGCACTTAGAGGGGCTGGTCAGATAAACAGCAGGATGGCTAATGGCAGGAAAGGACAAGCCACAAAAGATTAGACAGTGATGAAGTGGATGTGCCAGGACCTTGGCAGAGAAAAACCCCAGTTTTGCCACCACCTTCAGGTAAGAATCCATCTGGGAATACTATTACAGTGCCACCAGACATGTGAAGAGTTCTTTCCTTTTGAAGAAGGCAAAGGAATAGCCTCTGTCTTTAAACAATATTATCAAATCTTGCTGAATTCATCCCAAGATCCTTACTTACTAGCCATAAATACAGAGAGCTGCTCTCAGAGATTCCTTTATTTACGTTCTTTTTACAAATGTGTGTCCCATTCACTTAAAAACTGCTACTGGCATACAAAAAAAAATAAAGAAAAAGGAAATAAAATGTATCATCAGTAAAACTCATAATCAAATTGCACGGTGTGCTTGCAGTTTTATACCAGAAAAAGACATCAAAGGTCGGAGCAGGTTTCCCCTTTCTGGATTGCAATCTGAGCAAACAAGCTGGACAGTGTCTGAGGCCATGACCTTCCTGCCTCTGCTTCAGCCACTATCATCTTGGGGTCACAGAAACAAATTCTTCAGTAAAGTGGAGATTCACAACTTCAGCACCAAGGTGCAAAAGTTCTGAATAAAAAGTAAACACTGAATGTGTCATATTGTAGCCAGTCATTTCTTGGTGTTATGAGCTGCCCATCTATTTCCAATTATCAAACTGCTGCTTCGTTCAAAGAAGACGGTTTTCTAAGATCAGCAAACTAGAAAGCCATTTGTTGCTTAACACTTGAAGCGCTGTGTTTATTTTTGGATAAAGCCATTATTTAAAATTGCTGACTCCAACATCATGAAGGCCAAGACCACATCTCGGGGCTATAGTTGATAAAAGTAAGAGCTTTTAGTCTGGAGAAAAGAAACTTGGTGGAAAGAATAAAAAGGATGGAGGTACAAGACGACCAGCAGTGGACATTTACCAGAAACTTTCTACTGGCCCAAATGGCATTATGACATTTAAGCCTCAAAATAATCTCATGATGCAAGTCTATTATTGTTCCCATCTTAATAAGTGATGAGTTTCATTTTAGAACTCATGAAAAGTATTTGATAACAGGAATTTCAAAGGAAGTGATATTGATGGTGCCTGTTTCTGTTGTTAATGCTTCTGATTGTCAGCAAAAAGTAATAAATCTTAGGGAATGGTTTGGTTTCCTTGCTACAAACAGCATCTCATTTCCCACTGTAGGAACTCTAGTCTATCAAAATTTACTTTTCTGATTTCTGATGGATTTTGTTCATTTGGGAGTCCCACACTGATTCCAAGATGGTTCACCTCTGTGAGAGATAATAAATTACACATTTCTTTTTAATTCAATTCAACATATTATTTTTTTTTCTGGTTCTGGGGCCTGGTTTCACTCTCTTGATTGGCAACTAAAATGGCTGGAGTTTTACTATTGAGCCACAGCTCCACTTACAACTTTTTGCTACCTAATTGAATATAAAAGTCTCAAGGATTTATCTGTCCTAGCTAGTTTCAAACCTTGATCCGTCAATCTCAGCCTCCTAAATAAGTAGGATTACAGGAGTGAGCCATCAATGGCAGGCCAACATGTCAATTTAGGAGAATTTTGCATCTTCTAACATAGCTGATGTTTTCAAATGTGACAGGTGGCTAATAGTATTCTCTATACTAAGACAACTATTACATATTAATCAATTCTAAGCAGTAGACTACTTTTTCAGGCCCATTATAATGGTCTATCTATAATTTCATTTGGGTGGGGGGAGATAAGAGATAAGTTGGCATTTGAGTTAGAGGCTAAAAGTGGCTTGAAGAGAATGATGTGGAACTTGTAAAAGCAAATTTTGGCTACAGTTAACCCGAATTTTATACTTTTGGTTTTGTAAACTGAAGTCGCAACTTTTTTCAAGAGATAATTTTGTATTTTTGTGGAAAAGAAAAGAAATTGTTGACTCAAGTAGGAACATTTGGAAATTCTAAGTAAGGACTGGAAGTATGTACACAGGAGACAATGCTAATAGTTCTGACCCGGGAATGACTTAGCTATGAAACTCAGTGTTCTTGTTCAAAAATAATAAATTTCAATGACCTTTACAGTATATTCTGCATTTTGACTTTTGAAAGTACAATTTGAATGGTAATAATCAGAGTAATTTCTCCCATAATATTGCCTAACTATATATTTGACTCATTTTCCATTTATACACACACACACACACACACAAACACACACACACATACATGCATATATGCTAGTACTCTACCACTTGAGCCATAGCTCCACTTCTGGTTTTCTGGTGGTTTATTGGAGATAAGAGTCTCCTGGACTTTCCTTCCGGGGCTGGCTTTGATCCTCAGATCTCAGCCTCCCGAGTAGGTAGGATTACAAGCATGATCCAGCAGCGCATGGCTCTCCATTTATCTTTTAATAAAAACTACAATGTGAAAGCATATTTTGATTATCATGGTTTGTTAATATGCATTGTTTATTTTATGGAGATTATTAATTAGCTGAGCTCTAATTATCATACCTGTAATGCTAGCTACTCAGGAGGTTTAGATTCATCAAAGTATTGTAGTTTGAAGTAACCTAGCCTGGGCATAAAAAGTACTCAATACTCTATATCCAAAATAGCCAGGAAAAAGCCAGGCTGGAGGTATGGCTCAATTGTAAGGCAGGAACTGTAAGGTCCTGAATTCCAAACCTCACTTACAAAATAAACAAATGAATAAAAATTGATTCTTATTACATTTTTAAGAGAAAAAGTAATTACTTTAAAACTAATTTATAGCTTTTCTCAGTACAGAATTATTTCTAGTGGTCAAGAAATTTGTTTGGTTAAAGCTCCTAATTTTTTCTTCCAATGAGAGTGATAAGTAAAAACAAAAAGAATTTGTAAAATCTTTATCTATCTTGTAATTCCCTTGCCTATTTCCACAGATGATTTTTATATGCATATATTCAATATTTGAATTAATAAACCATACTTTGTATGTTCTTTCAGGGTAAGCCATTTCATAGCTAAGCATCACTAACAAGTAAAATCAAGCCTAGTAGGAATTCTGACATTTATGCCAGTATGCTATGTGAGCCCTAAAGATAAATGTGAAATATTCATTCTGAAGTGAACAATATATTATGTGGATGCTCTGTATTGGAAGAATGCCAAGAAGCTTCAAAAAAGTATTTGGGTAGAAAGCAATTATTTGCTATTAAAAAGATAAAATTCTATTTTCTGATATGGGTTGATGATGTCTTTGAGTCTGGTCAGCTCATATAAACTGGTATAGAATCTGTGTTTCCTTTTATAAACTAGAATGATTGCATAATTTTTTAAAAGGAGAAACACATTCTATGGATAGTGAACATTATCATTGATTCATCCTTTTTTATAGTCCCATAATTAAATAAATATCAAATTTTAGTTCATAGTCCATAATCAGTATAGAAGGAACAAGTGCTTATTATCACCTTATAGAAAAGAAAATGAGACAATAGTAAGAAAAGCTTGATGGCTCAGAATAATAAATAATGATGGTGAATAATGAATAAACAATGACATTTCTTGCTTCCTTCTATATTTAAGAGCGCATGGTGGTTTCTATTATTGGATAAATCACATCTAGGCATTTTGCCGGAATTTAAGATTTCTCTATCAACACGTCTGAATCTCTAAACTCACTTGTGAAAAATCCCACGTAGTCATACTTCCACTTATTCCAAAAAACCCTGTGTGTTTCCTTTAACACATTAGAAACAACAATAATGAATACTTATTCTGGGAGACAAATGAATATTTTCTTTTCTTTTATTCACCCCCACAAAATCTATTGAATTAGGAGTGACAGCATCCAGCTGGGGCAATGCGAAGAACCAGGTCCTCATGCCCTCATGAGATGAGACAGTCATTTACCAACAATACACGGAATTATTCCCACTGCAAAAAATCAACAAATCCGTCAAAACACTTTTGCACCTCAAATCAAAGCAAAGGTGGGTATGCCAGAGCCAATAGGAAAATTCAAAGCATTTAAAAACATCTCCCAGCTATTGAATTCTCTTTGGGGAAGGAAAGAAAAGGCTGCAATTTATGATCAATATTCCGACTTTCGGGAGGTCTCTCCAAGGACTAGCTTTTGACTTGTCTGACTTGAAGCACTGACAAGAAAGGGCTCCAGATTGTGGGCCACTGCAAATTGGTTGCAGCGTTTGGTTAATATCTTGAGGCATTGGAAAGGCACGAACTTAGTCTCCCAAAGGTTTTTCCTTGGAAAACAGGACAGAGAAGTGTGAGAAAACTTCCAACTTGCAGTTTTCCAAGGAGAGGGAAAGAACTAGAGTTCTTTCCCAATAATTGGGTTTTGGTGGGTGAGTTCTACCCAAGGCACTGGCGTCTGTCTTCCCTGTATTGAAGTGTTGATGAGCCCTGGCATACTCCAGAAGCCTGAGGGGCTACTGAGAATTAAAGAGTGGGACAGTTGATGGTAGTGCCAGATGACTTGCAATGCCAAGAAAATAAACAAACAGGACAAGAGAATACACTATCCTGATTAAAGCACCTGGCATATCTCTATGATTGGGAATTTAAAAGCAAGATACAAAGAAATTGGACCCACAGGAAAGGTCTGAGAAGTGCAAAAAAAAAGTATAAGGACTCCATAAAATCTCTAGTGGGGCGGATGGGTGAAAAATCTTTCACTGTATAAAGTGAATGGTTTCATCATGTTCATTTTTTTTTGAGCTATTTTTTCCAAATGTGTGAATCCCTAGGAAAAGCCATAAGGCACAGAAACAAAATAAACCTACAAATGTTTACCCCAACAAAATGATGCTCAATAGCTCAGGAAAAGGAAACATGAACATTTAAAACAAGAGACTAGCTCTGATGCTTCATGCCTAACTACTCAGGAGGATAAGATCTAAGGATTGAGCTTTGAAGCTAGTCCAGGCAAATATGTCTGTCAACCAGCAAAAAGCCAAACTGGAATTGTGGCTGAAGTCATAGAGCTCTGACCATGAGCAATAAAGCCAAGGGAGAGTGCAAGTTTCCGAATTCAAGTCCCAACACCAACACACACACACACACACACACACACACACACACACACGTGCATATGAATGAAATAAATAACAAACTTTGGAACTGAAAAATACAACGAGTGAATTTAAAGGTTCACTAAGAAGCATTAACACCAAACACAGGCAGAGGGATTATTGAACTTGAAGACATGTCATATGAAATAAAATGTTTCAGGCAAGGCAGTAAAAAGGAAGTAGAGTGAACCAAGGTAAAAAATGTATATGAGACACCAGAGTGTCTCAAAGAACATTTAGCATACCGTAAGTGCTCAAGAGAGATCAACTTTATTCTTGTTTTCATGAATTACAGAGTGCTCTGACTAAATATTCTCTTAGGTTTGAAACTAAAGTTATTTCTTTTCCTTCTTCCAAAATTGCAACCACACAGAGTTAAAAACACTGCCCAAAATTGTAAAGCAGAAACTTGATTGATTGACAAGGACTCTGAAGCAGACATAATAGAGCTTTTTTCAGAAAATGCTAGTTCAGGTTAGAAAGGCGAAAGAGATGGCCTTGGTAGGAGTATATTTTATGCCTGATATTTCTCAAAAGCATCACCTTAAAAGAAGGCAATGATATTGGAGGCAACTTGGCTTCCTAGCTCACAGGATTTGATTTCCTCATTAGCTGGAGACATGAATCATTGCAGACTTGTGTTTCTTTCATTTCAGTTCTATGAGTATTACAGCAATATCTATAAGTAAAATGAAAGGGTTTTAATGAAGCACAAAGTTTACTTTTCTCCTTCAGATAAGGGTCCAACCTGGCTCTAGTGGTTAACCTCTGTAATCCTTATTAAGGATTGTGGTTTGAAGATAGCCCAAGCAAGGAAAGTCTGTGAAACTCACATTTTCAGTTAACCACAAAATAGCTGAAAATAGAGTGATGTCTCAAATGGTAGAACACCAGCATTGAGCAAAAATGTTTAGAGACAGAACTCAGGACCCGAGTTCAAGCTCCAGAACTGGTACACACACACACACAACATCATCAACAACATCAACAACATAGAAATCTAGAATAAGAGTTAATATTAGCAGTCTAGGGGCTGGAAAGGTGGCTCAGGGGTATAGTGCTTGTCTTGCATGTATGAGTCCCTAGGTTCGATTCCTTAGCACCACATAAACACAAATACCTGGAAGTGGTGCTGTGGCCCAAGTGGTAGAGTGCTAGCCTTGAGCTAAAGAGCTGAAAGACAGTGTCAGGCCCAGAGTTCGAGCCCCACAACTGACAAAAAAAGAATAGCAGTCTAATGCACTCTATAAAAATTTAGAAAATATAACTATATTTAAAAATATGGTTGTCAAAAATCCCCACAAAATTACTGTATAGTATTTATATTAGTATTTAACATTAAAACTAACTGTACCTTTCTGTACTTCAATGACCTCAATTTATAACTAACTGGATTGTCTCCAGAGTCATCTATAATTTAATTATATTTATCCAAGTTCACCTAGAAGAACTTAAAATGAAATGGGGACTTTGGTTTCTGAGGCTGGAATCAATAGCCATTAAGAGAATAAGGGGATTTTTAAATCTAGGGGGGAAAAACCCAGGTGCTTAAAATATTCCTCCTCTCAGCCTCCAAATTCTATCTACTCAGACACAATAGATATGGTAGAAGTTTTATCATGATGGATTGCACAACTTTTATGCCTGGAAAGGTACAGGTTAGTACAAGAACAGACTGTCAATTAGAATAAGAGTTAAAAGTCAAGCTTTTAGAGTAATTCATACTTTGTGGCATATTTAGAGAGGCATACAGATCCCAGAGAATACAGAAATAGATGAAAGCTATGGATAGAAGAAAATCCTGTGCAAGCCAAGTGTATGAGTTTCTCTAACCATGTCATTGGCATCATGTAAATACCAGGCATCACTTTTTATACCATTTAGACATAGCAGATGTTGGCATTTAAGTATGGGTTTTTATGAGAGAAAATTGTCCTTGAATGAGAAAGGAAGCTTACTAGTAGAGAAAAATAACTTTCCCAGTTAACAGTTATAACCCCAATAATAGAATTGTTTTCAAGCAGAGGTTTCAGGGTAGGAAAAGAAGAGAGATATAATGATACCTCAATTCCAATCTAAAAAGGAAAGAAAATCAGCTTCAGTTTAAATTGCAATGTGTGGGTTGTATACATAGAACCTCTCCTCCTTCTCTTCTCAAACCTCAGGCTTCATGTTAAATGGGACAAATCACATCCTTCGTAGTTCTGCTCTGCTTGGTACAGCTGCTTGCTGCAGGTGGTACCCTAAAAATATATTGTTTGTTTAGTTTTCAATATAGCAGTCTGCAGACTACAGTGGTACCATAGTACCTAAAAGTGCAACTGCTGCCTTCCCATCCTGTCCATGAAACAGATGATGAAAGGCTATGACCTCTGCCAAACCTAGTATGAAAAGATCCAAATAAGAGGCACAGGTAGTGCTTGATGCTCAGCTTCTGAGAAATTTCCTTTTCTTTGGATACAGGAAGCAAAGCTGACAAGCAGACTGTCATCAGAGCTTCTAACTAACTGCTTTTGTGTGAAGAATAATTGTGCTGCTTTGGAGATTAACATCTGTAAGAATACGGGATACCAAGGAAAAAAATCAATAATGTGTCACAGAAAGAAAATAAAAGACTATAATCACAGGCAAATATTCATAGAAATATGTTTAAATGTAGCTTTTAATGATTCCACATTTATAACTTATATGATCTAATATTTTCTATGATGTTGGCAGAGCTCTCAGAGTTAATTCTGCTTACCTTGCTGATGTTGAGCACAACAGAAACATTTGTATGTAAAATCATGCTATAAACTCTGGTAAAAAGTACTGTTCTATGAAAGTAATATTATTTATTAATGTTATTATAGACTCTTTGCTTGAAAGAATAGAAAATTTATCCAAATTAATCAGTACGGGAGGAAGGCTGATGTCAATGACTCATGACAATCAACTTTTGGCAAGCATTGGTCACTGTAAAAGTCTCACTTAACCTCAGTGGGATTCTGATAAATAGGTTCTATAATCTAATGGATAGATAAGGAAAACTTAAAACCAAGATGGTTTTCTAAAGGTGCTTTGAAAAACATGGACATCTAACAAGCAAATGACTAATGCCTCTCTAAAATTTAGTAATATACAAATATATTCGTTATCAACATGGGAGGAAAGATAGCAAAGTGGAAAGATAACAAGATGTCATAATTCTAAAGAAATGGTGATGATGTTGAATGTGAGAAAAGGAAGGTGGAGAATGATTAGACTCTGAAAGACAATAAGAGAAATTAGAGAACAGGAAGAGGGAAGTAAGAAGAATTAGAATGTCTTATCTTTGATCATGTGACCTAGATTTACCAACTGCTGACTTGCTTATACCCTGTCAAATTCCAGATATGCCCTCAGGCAGAGTTAGCTGCCTTTACTATTCTCTTACCTGTAATCTTCCACTTCTATATACTCAGCCCTCACTATAGCCAGACCTTAGCTCAAAAAAATCAACTATCCAATCAGGTAGTGGTGGCTTATGCCTATAATCCTAGCTACTCAGGAGGCTGAGATCTGAGAATTGTGGTTTGAAGAAAGCCGGGCAAAAAAGTGTTGGAGACTCTTATCACTAATTAACCACCAGAAAACTGGAAGTGGAGCTATGGTTCATAGTGATAGAGTGTTGGCTAATCAGTGTCCAGGTCCTGAATTTAAGCTATATCACCAACATCAACAACAAAAATCACCTACCCAAGTGGCATTCTTTGGTTGATCCTTCTACTTTATCTTGCGTCATTCATTTGAAAAGCAGTTATAAATATTGGTATATTGAAAGTAAGAATAAGAGACAACTTAAACATAATCCTTTGATGAAGTCAATGAATTTATGGAAAACAAGATAGAAAAAAGGAAGGTGAATGACCAGAGGACACTGGGCAGTATAAAGAAAAAAAAGCAATTTAAGTTTATGATTTTGGTAATAATAATCTGAGAAAATTTAAGAGGTGATATTATTGAGAATCCATAAAGTAGAATATAGCAACTCAACTATGCCAGACACACAAACTATAGCAGACACAGAAATTCAATATACACTTGGATCCAGAACATTCTTGAATTCAGTCCATGATTTTAGAAATTTTTCATTGGCATTAACTCAAATGATCATGTGATAACATTATTTAGTATAATAAAAATATTTCCATAAATTGCTGAAGACTTCACATGATATAACTGTGTGTGAAGTGTGGTTTAGGTTGTTGGGATCATTGCTTGAGAGGAGTTTAAGAAAACAGATGGTAGTTGAGATGAATGCAGAAAAACGCAAATAGTATAGTCAAGATAAATGTAGTATAGTGCTGTGAGGAGAGGAATGAAAGAGAAGAATGAGGACTATCAATAATATACCCTGTTTTGAAAAGAATAAGTGGGTTGAGAATATAATTTGTAATCCTACTCATATAACTGATAAAAAAAACAAAAGGTACAGAAAGAACATCACAGATAGCTTTTTTCTACTATGTAAGCAATACTTAGCTTAAGTATGTTTGCTCATATTTTTGTTCCTTTTCACTCAAGTATAACATGCTAAACAATAAATTATCCCTCCCATTATAGCTGACAGTATAAGTAATGTTTATATCTTTCCTTTTGATATTTCTCTGCTCATATTTTAAAATGCAAACATCTCCATACTACTATTATTCTTTTTTTGCTGGAATTTTTTTATTGTGAAAATATTGTACAAAGGGGTTACAATTGCATGGGCAAGATAATGAGTACATTTCTTATCAAGCATTGTAGCCTCCTCCTTTGTTTCTTTCACTGTATTTAGGAGTTCCAGTGAGAAGGAAATAACCACCAAAGAATTATACCTTTAGAATGTTGGATCACGGTAATTGATCATAAGTAGAAAAGTATTCTAAAAGACAATGATACTATCCATAACATACAGTGGTAAAGGATGCAATTTTATATTTAAGGCCAACAACTTACAACATTTTTCACAAAGTACGTTGTTTTAGTACATTTTAATACATTGTACTTATTTCTGAAATAATGTGTGATCCAATATAATTTACTTTTTCTTAGATGATTTTATGGTTAATAAACTAAATGTAAGAAATGGGACCATAGGGGGCTCATTGCCACAATACTTTCTACAGCTAATTTCAGCTTACATCTTCTATTATTATGAAAGTACATGAAATTTTTCTCCTCCATTACAAAGAATGATATAGTATCATTTATAAAGAAGTGAAAGATCTGGAAAAAATTATGGAAGTCAGGCCCAGAGAAACAAAGGATGCATGTTTCCCCTTACATGGGAAGCTAAATTGATAAAATATTTTTATTATCTTAAAGTAGTGCTCAAAGAAGCTGCCACTCAACAAAGAGGTTTTTTGAACGTAGTGTATCATGATCGCTGCCACCCTCTCCCCAACATACTCCTTCTTTCACTTTTCTTAATCTTGTAGGATGTGTTGATATTTTCTGTCATTTAGCAAATGAATTTTTGACTACATTTCCTCTCTCCCAATAAATTAGGTGTAGCTTATAAATCTTTAAGTACATATGATGTGTGGTATGCCAGTGTATTCAATACTTTAACTGAGGTATCAAAGGATACCTCAAATAGTGTAATTCCTTACAAAAGCAAAGTTCAATGAAATAAACACCAGCAAATGGATACCTGAAAGGAGTGGAGTAGGGTCCAGGAGAAAGCAGTTGGCAAAAAAAGAGGCAAAGAGAAGGAGAATGAAGCCCAGGATTCAGTTTATATCCTACAAAATTAAGACCAGTGTGGGAAGAAGTGGATAGGAGAGTGGGAAGGTTGACATTGATCAGGTTGCATTGTATTCATAACTGCTTTGTTAAATGGCAAGCCCTTTGTCCAAATACTTAAAGGTAGTAATTTTTTTAAAGGAGACCTAATTATCAGTGATTGGATGCAGTTTATAATCCTTGCTGCCCTGTTAAATATATTATTATTTTTATCCTGTGATGTTTCCACATATATCTACAGATATTATGATGTGCTTACTTGTTAAGGAAGGTCTTCAAACATCACATAGAGGAGTAGATATTGCATGCTGATGATAATGGTTGAAAAGGGATTTGTGGACTAGTGGTGCAGAAGACTAAATAGTATTACACTAGCTTTAGGAATCACAGTACTATCTTGGGAGTAAGTAAACTTTGTAGAATTTAGTTCATTTCTTCACATCACTGAGTTAGCCTGAAAGATTATCATATTCTCAAAGAGCAGGGGAAGAAACTGAGCTAAAGAGAAAATAAATAACACTACCTTTATTGTCTCTCAAGGCAGCTTCTTTAACATTACCTCATCTAGTTCATAATTACAAAATAGTTTATTATACAACTGGGTATAAAATGTAAGGATTGTTATTCCCAGACTGTGAATATTTTTACCTTATAGTTCTGAATTTGCATGTAGGGAATAGAAGAGAATATTAAAAGCAAAATTCCCCAACAAAACCCTTACATTTAATTTAACTTCAGAGGCTGTTTAAATTCTTGCACTCTGACCAGTCATGTGTACACAGAATTACTCACCATTTTACAAGGGCACTCTTCAGTAGTAAAGCAAAATAAAATACGAAAGTAAATATCTAATTGCTTGATCATTTCTTTTAGTCAATACTTGATTGTCATTTATAGAAGAGATGTGGGGCTTTACACACTACAAAGATATTGCTCAAATGAGTTTACTATTATCATAGGATTAGAAAATAAAATCGAAGTTATGCTTGTGCTTATTTCAGAAGTAACACTCTGTTTTTACTATTCAGTAACAATATTTCCTACTATAGATCCAGTGGAAGAAATTATTCTGTAGAATTTTGCTTATTATATACAGGTATACATATACATATGTGTATATATTTCCATATATACAAAACACACTGTATTCATATAGATAGATAGGTATATAGATAGCTAGAGAGAGATAAATAGATCACTCAACTGAACAAAGAAACCTTTTACTGAGATTTTATTTCCTATTCTCTTAATTCAATAACGTTTGTGAAACACTCTGTTTAAATGAATTAATTCTCTTTCCTATATTTTTGAATATTTATACACACTATCCAAATGCTACATAAAAAAACTTCATATTTATTTAATTTAGGTTTACTTAAAACAAGAAGTGTGGTGTAGCTATCTGAGACTGAGACAAAGGATGCATGCTTTCTCTCATATATGGATGTTAGATCTAATTTATAGATATGCAAGTAACTACGTACAAGGCTGCATGCACGTATTCATGCATGTATTAACTGAGGTATGGTTTATGCAGGGAAGAATTCAAATGTTATAACTCCTTATGAAATCTAACTTACAATCCAACAAAGTGAATCCGTGGTGTCTGTGATGTGAGGGAGTAAAGTGAAGGAGAGGTTGGTAAACACATGAAGAGAAGAAGGGCAGGGGAGAATGCAGTCATAATATTCCATGTGTACCTATGAGACTAGGAAAATAAAAAAGGGAGAGAGGTTGGGTTTCCAGGGATGGGGCAGAACGATGAAAGGAGTGATGTTGATCAAGATGCATTGCATAAACTGACATGCTCAATGGTGACCTCTTTGTGAAACTACCTAACAAAAATTACAATATAATAATAACAATAAATAAAATGAGAAGAGTTATATATTCTATCTATCTATCCATCTATCTATCTATCTATCTATCTATCCATCTATCTATCTATCTTCTAGCTAGCTAGTGATCTATCTCAACTGAGCCATGTATTGAAGTTGCTGAAACTTTAAATATTATGGGAGCTGGGAAGAAACAATGTTTTTCCACTGCCAGTTCTATATTCAAGCAGTATTTTTGTTTTCCTCTAAGACGAAAACTGTGGTGTGGTGTAGTAGTGAACTAAGAGTCTGCCTACTCAGTTTTCAGTTCCAGATCCACAGCACTAGCTATTTAGGGTGGAAATATAGTGCCTATGTATAGGTCCATGGTGCTTATAGCATAGTTCCACAAATTCATTATTTAGTAATGGGCTTGACCTTGCCATCCTGGAGGAGAAATGAATCTTAAAGCTTAGAAAAAAATCATTGATTCCATTTTGGTTTTAGAGTCTCCTTCCCTGGCCAGATTCAATGTGTTTTGGAGCAACTCAGGACACTAAAGGGATCAATACAAAAGGGAAAGAAAAAGCACTATCATTATGGGTGAAAAATTTGAAAGCCACACTAAAGTAAAGCCTTCCTTCAGGCCTAAGGAAACAAAATTTCCAGAAGTATGTCTTCTGATGGTAACTTCTAAAATCCAAGTGGGAATTTGCTATCCATTCAGCAATGAAAATCACTTCTTTAGACAAAATGCCCATTTCTGCTCCCCTATGTTACTAAAAGAATTAAACAAAAACAATATTTAAAAATATATTAAATTAAAAATATATATGTGAAACTGATGCTATATATTTTTATCATCAGTGTATTTTTTGATATATTTTAATTGTGCAAAGATATTTCATTATGTTATTTTATATGTATGCATAACAGTGTATAGAATTTGTAACGAAATAATATAATGCCTACATCATTGCTTATTTTACACACCTTAGCTAGTTTAGGGTCTTTTGTACTTTCAAGTGAATGTTACAAATGATTTTATCATATCTGTAAAGAATGACATTGGGATTTGATGAGAACTGCATTAAATCTGAAGGTTGATTTTGGTAGTACAGCCATTAAAAATAATTTGGCTAATCTATGTGTATAGATGTCTTTCCATAGAGACCACTTACCTCCCTAAGTAGGTTTATTTTTGCTTTTTTTCTGTTGTTTTGGTTATTACTGTTTCTGTCTCAGTGTGTACTTGATTGATATATAAAAATGACTTATTTTTATATGTTCATTTTGTATTCTGCTACTTTGATGAAAGTGTTGATCCAATCTAAGAGATGGTGGAGTCTTTGGGATATTTTAAATATAGGATCATTACATCTTCAAATAGGGATAATTTAAAATCTTCTTCTCTATGAATCACTGTGTCTTTTCTTTCTTTCTCTGGCTAACTAATATTTAAATCACTATATAGAGGAAGAGTGGAAGGATGGAACATTTTTGTCTTGCTCCTAACTTTAGGGAAATGTTTCAGGTTTTTCCTTTTTCCATCCATTTAGAACAATGTTGGTTATATATTTACCACATGTAGCTTTTTATTATTTTGAAGATAACCATAATCCTCTTTTGCTTCTTTAAGATTTCTATCATGAATGAATGTTCTGTTTTTCCAAAGAACAATATCAATAACTTAAAAATAAATGGATAAGTCATTTTCACCATGAAACCAATGAACAAATCATTCTTTTCCTTAAAAAACCTGTTTCAATTTTTCCATTTAAATAAGTGTAAAACAGACATCTCCATGGCAACTGTATTTACTTTTGACTATTGCAGAGGGTGAATATTAGATAATAAAATTTCCCATTCATCTCTTTAAAATGCCACAAGCTTACCACATAAATTTCATCCTTAAATTCTTAATAGCAATACTCTAGGTTATGTGAAAAGCAGGATCTCAATCTTCAATAACACAATCATTGTAAATAAGTGTTTCAAATATAAGGAGACTTCAATGTAAGAACAATATAATTAATGAGGTCAGTTAAACATATGCATCACACACAGTCATAATATCCAAAGGAATACCCACAAGTTCAAATCAACTTGAATTGATTTAGGGGTTCCAAATTTGTAAAATTCCTTCATTGGTGATATTCCCAGGCAAGTCTTAGCCAGATAAATGGCAAATACTAATTGTTAAACAGGAACCATTGAATCATCTGAAAGCATACACTTTATTTACAGAATTAAAAAAATTCTATGTTGAATAATGATTTTAGGAAGTATAGTGTTTTATTGTTTTCTAAGTAGAAAATAGATACAAAAAGACAAACTGGACAACTAGCTATGAGCCTTGTATTGAATACTGGAACCTTTTCAGCCTTCTATGACTTCCTTTCTAATTTCTATATGGTTTCTAAATTGCTTCTAATGGCTGTGGGAAACAGTAAGTTTATTTACATTTTTAGCAATATCATCTGCTAGCAATATCCTCAGCCACAAATTCAAAAGGGTATCGGAAGTAAAAGAAGATACAGGAAAGAAAGATAAGAAAAACCCAGTATTTTGGTTGGAAAGGTTTACATTAAATTTAGAAATACTGGTTCTAGGGATGTCGCTAGCACATAGAAAGAGGAAGGACTTAGTTTTCCAATGAACTATTTGGAATTTGAACAGGTATTTCACCACTACAATTCCTTTACTTATTGAATAGATGTTTTACCTTATTTTATTTTTACGTATTTGTGTATGGTTGTTTGCAAAAATAATCTTTTTTTTCTTTCTGCTGCATACAGTAAGTGAAGTATAACTTATGTGAACTTAATATAATATGTCCACTTCTCCCATCTATGGATGAAAACACAGTTAAAATTGCAGCATTTTTTGCCACTGACTGACAAACTCTGTGTCAAAGGCATCTGAGACTTCAGGCATCCATTAACAAATTATAAATCTCTCAGAACACACTGAAGACTATTTCCCATTTAGGAGAGATTTCCATTGTTCCTTGGGAATTAACTTTATGTCTTAAGAAGGGCTTTTAACTTGTTCAGATGTCCTCACAGGTTTGTTCCACAGCCAAAAGATGGAAATCAGATGAACCTATTTTCTAATTCATGCAGTTCTAGTCAAACATTGTTTAGGAAAATCCGATTAATTCCTTTGTAATGTGAATAACAAAATCTCCCTGGTTGGTCTCCTTGTTACTCTCCCCAAACACATTTGATCTACATTACAAATAGGACTTTCTAACATCTTCGGTATTATTAAACAGTGCATGCTTCTATTCCTCTTGAATGCAGCATCTGATGCTATCTGAGGAAAGAGCTGTTACGGAAGCAGGAAAGCTGAAAACCTTGTGCCTGGCTTATCCTTATGGCGCTCTGACAGTCTTTCTTGCACAGTTGGACGCAGTATGATGAATAGCCCCTCTTTCCAATTATATGGATATTATACTTGTCTTCCTTTCTATGTAGAGGGCAGGTATCTATGTATGTCTGATGCAAATGTGGGCTTTATGAATGCTAATTCCAAAATCAGCCAGATTGACAGAAAACTGAAAAACAGGGTGACAGGCATCCCAGGGGTCAGGGATCTGTGAATGAAAGGCTGAGTTAGGGGGCAGAGAAAGAGCTGGAGAGATTTGGAGTTAATCAAGAACAATAGCTAGGTGAACAGATCTGGGCCAGAGATCCTGGAAGGGAAGGCAGTTTTAAAAGTTTTAATAAAAACAATAAGGGTAAGAGTTTAGCTGACTTATACACAAAGATGGATAAAACTAAGAAGCCTGGATTGTACCCCAAACTGTGTCAACTGTATTCTCTGTCTATTACTTTCCTCCAAGTGTGCCTATTTGCATCTGATCTGTGCCTTATAGAACATTGCTCTAATGTTTTTTGGGTGTTTTGTTTTGTTTAGTTTTTACAATGACATTTTTTCTTTTTCTTTTTTTTTTTTTGGATATCTACAGGGGACAAGCCCTCAGGCGATCATTAGAGAGAACGGAATTGCTACTAGACTGCTGGGGAGATGAGGTGGATAACTCAAAAAGGGAACATCACTCATTGTTTCATAATTAGAGCAGAAGTGATGGAATGATTGCAGAAAAGAAAGGTCTTTAAAGCGCTTCCAATAACCAGGCAGAGCAAGAAAATGTCCTCTGGGGCTTGAATTGTAAAACTCTAGTTAAGAGCTACTAAATTTTCTGTATAGCAGCTACTTTAAGCCCAAGGTTGAGTAGACAACAAGCCCAAAGGAAGAAAGTATGTTGAAACTTCTCTAAGAACTGGCTTAGGTATTCAGGTGTTAACTTATTTTCAGGTGTTTGAAGGTGGTTGAAGGATTTCTATATTTCACTGAGTCCAGTGTTAGAAGTGAAAGCAATGGTGTGATCTAGCATTCCTATCTGCTCTTGGGGACTCTCTATCCATCTTCCTTGCATTCTAGCTATTTTGTCTTTGTAGACTGCTTTTATTTATGTAAATGTTTTTCTGCGGTATGTCAGTTGAAGTATATGCCTCCATGTTCAAAATTTTTGTGTTCCAAAATTCTATGCAGTGTTAGTCTGTGAATATAATTGAACATAAATTTAACTAACATTAAAATAGTCATATGCAGTCATCAATTCATAAAAAATGATATGTTTACTTGAAACAAGTGAAAATTTGCCAACATGTATATAAAGTTATATACAATGAACAAAATATGTGGGGGGGTACAAACTAGGAAAATGTTGCTTTAGACCCATCTGAAATAATCTATTTTAACAATCTCATAACTCTAGAAATAGTTCACTATTCCCATAAGAGATCAAGTACATTTTAAGTGGATTTTTAAAAGCAAAATAACTACTTCCATGCCATTGAATCTACAATCTTTATTTCAAGTTAAAAGCATTAGAATTTACAACTACTGCAGATGTTGTTCACTTAAAGAAGTTCTAGAGATGAGCATATTAAAGGAAGATTACTTAGGGCTTTGGTGTCTAGAGGAATTATATGTAAATTGATTTCATCTTATTAATTTAAATCTATTATTTCCTGATATTCAATCAGCATTAGCCACAAAGGAATTAAGTGAAGAGGTAAAAAGCAACTTTTACTTATACAGATTCTTTCTAACATCTTAAGACCGTGTTCCTCAATTGCAGTTCTACATGAAATCTAAGAAAAGAATATGATTCTAGGATGTAAAATAAATACATGGATTTGTGTATAACAAAGATGTTTGAATTCTGTGTATCTCAGTATTCTTCAATAAGGGTTTTTAAGGTAGGTATGTTTTTGTTAATATCCTTTTATTCTAATGCAATGTAAACTAATTTTACATAGCATAAGTTATGTTATATAAATTTGTTAATCATAACCCTACTGCTACTAACAGAAGGGTTCTTTATTAGTATGATGTTGTAAAATATAGAGACACTAAAGCCTACAAGTAAGATTTACTGGAGGTTGAATTGCTCTGAAAAGGAGAAGGAATAAAATATGATGCATGGAACTCGGGGGAAATCTAGGAAGAAGGGCAAAAAAAGAAAGGGAAAATGGAGAATAGAAATCTACATTCTGGTAATTTAGTTGTAAAACATCAAGAAAGAAAATACTTCTGGAAATCTTATGTATTCAGGCATGTAGAGTAGGTTAGTTGTAAAGCCCTCTGATCTTCCCTCTGGAATCTTTGGGAAAGTATAGCAAAACTCAAATGATGCAATCTTTAGTTGATTTTCAATGGCTACTTTTGGTCCGTAGATGGTTTTGTTTAACTTGAGAAATTCCCATTAAAACTGACATTAATTTGAAAAAAAAATTAACATGATTGCATTTTACCCCGAGATTCCACTTTTATGCGCTGAGTTTACCTAAAAATAAAATGATTCCAGAAGCACTAGAAGGAGCGGTTAGCTATCAACACTTACTGCGAGGACAATCTGGAGGGAACTATGAACCACTTCTATGTACTGGTACTCCAGAAAACACCCTGAGACCGTGATGTAGCGATGATCTTCTGGGGCCCAATCTGGGGCCGGCGTCACTGATGTCACTTTACATCCTGGTCCATTCTCCATCCACCATGATCGGTGCATTGAAATATTAAAAGTCAGAATAAGGTCTGTTTCCTGCAAGAAGGCAATTTATAAAGATGAGTATTAATTTATAAATGTTAGCTTATTTGGAACTGACTTGCATTTTTTATTTGAAAATGTGTCTTTCCTTCTTTTTCCACAATGAATGCTATGGGCAATAAAATAATTATATGTCAATATAACCTAATTCTGAATCCATGAGGATTCAAGTTACTTTATTATTCAAATTACTGTATTAAAAATTACCAATGACTTACATTAGCTATAATATTCAAAAACCACTTTTTAAAACACAGGTATTATAAAGGGAATGATTTAAACAGAACCACCAAGAAAAATTCTTCTATATTTGCTACAATTTTTCTCTTCATCAGAAGTGAAGAGGTACTTTTCACAATTTAGATCTCAAAGAAGTATTCCATTGCCAACATTTAACTTAATGTGGAGGCAGATTCCAAATTTTATAAAGCCTTTATACAATGGCCTTCAATTCAACTACTTAAGGATAATTGCAAAAATATTATGTAAGGTACCAATAAAAACATAAAATAAAAATAAAAAATTGCAAACCACAAAAAAGACCTTTGTGTAATATAACACAATAATACTCAATTTTCTCTTTCTCCACAGCCACCCCGCTATCCATGGTGAATTGGTTCCAGGACCTTTAGTCTGTGCAAGTACAAGAATTCAATGATATGCCAGGAGTTAATAGCTCATGACTGTAATTTCTAGTTTCTTATGAGTTTCAGATCTGAGGATCATGGTTCAAAGCCAGCCAAGACAGGAAAGTATGCAAGATTCTTATCTCTAATTAACCATCAAAAAGCTGGAAGTGGAGCTATGGCTCAAATAATGCTAGCTTTGAGCAAATAAATCTCAGGGAAAGAGTCCAGGCTCTGAGTTCATGCCTCAGGATCAGCAAATAAATAAATAAATAAATAATCAAAGAGATTCAAGGCTCATATGTAATGCCACTTGTTTACAAAAAGAACATAGATCCTGTGAGTATAGAATGCAACAGTCATGTCAACTTTCTACAATAACACTTAGACTACTTTTGGCAGCAAATTTGGGTAGCAAATTCTTACAAGATAGAAATAATAAGTCACAAATTTTTTAGAAGAAGTTCACTATGATTGGTGGTCCTCTATGATATATGGAATGTAAAGTGAAGATTCTGTAATTAGAGAACTTACAATGACATATACAAACAAGAAACTATCAATAGTACATGGGAAACATTGATGTCCAGAAAAAGAACGGTTAAATAATATGTGTTTAACATTATTCTATTACCTGACAAGTTATGAGAAAAGACAGAGGGGAGGTTTGTATTTCAGTCTCAGAACAGTGGTGGCCATGTGATAGTTGGAGCCAGGACAATAGAAGCCAAGACTAGTCTGGGCAAAAAGTTAAGACCTTATCTTGAAAACCAGTCAAAACAAAAAAAAAGTGGGGAGTGGGTTAAAGTTCAAATGTCAGATGCTTTTATAATAAACATAAGGTCCTGAGTTCTAATCTCTATACTATACTGAAAAACAAATAAGTAATAGAACATAACCCTAAAGATAATCTTTGTTTTTCTAATGTGAACTTAAGAGGAATGAACCATCATAATTTTTATATAAACTGTAATATATAGGATATCTTTGATTCTTTCCCCCAAAACGTCATGAATACTGGCAAGTTTAGTAGAGCTGTCTTTGATTCTTTTTTATATAACTGTTTTGTCTCTTTGTAGGGATGCTGTTAAGTAGTTTAGACTCAGGGGGACTAAGAAGTTGAGAAATGATGTTCTTTTAGTTCTGAAAGCAAAAATGTGAGCTCAAGGTATAAGCAGGATGGGAGGAAGGATCTGTTCATGCATATGATTGTATTTCCATTCTTTGGCTCATAGAAGCATTGTTCCTCTGCCTTTGTTTATCGTGAAAGCCCACCATTTTCCCCCAGTTAATAAGAAAATCAATCATATTGACCTACAGCTTACTCTAATGACTTTACCTTAACTACTTACATCTGTATGATACTACTATTTACAAATAAAGACACATTCTAAAGTACTTGGAATCAGAGTTTCAATATGTAGCTTTGAAAGGCAAAATTAAACCAATAACACAAACCTTTAATTTCTAAGGATTATTTCAACATTTTTGTTGGGATGCTAAATAGTATGTTTTATTACTTCTTATTTTCTATATTAACTATTATTGATTTCCTATTAATAGTATAGCTTAAAAACAGCACTTATTTCCCACTAACCCAACAATAAAATTAGAATTATTTATCCATAATTTCTTTCCATGTTTAAATACCTAATAAGGTACTTATGAAAGGCATTCATTCCTATTTGTTTGGAACTGTTTCCTAGTGTATTACATTTTACAAATACTATATTCATATTGATATTATTCATTTATCATTTAAGTATTATGTAATTTTTCACTATGGAAAATGTAGTAAATTATAATTCTTAGATTGTATACATTTTCCCCATTCCTTGCCATTTTACATAATTTTCTCTGAAATTTGGTTATATCAATATTATAAAATTTATTACTATATAAATATTTTCACGGCTGAACTGAGTTGTGAATTATGAGAGCAATTTCTTGTGGAACTTTTTTCCTCCTGGAGTTAATAATATTTTCCCCATAAAATGCTGGGGTTTTTTTAGAGCACTTTGAGGTTTATAGCAAAACCGAGCAGAAAATACTCCTCTGGTTTCATATGCATAACCTCTCCACTACAAGCACTCCACACTAAAGTGTCAGATTTTGGACAGCTGATGTGTCTAATTGAATCACAGTATCATCCACAGTCCATAGTTTGCATTAGTTTTTAGTGTCGGTGTGTTTTCTACGGGTATGCAAAGGTATCATGACATGAACCTGCCATTATAGAATTGTTCTGGATCATTTTATTACATTAAAAATTCACTGTGTCCCTCTCATCCCCCAACCTTTGATCACTGGAAGTATGATCCTCTTGCTATCTCATGATTTTACCCTTTGAAGTGTTTTGAATGGTTGGAATCATACACTATTTAGTCTTTGCTCTCAGATATTATGCATTTAGGTTTCCTCAACATATTTTCATGGCTTAATAGCTAATTTCTTTCTAGCATGAAATAATATTTCATTGTCTAGATCAATTGAAGTTAATAAATCCATTCATCGGCTGAAGACATTTTACCTGGGTAGGATTTATATGGATATAATTTTTCAACTCATTTGGGATAGCAACAAGGACTGCAAATGCTTGATTGTGTGGTATGGATATGTTTGGTTTTATAAAAAATATTACCAAATTATCTTCTTAGTCACTAAAAGAATTTGCAGTGGATTAACTAGTATATGTCTAGGACAAGCAGAATAGGTCACACGCTATGTACATATGACCATATAAGATGATGCCAAGTGAAATGAACCCCAAGATAGGGACACAAGAGGTTTTGTCTTTGCCTCTGTTGTTTTTAATGTACTAAGTGATTTTTTTTGTCTCTTTTGTATGCTCTTCCCCCATGGTATAATCACTGTTTTCACTGCATTTGATTCTGGTGCCCTACATTATATATATATATTTCTAATTTGGGGAAGGGAAGAGAAATAACAAAATGCTGAAAGAAGGATACAGGTTAATCCATTGTGACGATGAGATGTACAAAACACTATGTTGAAAACTAACTTTACGACTTGGGGGGGTAGGGATTGGGGAGGTGGGAAGTAAGGGATGGTAGGGGGAAAAAGGAGGATGTAACAATGCTCCATAGGAAATGTACTTATTACCTTACACATGTAACTCTAACCCCTCTGTATAGTATCTTTACAATAAAAATATATATGATTTGCAGTGGAATGTCTTTCATTCCATAGTCTTGTCAACATTTTATGTTGTCATTTTTCTAGTTTTTTTTATTATACAGATTACCTTCTTCACTGGTTTATGAAAGATGAAAGATTTGAAATTTAGGTGATATTTTAAATCATTAATTGATATTTTTGTTACGCATACGCTCCTTGGTTAAAGGTGTAAAGGTATAGTCATTTCTTATAGTTTTATTTTCTTTTCTTCTAGTTTCATTTTTGTTATTGTTGTTGTTATTGTTGTTGGTTGCGGAGCTTTCACTCTGGGCCTGTGCGCTGTCCCTGAGCTCTTCAGCTCAAGGCAAGTGCTCTACCATGTGAACCAAAGCAGCACTTCCTGTGTCCTGGTGGTATATTTGGCTATGAGTCTCACGGACTTTCCTACCTGGGCTGGCTTTGAACCGCGATCCTCAGATCTCAGTCTCCGGAGTAGCTAGGATTACAGGTATGCATCACCAGAGCCAAGCTCTAGTTTCAATTTTTATATTTTAAAGTTTTATATCAAACTTTAGGAAGCATTTCTTAAGGATTTGTAATTTGTTTAGAAAGTAAAAGAAATCCATTATAGTTTAGCACAGTATTTGGCACTGTTCACATAGAGCTAAATATATAGTTGTATCCTGGAATTTCTTTTGAACTACAAATCCTCAAAAATAAGAACTGAGATAAAGGATTAGCAAATTTAAATCATTGCAAAAGTCCAAGCTATTTTACTCCTTTTAATTTTGAAGCTGACAAATATTATTAGTTTGAGCTCAACACTGATATTTGCAATGGTTTGGATATTAAATTAAAAAAGCTCATATGTTAAAGACTTAGCCCAATAGTGCTGTTGGGAGGTAGTTAAAGCAAGAAAGGGGGTCTTCATGGGAGTTCTGAAGAACTTTGGATAGCACAAAATAAAGTAGACCCATAAGCCAGGTATTTTACATGTTAGGTATGTTCATAGAAAAAGCAAATAAAAATAATTCAGAATTACAAGACACCAATGCTTCTAAACAAAAGTTTCACGCCTGTATGTGCAGATCTAGGGTCATAACAAAAATCTTTGTGTCAATATATTTACTCATTTCTCTTAAGTCTTCAAAAATTTCAGAATAAAAGAAACTAATACTGGTCATGTCATTTTTCAGAATAACAGCTTCTGATGCGTTGCACAAAAGCTGTTATTAGCACTAAAATCTGTTTCAAACAAGTTCTATATGTGTTCAGGTCAAGAAGCCTGATTGCTCAACAGTTAATAAGAATTTGACTAAACACATGTTGACAGGTAAATAGGAAAATGATACTCATGGTATTTCAAAATTTCAATAGTAACTTAAAATTTGCTCTCACAAGCATATAGCATTTGCAAAAGATCATGACAGTTATGCTAGCAAGAAATGGAGAGTGTTTTGTTGTGAAGGCAAAAGTATGGAAGGCAATAGCGAAGTTCTGAGTTGCAGTTTAAGGAAAAGAAGTATTTTCATAGCTTTCAGAAGTTTTCTATTTTGGGGGGATATATTGAAAATTAATATTTTCCCATTTTCTAGTTTCTCAGTTACTATTGAAAAAGGTAGAAACTACACTTGTTACTTAAGTACAATGTTCCATAGTTATTATGGTTACTAAAATATTAATAATTTGTATACCATATGCAATCCATCTACCCAGTCTTAATAATAGGAATCTATGTGAGCTGGTCTCTTTGGGGAGCACAGGTATGAAAACAATAATAAACAATAAAACATTTGGTAAATATATAATAAGTAATATGGACAATCTGTGCATGCGTATGATATGCAGCATGTCTAAAATTCCTGAATTAATAACAAGACTTAGACCCTCAGTCACACTTTCCAGAAAACTCATACTTTCAGAAGTAAAAAAACTTGTATGTGCCAGGTGCCAGTGGCTCACGCCTGTAATCCTAGCTACTAAGGAGGCTGATATTTGAGGATCATAGTTCAAAGAACTGGGAATGGCGCTGTGGCTCACGTAGTAGAGCCTTGAGCTGAAGAGCTCAGGGACAGTGCCCAAGCCTAGAGTTCAAGCCCATGACTGACCAGAAAAAAAAAAGCTTGTATGCTTCAGGACCAATAAGTAACACAGTAATTATGAAAAGAGGTTTTGTAAGAAAAAACACTGTAAATGCAAATTAGTTTGGGAAAAATAAAATGGGTCTAGATTGGAGAGGACATAACTATCAGACTAAGAAATCCTGGTTTATTAGAAAGCTTTTTGGTCAGTGATAGGCTGTAGGCATCATTGCATATGAAATCAGAGGGCTTACAGTAAAAATAAAGTCTACTGCATTATTGGGAGAAATTATGGCGAAGACTTAGTGAAACACTTACAAGGGCGGCATTAAAAGCGATTAGGCCATGACAGACTCTGTAAATTCTAGTAGTATGGTCTATACACATAGTTCTTCAGTCATACATGGGTTCAGAGAAGAGGACCAAGATCACTGCTGGCAATACTTTGACAGTATTAGTTTGACCAAGACCTTACCATTCTATTAGGGGAAAATTAAGCAAGTCTATCTAAAGAATACAACTATACTTTAATGAACAAAAATATGAATAGGTGGTTACTAATCAAAATATGCCTAGATTGTTACAAGCATATGTATTTATTATTTACGATTGAGAGAAGAGTTAGGCAACTCCATTATGAATAATATATGGTAATAAGTTGAGGATGCAGAAATTGGGATAGTGGGAAAGACTGTATAGGAAACCAAGAACCACATCATAAGCACTTATTTATGATAAATATATTGCAGATTATGTTTACAAAATTACCAGAAAACTTTTTATGTATGTGTGAATGTGAATCTATAGAAAATCCTAAAAATTCTTAGAACATTATTATTCAGTTTGATTTCTGCTGAGATTTAATATTCCAATATGGAACATAGAATTTTTCATATTACCACATGCACAAATACATATTCAAACCTGTTTTGCAAAGATAAACCACAATGGTAAAGTTACATTGGTTGAATGAAAATCAGATGAGAACAAATTATATTACTCAAGATACCAGGAGGATAATCTGATGGTGTAGGGTTTTGAGAAGAAAGGCAAAACTAAAAATGTGCTTTATTTAATAAACCAAATGAATGTCATATATACAACAATGTAGCCAGAATATAAAGAAGTTTATGTCTGCCAACCACAGAATCTAAGCAAAAATGTGATGTATCTGCCATATAATGAACTTAAGAAATTGATGGAGTAACAAATACGTATTTGTTTTCCTTCTTTGTTCTAGAATCTTCAACTATGTGTAACTTTTGAACATTTGCTCTTATACTGCAACTGGTTTTATCTCAAGCTTCCATACCTGTTAGTAGTTATTAAAAATATATTTCAGAAAATGCTTTTGTGATTATGGAAAACATTATTACCATTGCTCTAAAAATAAACAACAAAGAAAGTATAATGGCATTTGCGTTCCTAAAACTTAGAGTTTAAAAAACAAATTGTGTTTTCTCCCATTGAGGAAGATTAATTATAGATTTACTAGGAAATAGTTAAAGTTCAATGCTATTAAGCTTTATTATTTCTTGCCTGTGAATAGATTTCTTGTGTCCACATTCCAATAAAGGCTTTTATTTCACTTTCTGGAACCTTATCTAGACTGCTTTCTTAGCAAAGGAAATGTTTTATGTTATCCCAAAACTCCTCTGCATCATTTGCATCTTAAGCATTGCTGCAGAAATATTTTTTTATGAAATATTCCTCAATACCTATTAATATTTTATATCTCTCTTCAGTTGAGTAGTATTTCAGGTTACTTCTTTCAAAAAGTTTTTCCTGATTAATTCCTTTTAAACTGCATCTTCTTGTTTATTTTTGTGTGTCAACAGAAACATTATCCTGGTCAGGTTATTTTTGGTAAGTGCAACATGGTCACTGTTTCTGCTCAAGATACTCAAGTTAACTGTCAGGTGAAGAAGAAAGGTAATAAAGGAAAGATGGAAGGAAGAGAAGAAGGCAGAGAAGAAAATAAACTAGAAAAAGTGCAAAAGAAAGAAATCAATAAGGAAATCTCCATATGTCAAATTTAACTGAATCTTCAGGTTAAAATGTCTTAATTCTTTCAACCTTCAAAATTAGTACTCATCATTAAATAGGATCAAAGTTTGGTAAAAATGAGTCTTCTCTCTTTCCTATCAGCATTAGCAGATGCTAGAAGCTAAATTTCTTCAGCTAGTTACAGTAACGGAAGATCAATGCCTCACTGACATTATGATTTTCAATGTACTGAAACCTCTTCAGGCAGTTTTCCCTGCCATTTTCACACTTTCCTGGTTGTTCCCCTCTGACCAGTATCTTCTTCCATCTTGTGAGTGCTCTGTTTCCTGTCACAAAGTTTTGAAAAATGTCCTGCATTCACTCTAGAGCTTAGCTAGGCAAAGAACAGGTTAGCTATTTCCAGCGATCTTCCAGCCATTAAAGTACTCTGAGGGCAACTATTTCATTAGGTTTTAAAGCACATTTATGTGGATTTTTAATCAACATGGTACACAGAGGAGCTGACTCTATTGAAGGCCTGGAGACATTTTAGGAACACAGAATGTTCTTCTCAATCTCTCCCAACTATTACTGCCTGCCATTACCCTACCTACATGTGAGGACCACCTCTGGTGCCATCGCACTCATTTCCCCAAAGCCAGAAATCCTCTGACCTGTGAAGCCTCAATGGTTGGCTTCAGGGATTTTAACTGGTCAACAGACTTGAGGTAGGAGCTTGAGCTCATTTTCATCCATAGTTCAGAATATCTCTTTGTTATATTAGTTAACAGAAATGTGATACATTGTATGTCCTTTCCTTTGTTTATTACATTGTCTTCAAATTATTTCTTTGTTTGTTTCATTGTCTTGGAATTAACGATTTATGGAAAAATCATCCCTAACATGGTAGGAAGGTAGAGATGAATAAAATGTTAATGTTCCAAGGTTTTATGTATCCATTATCCTTCAGTTTCTAAAATGGGCACAATTGGAGGTGACATGAAATACAAATTAACAGAAACCTTCTTCACATTGAAGATAACAAGTATGTCCTCTGGTTAATTGCAAATTCTATAAGATATTGCTAAGTTTGAGGCAATGTGTACTATAAAAGGAAGTGAAATATAATTGCTACACCATTGACATGTGCTAAAAGAACACTTTATTTAATAGAACAAAGGACAAAGTTATTTTTTCTTATTATATTTTATAATTTTATTTTGTGCTGGCTCCAGAGCTTGATCTCAGAGCCTAGGCACTGTCCCTTAGCTTTTTCCCTCAAGGATGGTGCTTTACTACTTGAGCCACAGCTGTTCTGCCTGCATTTTTACTTGTTAGTTAGATAATAAGAGTATCAGGGAATTTCCTCTGGGGCTAGCTTTGAACTGTGATCCTAATGTGTTATCCTCTTGAGTAGTTGGAATTATAGGTTTTAGCCATGGGGGCACTTGGCTCAAGTTATTCAGAACCAAGAACTAGGATTCAGTCAATATTGGTCTGATTTCATATTTTCCCACTGTACCTTATTGCCTATCAAGGAAATTATTTTGGGTAACTTACCAGTCTTTGTCAAAGAGCCACATTCAATGTTCTTCAGGGTCTCTTAGGGAGAATACATTAGAATTTTAAAAAAAAATGGTGCCCATATAGTCTGTGTAATTAAGAAAATTCCAATTGCTGTTCAGACATCTAGTTCATCCTTTAAATGACCTTCAAGTGTCCTTGTTGGTAGTGTTCCAATTCTAATGTGAAATTCATTGCACCTTGCTTTTACTGGGGAGTTATATTTGTTGTGCGTTTGGATGAAGAAGCTTTTAACGATATTTTAGCTGTACTTGATTCTCAAGAGAGAATTTTTTTAAGTGGTAAGATTTGTATCTTGTCTTGTTTTATCCTGGCAAGTACATAGATCAATACTATTAAGAAATTGTGGAGACAAATATAAATAAACCTCTAACTCTAAATAAAACACCTTTAAGTATTTGCACTTATTTCATTTCGATTACTTCCAAAGAGCTCTTTGCAGCTTTTGTGATGTACAAGACTAAGAGGCTACTGAGGAAAGGTCACTTACTATTGCAAAGAAAATATGAAGAAAATTATGAATAAAATATTTTAAATATTACTTTTCAGCTGGTTATTGGTCACTCATGTCTATATTCTTAGCTACTCAGGAGGTTGAGATCTGAGATTTGCAGTGGAAGCCAGTGTGGGCAAGAAAGTCCATGAGACTTTTATCTCTAACTACCAAAAAGTCACAAGTGGACCTGTGGCTCAAATGGTAGAGCACTAGCCTTGAGCAAAACAGCTTGAAAATAACTCCCAGACTCTGAGTTCAAGCTCTAGGACAGGCAGCAAAAAAGACCACCTTTCATCATTTTGAGGGGATGCAATATTAAGTTTTTAACTCAGGGCTTTGCTAGTCAGGTGCCTTATTGTGCCATACCACTAGATCCTTCTCAATTGTTTATTTTGACATAGGATCTCACTTTTTACTATGGCTGGACTGGACAGTGAGCTTCATGTTTTATCTTCCTGATCTCCATTTCCTAAGAAGCTAGGACTCAAGGCATAAGTCCCAATTCACAACTACTTTTCATCCATTTTAAGAACCAGTTTATTTCTTAGACTCCTTTAAGAAGAGGAGATAGTCTCCTAAAAGTATAAGACAAGACAGCAGTATAATCCAAATGGGCAAATACAGTAAATAAGAGAATGAAATAGATCAATGGATCATTGTGTAGCAATGGTAGAAAGATGAGGGTTGGAATTGGGGTATGGCATGATAAAACTTCATTCAGGTAATAAAGTTGATACTTCAGAGATATTCACCACAACTAAATCCTTCTTATTTAAAAGATATATCATCTCTCAATTAACTACTTTTCCCCTCACATTGTCTAAACAAAAGAATATTTATCAATGTGTGTTTTCTATTTCTCAATAATTCTTGCCTTAAGAATATCTAAAGTGATAACACTCAATAACAAAAACCTTACAATAATCTCCATCAAAATGGTTGTTGACAGATTTAAGGAAAACAGCCACTTACATTCATACTATATGTATGCTAGCTGAAATTGGAAATTACATAGAGAAAATCTTTGTGGTATTCTTTTAAGTTTGTACATAGGTTTTGTTAGGCTCTCACAATGAAAGAATGATAAAGTACTACTTGTTTCCCTTCAGTAGACATTACACATTGTGCAGTATGTAAGGTATCTTTTACCATTCTAAATAGACTTAATTACATCCTGTCTTTTGTGTCTAGGTTGGTTGTGGGAACAATATAATATGCTATATAAAAAACCTTGTAATAATTGATTAAACTACCTAAAAGGGAATAGGACCAATACTCATAATTGCCATTAATATTTATGGGGACATTGATAGTCTGAAGTATCAGAACCAGTTTTATACTTAATTCCAAGGAGGTAGCCAAAGATTCAAGCTGATTAATTTACCTGGATGGGAATATAGATCAGTCCCTAGAGATTAGAGATTTAAAGTCCATCAGCAAATGGTACTGAAGCAAACATTGGTGCCCTCTAAGACTAAATACTGTACTAAAACACTTTATAGATGTTTCCTTCTAAACAATTTTCTAAGAGTAGAGAAGGCAAACAGTTCCATCTTATAGCATTTAATTCTATGCCTTGAAATGATAAATTACCACTTAAATAAGAAAGGCAAACTTTGTGTGTGGTGTGTATTGGGAGTTGGTTATTCTGTGTTTTGAACTCAGGACCTCAAGTTTGCTGGTAGGTCCTTTACCACCCAAGCCTTGCCTGCGGTTCTTGTTTTTACCTTAATTATTTTTCAGGTTGTGTTATTGTATTTTTGTATTGGGCCATCTTCAGACCTGTTCTTACCTACAGTCTATGGCCTATTGTATCAGGGATCAGAAGTACAGTAACCCTACCTATGGATTTATTGATTGAGATGAGTTTTCACTAACTTTTTCCTCAGGCTTTGAGCTAATATCACTGCCTACCAAGGACTTGCCTTTATTGGTATAATTCATTCTGACTGGCTGCAAAGGTTAACTTCCAAGGATACAATTCTTGTTCATAAAAATTAATTTAGAAAGCACACTGTAATTTTAAGACTGAAAGGGACTATTTCCAAGTGTTAGAATTCTGCTTCCATTTACAACTAGTCAATATTGGTTCTTTAACAGTATACAGCACTGTATTAGACTGACCATGATCATATACAAATTCACAGCATCAGAGCACTTAAAAGAATCTCTTCAGGCATTTTAAAACCACTATACAAAGAGCAATGTTGATGATTTTTAACCAATAAGTGATTACTTACATTTGGAACCAAGGAAACAATGTTAAGTTCTTACACAATGAGAGTTTGCCAAGGTTTTCTTAGCTTCCCATTATATCTTCAAATGCCTGAGGCAATTAACTTATAAAGAGAAAGGTTTATTTTGACTGAGTTATTGGGTTCCAGTTCATAATCATGTGGATCCATTGCTATGGCCTCTGACTGAGGTGTTAATGGTGATGATAGAGCGTATATAGTCTAACAAGTTGCTTACCTCATGCCCAGAAAGCAAGTAAAGAGAAGAATATAGACCCTTGGAGGGCATGTCACAAATGAACTGAGAACAACTTGCACTGTCTTCCACTCTAAATGTTCTTCACTTCCCAGAAGAATCTCCATGGGACCAAGCTACTAAAAATAGATCTTTTCTGGACATTGAAATGTCCAGGGTATAGTAGATGCCTACAAAAATTCAAGCAATTAAAAAACTTAATCTAATAAGGAAATTTAAAAGGCAATATGCTTTTATTCAAGAAAGAACTGGAAAGAACTTCAGATTGCAAGGTTAAGTTCAGACCTGACACATCAGACTCATTTCACTCTAAAATGCAGTAATTAATTTTCCCTGGTGCTACCTTGTCACTTAGCATGGAGTGAAGCTTAAGTTTTTATTAACTGTATAATTTGATTTCTCCCTAGTTGAGTCCATGTTAATCTTTCTCCATAAAAGAGATATATGAGCTTGTCTAAGAACAGTGAGAACAAGAAAAAAAGTACAAAGTAAAAATAATCTTTCATGTTTTATGTTTGGAATTTTTTAAAAAAGAGTTTGATGAAGAGATGAAATTCTTTTTTAAAAATATTGTAAAGGTGACATATGGAAGGGTTACAGTTATATAAGTAAGGTACAGAGTACATTTCTTTTCCAACAGTCTTATTCCCTCCCTCATTTTCTCCCATTTTTCCTCTCCAACTCCACTCCTTCCTAAGTAAAGCAGTCATTTTCTTCCCTCACCTAAACTATTCAGTTAATTAGATTGCTTTCTTATTCTTGGATGGGAGTGAGTACTGGTATTTAAACTCACTTGTCTTACCTGCCTGGTTGTCTTGTTTCCAGGCCTGCTTTTTGCTAGTCATTTTGGAAATTGAGTCTTACGGACTTTTCATCCCTTGCTGGCTTTGAACCATGATCGTTAGATTTCAGCGTCTAGTAAGGTTAGGATTACCAATCCAAGTGAGTAGCACCTGTATTCTTTCCTATTTGTCAGTCAAAACTAAGCTAGAACATACGGGAGAAAGACATGATTGGGAAACTTTTGGGCTTAAGTATCAAGTCCACAGTGCGTCCTCCTTCTGTAACCATTATCCTCTTCCTGGGATAAGAATTGTGCCTTCTTTAATTTTTTTAAACTATTACAGCACAACTGATATTTCAATCTATAGTAAGTTGGATTAAAAATAATAATAATAGAGTACTTTTAATTTCCTTAACTGCCATTTATCTTGAATGATGAAATTCTTTTTTAAAAAATATTGTAAAGGTAACGTGCAGAAGGGTTACAGTTACATAAGTAAGGTAAAGAGTACATTTCTTTTCAAACACTGTTACCCCTCCTTCATTTTTCTCCCATTTTCTCCTTCCTGAAATCCCCACCTTTCCAATTGTAAAGTTCATTTCCAACTTAGTGTCTAGTGAGTATAGCAAGTGTGACTTCTAATAATAATTAATTTGGTCTTGGTGCTAAACCTCTGGAGGATCTTTCAATTATGAGATTTCAGATAATTTGCAATAACTCAGCATTTTCATCTGAAAAATCTTCCCTTTAAGTAAATGTGAATGCACTGTTGATAACCTGGTGGTGCCGAACAGTAATGACATGCTTTCACAGAGTTATTGCCTTGATTGTGATCTCTAGCTAGCTGCGATGGTGAGCTTTGTGTACAACCTTCTCCTCACCCTTCAATGCTGACCTCCATCAATGTGTAAGAAACATACACTTGTGCGCATACATATACAACCCGACACTGGCTTATTTACTCTGCGCCTTCTTCACTCCACCTTTCACACTTTAATTGTACTACCAAGATGCTGGCTTTTCCTTTGGCAGCTGTATTCCTGCTTGCCACTTCCCATCATTAGGCTTGGCTTCAGATTTTGGGCTTCACAGTTCTCTACTCAACCGCTTCTCATGGTCCAGTGCACAGAAGTGGAGAACACAGTGACGAGGTCTGTTCAATAACTAATTGCTGTCATAGCTAATAACTGATAGGATGAGGACCTAGTGTAGAGTCAATTTATAATGGAAATATCATGGTTGTGTGAGTTCTGTCTCTTCATAACTTGTAACATTTCTTTTTAACTAAAAAATTTTGAGAAAGCAAGTCAGCTTTCCACATCTAAGAGATCTTATCCATAGATTCAACTCATGGAGTATAAACCATTAAAGAATAAATGTGTGTGTGTGTGTGTGTGTGTGTGTGTTGAACCTGTTTAGCCTTTTAGTCGTTTTTTGCCAGGTTATTTCCTAAATGATAAAGGTACAGTAATTATTTATCTTGTATTTACATTGCATTAAATATTATAAGTAATCTGGAGATGATTTTAAATGACCAGAGTTTGTACAAAGGTTGCAAGCAAATACACCATTTTATACAAGGAATCAATTGAGCATCTTCACATTTTGCTGGGGGTGGGGTTTGGAAACCAACGTACTTCAGATACTGAGAAATTACTGTAAATCTTAAAAAACAACCCAATGTCTTCATGTTGGAAATGATTAGTGTATATTAGCTTTAAGCCATAAACACAGGCACTAATAGAACTTGTAGCTAAAATTATGCATGTAATTGCTTTTTTTCTTTTCTTTTAAAAATATTTTATTGTAAAAATTCTGTGCAGAGGGGTTACAGTTACATGAGTAAGTTAAGGAGTGCATTTCTTGTTGAACATTGTTAGCCCCTCCTTTGTTTTTCCCCTACTATCCCTTCCTTCCCACTTCCCACCTCCAGAACTTGTGAAGTTCATTTCCAACATAGTGTCTTGTGAGCATCATTGTTGTAGTGGGTCATCCTGTGTCCTTGTTATTCCTTCTCCTCCCCCTTCCTTTCTTTTTTTTTTTTATAAGCTGACATTTCCTTATATTGTGCCATCATTAGCTCAAAGTGTTTTTTTAAAAGAGGGATCGGGGCTGGGAAGGTGGCTCAGTGGTAGAGCGCTTGCCTTGCATGCCTGAGGCCCTGGGTTCGATTCCCCAGCACCACATAACAAAAAAAAAAAAAAAGACGGAAGTGGCGCTGTGACTCAAGTGGTAGAGCACTAGCCTTGAGCTGAAGAGCTGAGGGACAGCGCCCAGGCCCAGAGTTCAGGCCCCATGACCGGACCCATAAAAGAGGGATCAAAGACAACTTTCTATGTTTGATAAATGGGATTGAAAAATGCATACTGACTCTAAGGAGTGCAATCCATGTTACACTTCGTCTGTTTGGGTCTGTGCAGATAACTTCACAAGCTGTTTTTCAGCTATTGAAATAAACCAAACTTAGGACCACACTTTTCAATCATACAAATAACAAAGTATATCAATCACATTGCTTTCCTCAAAATAGCTTCCTTTAATTTTTTTTCTTGGCTATTTATTTTTTTTTAATTGTGAGAATACACTACAGAGGAGTTACAATTACATGGGCAAGATAATGAGCACATTTCTTATCAAGCATTGTAGCCTCCTCTTTGTTTCCCCTTCCCATCCCTTCCCATACTGCCCCCTCCCCTCACCCGGTCCTCCCACACCCCCACACCCCACCAAAGTTGTAAAGTTCGTTTTTCGACATAACGACTTGTACATCTCATTGTTGCAATGGGTCCACCTGTATCCCTAGTTAAACGATTTCTTTCTTTCTTTCTTTTTTCTTTGTTCTGAGACCAGCACTCAACCTCAATACCTGACATTTTGCGTATTGGCTGGTGCTCTACCAACTGAGTAATGCAGCACTATTTAAGATGGCTAAGATAGGGAATCATCCCAGAAGCTCTCCAGGGATGACTGAATCAAGAAAATGTGGTATATATACACAATAGAATTCTACTCATCTATCAGAAAGAAAAACATTGTATCATTCATAAGGAAATAGAAATACTTGAAAAAAAATATATTAAGTGAAGTAAGGCAAACCTACAGAAACAAAGGTTTCATGGTTTCCCTCATATGTAGCTAGAATGTGCCTAAAAATCTATACGTACATACACTGGGTGGTATGCAAGAAGTTATAAATGAATTCACTGAAGTATAATAGACACTATGGAAAGATTGAATAATTCTTCAGAAAGACTAAGTCAGAGCCCACCAAAATAACTACCAGGAAATGGGTACTTGCAAAATGGGAGAGAGGTAGATAAATGAAGAGGTGAGGTCGGAGAGAATGCAGCCATGATTCATTGGCTATACCACAAAATTAAGAAAAATAAGGGCAGGGTGGATTGAAGGGGGGGTGAAAATGTTAAGGGAATGACACAGATCGAGATGCATTCATCGTATATGTAAACTGCTTTGTTAAAAGGCAATCCCCTCCCCAAACCCAACAACCCTAAATATATAACCTACACTCAAGGTAAGTACGGAAGGGGCCGGCTGAGAGGGGTGGGTAAGAATGTTGAAAGGGACAACCTTGATCCAGTTGTACTACATTCATAAACTGCTTTGTTGAATGGCAATTCCTTTGTGCAATTGCTTAAAGATAACAAAAATAATTTAAAAATTACATACTTAATAACTATAAGCACATAATTTTACTTCACTTAAGCTCCAGGGAACATATTTTTCTCCAGTATTAACATAAAACAAAATTTCTCTAGTGTACATGAATAAATTCTTCCTCCTCAGAGATCAAAAGATGAAAGTAAAATAACATCTTGATTTACTAGTTTTTTTTCAGGGCATAATTAGAGATGGAAAATAGAATTAAGTTAAATTTGGAATATGGTGGAGCTGCTAAAAATATTCAGAAGCTTTAAGAGACGAAAGGAAAACATCCTATCAGTGTCTGGAGAAGATATCTAAAATTAGTTTGTGGGCAGTAGATCCTGAAAGTGAGAGAAGGCCCATCCATGTTGAATTCTGACCATTTCCTGTCTGAGGGATACCATGTCCATGAACTCATTATATGAAAGAGGAAAAGTACTTTATTCCCACTTATCAAGGTTCAGAAGTGGGAAATAATTCCCATTTGATTTCCCTTTAGGGAAATAAGCAACTTATTACACAAAGAAGCTCAGAAAAGTCACTGTGCATTCTAAAGTTGGTCACTCTGTTTGAAGCCAGTTAGCCTGTACTACGCACACAGCCAAGGGGAAAGCAGAGGTGCTTGCTTTACTTTCTTTACTGGAATATTTGTTATAGACATTTAATAAAGATGCATTCATAATTTTATATTTCTTATTACATAAATTGAATTTATAACTGAAGCTGAGTGATATTGAATGGACTAAAGAAGCATAGGAAAAAATGGCCCAAGAAAAGTACCATGAGAAATACATAATATTCAAAGGACTCAACTTACCTGCTACTGACATTTGAGGAAACCCAAATTTTACAGCCCATACTAAAGTTAATTTGGTTATGAATCTATGCCATATATACTACATAGATTTGTAAGATCAGATTATGAATTTATATGCTAAAGGATTCTGTCTTTTCTCTAGGTTGAATATTTAGAATATTTATGCCTTTGGGGACAGTTATTAGGAAGGTACTGAATGAGATATACCTCAGGGAAGAGGGAATCATGGGATATTAAAGTATATACATGATTTCTAAATATCTTGGAACTGTTTCACTGACTTGTTTTTTCATTTCCAAGACTTGTTTTTTTTTTGAGGTAAGATCTACCCACCACCATGGTCATTCTAAAACATATGGTCTTTTCCATTTTTATTTGCCTATTTGTTTTTTTTTCATACTACTTCTACTAGCTTTGTAGAATTCATTTTTTTCTTATAGGTAACTAAGATTTGCAATTTAGTGCATTTATTTTCCAAAAGGAAAGTCCTATCTTTATTTGATGGGCAAGTTATGTTTCCTAATACAAACTAAAACTCCTCACACTGCCTGACAGAGAAAGATCCCATAAGCCCATGTGGCCTGGCTTAGTTCTGAATGAAGATGGCAGTCTTGGCAAGCAAAGCTCCTAAAGCTCAGCTTCCATTTCCCCTTTCAGGTAGATGCTTTGGAGCAGAATTCAAGTTGCTCACCTGCATGTGGTCACTCAAATATACTTTGTAAATTGAAGCAAAATAAATCAACAAACCTTGCCTAGCTATGGACCTCTGCCATCATGTTGGCATAGTTTTGAGAATATGGCATTTTAGAGTGAGAGGGTCACTACCTACCTTGCTATCAATGAATTCCCTTCTGAGATCCCTGCTTGTGTAGAAGAAGCACTTAATGAAATCTGGGCCATTTCTTACAATAGACATCCAGGATATTTAATGAATCTCCAAATGGTGTTGAATAGATAGATTTACACGTTTTGATGTGTAAATGGAATCTTGTTAGTCCATGGGTCTGCACTCTATAAAGTTGATAGTAACAGCTCAGGTATCACATGATTTACCCTGAGTAAGATTATATCTGGTTCCTGTGATTGATTTACTCCAGATCTTGTTAGAAGTTCTAGGACTTCATTAACTCTAAGCTAACCTCCACAGTCCCATGAATCCAGGAAAACATTTTGAATGGAAATTTGGAGTCTGGCCCTTTGCCATTGTTTTCACCCAATTTATGTTATTCCTACTTATGTTATTCCTACTTATAGAGCCAAGAGACAAAGATTCCTTTTTCTCTTTTCACAATGTGTTTACTGGGCAAAGAGCAAGGATTTGGGAATAAGATATTCTGTTTGAATTTGGCATTTGAAAACTATTCATTTTGTGACCTTCATTAACCTTATCAGCTTCTCCTTATAATATGGATACTAATTTTGCATTTTCCTGTGAGACCAAAAAGCACAAAGAATCTTCATCACAAAGTTGATGCTCCTGAAGATCATTTCTTTCCTCCTTTCCCAGTGGATGGACAATGTAAATAGAATTAAGAATAGATATTCAAGGATTTGGGGTATGGTTATTATATACTACAGGATCTTATCCAACCATAATGTATTAAAATAACCAGATACACTATTGTAAGTAGTTTTAAATAACCACTTCTCCATAAATTGAAAGAAGTAGAAGACTGTATTTCACATTTTAAAGTTATAAATTCAAACATTTTCCTCCCTGATGAGCAGGATCACAGGCTGGGTGACATGTAGTATCACCTGACTATATTGCAGGGGCAGGGATGGAAACTTTAGATACTAAGATACAGTCAAGTCTTCCATCCAGTTCCCACCCTTGCAGTTTAAAATTAGATTTTTAAGAGAAATTGTGTCCCAGGGAAAGAAAGAAATGATAGTGAATGGCCACTTTACAATTTGTGTTTCAACTCCTTGCTGATTCTATTTAGTGCTTAAGTGAATGAAAGCGATGCTTGTGCCATGAAGTCAGAGGAGGCAAGCAGAGATCAATATCAAGGAGCATGTTCCAGGAAATGATATTTTCTTTCTACTTTGTATTATTGATATATGTAAGATTCATTGGAGGGGTTTACTTCTCTCTAGAAAACCAAATAAATTTCTAATGACTAGATTTGAGAAAGGTAGAATTTAACCATCAAGTCTTCAGAAAGTATCCAATACAAATGAGCCACTGTAGTCTATTTTGAAGAACCGTTGAGAATATACAATGGTGCATTTTAAATTATCTTTTATTAACTTATAACCACTTGCTGAAGTGTCATTTTCATATCCAAATCTCTTAATTGTAACAGGGTTGTATTGTGAGTAAAGATACCCACTTAGCTCAAAAGGAGTTAAACATTTTGAGATCAATGTATGACCAAAGATAAAAGACCTTTTCTTTACAAGAAAATAAAATTTAAAAAGTAGTTCTGTTTCTTACTTTTTTGAATGGGCAGTAAAGACATTATACTTTGGTGATAATGTGTAAGGGTTCGTGGCATATAGGATTAAAAAAAAATGAAGACATACCTAGGAGAAGACATTTTGCTATGCCCACAGATTTTTCATTTCAAATTGTCCTAACACTTCATCATAAGAAAGGGCAGCTCTGCAGCTGCCCTAGCTTTCTATCTCTGCAATGAATATAATCCTGAGATTAAAGCCACAAAGTACCTCACAATCTGTATAAGATCTGCTGGTAAGTAGCAGACTTATATGCAGATTTCCAGTCTCCTAAACCTTGTTCCAATGTTTTCTCTTTAAACTCTTTCTCTTCTAGCCAGGACAAAATGCACTTTTATTCAACTGAAGTCCATATTCAAGGAAAATACTCTCTTTTTCCTCTTCCTTTCAATTTCTGGGATTTGCTGTCTCTAAGTATCTTCACTAATTTTGTCTATGGATCCCTTACACACATGTGTAACATGAATGCTTAACATAAGGGACCTAGACCCATGGTTTCCCTTATTTGCAATATCTAGTATATGTATGAGTCAAGAGGAAAAGGTCAGATAATGTGATGTCAGGAAAATGAACCCTTAGATATGTATTTTAATGTTTTTTTTTCTTTCATGCATGTGTTTCTAACGCATTTGTAAGATTATTTCTTTGTTGCTTTGTATGTCCCTCCCCCACAGTATAACCCCCGCTTTCACTATATTTGATGTCAGTATAACTTGTGGAGGAGATGGGGAAAACAAGTTGTTTAAGGATTCAGGTGGACCTGTTGCAACAATGAGAAGTACAAATTGTCATGTCCAAAACGAGCTTTACAATGTCGGTGGGGGGGGGGAACGATTGGGGGGGAGAGGGGGGAGGCTGGGAAGGGAGGTGAAGGGTAAACAAAGGAGGAGGCTACAATGCTTGATAAGAAATGTATGCATTATCCTGCCCATGTAATTGTAACCCCTCTGTACAGTATGTTCACAAATAAAATTAAATTAAAAAAAAACATAAGGGACCGAGAAAGTTTCCTTATGAAAGTATGTATTCTGATACAGACTGTTATTTGCTGGTTGATGCTCCTTTTCCATTTTTGCTGTTGTTGTTCAAGTCTTGGAATTGAATTTGGTACCTCATCTTTATTGGTTAGCACTCTACCAACTGCACCATGCCTCTAACCCCCTATTTTTTTCTCATAAGATGAATACTACGTGTGTTCTGAAATTTATCCATCCACATGAGTATCAAATTGATGGATCATAGTACATAATTTCTATTCATATACAGATTTGTAAAAGTAAATGATTCTGAAGTAGGGCCATATCAGAGGGAATTTCAAGGGACTAAAATAAAGAGGAGATTGAAAGTAATAAAGACAGAAAATCTGTCAAGTCCTCGCACCATCTCTCCTCCATGTCAAGCAACACATCTGAGAGTTGAACAACACAAAGCAAACAAATCAGGAATCAGAGAAGAAATAGAAAAAAATCCCAATGGAAGGCATTGCTGATATTTAAAAATTTTTGAAGATCCAGGATTTATTATTCCCTCAGTAGATTTCTTTCTTTTTTAATTGTGAAAATACCATACAGAGGGGTTACAATTACATGAGCAAGGTAATGAGTACATTTCTTATCAAGATTTGATGCCTCCTCCTTTGTTTCCCTTTCCCATCCCTTCCCATTGCCCCCTCACCCCCGCCCCTGCACGCCACAGTTGTAAAGTTCGTTTTTCAACATAACGTCATTGTTGCAATGGGTCCACATGTATCCCTATTGAAACAATTTGTTTGTTCCCTTCCCCACCACAAATTATACCAACATCAAATACAGTGAAACAGGAGTTGTACCATGAGGGAGGGACATACATAGCAACAAAGAAATATCTTATAAATGTGTTAGAAACAATAACAAGAAAGAAAAACCATTTGAGTCCTTATCTTGGGGTTCATTTTGCCTAACATCAACTTATCTGACCTTTTCTGCTCGTCTCAGACATATACTAGTTATTGCAAATAAAGGAAACCATGGGACCTAAGTTTCTTTGGGCCTGGCTTACTTCACTTAAAGCAGAGCTCACAACAATACTCCTCCAAATCTTCAATGAAATTGAAAGAGAAAGTTCACTATGGAACTCATTCTATGAAGCCATCATTACCTTCATCCCAAAACCAGGCAGGGACTCATCAAAGAAAGAGAACTATAGACCCATTTCTTTGGTGAACATTGATGCAAAACTTCTCAACAAAATTTTGGCCAATTGACTTCAACAACTCACCCAAAAAAAATCATACACCAAGATCAAACAGGATTCATTTCAGGGATGCAAAGCTGGTTCAATATACGGAAATAAATCAATATAATTCATCACATCAATAAGAGCTAGCATAAGAACCACATGGTTATCTCAATAGATGCAGAAAAAGCATTTGAAAAGATCCAACACCCCTTTGTGATGAAGGTTCTGGAAAAACTAGGAATCCAGGGAACATTCCTCAATACAATAAAGGCTGAATATGACAAATTTACAACCAGCATTATACTTAATGGTGGAAAACTAAAACCATTTCCTCTTAACTCAGGAATGAGATAAGGATGTCCACTCTCTCCACTTCTCTTCAATTTAGTATTAGAATGCCTAGATATAGCAATAAAACAAGATACAAACATAAAGTGGATCCAAATAGATCCACTTTAGATGAAGTAAAACTCTCCCTCTTTGCAGATAACATGATCTTGTATTTAAGGAATCCCACTCCCACTACACTCCCAAATTACTCAAGATGATTTGAAACTTTGGCAAAGTAGAAGGGTATAAAATTAACTCTCAAAAATCAATGGCTTTTCTATATGCCAACAATGAGAAGAGCACAGCTGAAATCAGAAAAGCAGCTCCATTTGTAATAGCCCCACAAAAAATAAAATACTTAGGAATTAACCAAAGAAGTGAAGGATGGTATAACCCCTGCTTTCATTGTATTTGATGTTGGTATAATTTGAGTAGGGGAAGGAAAAAACAAATAGATTAAATAGGGATATAGGTGGACCTATTGCAACAATGAGATGTATAAGACGTTATGTCAAAAACGAACTTTACAACTTTGGCCAGCGGTGGGGGGTGAGGAATGGGAAGGGATGGGAAGAGGAAACAAAGGAAACAAAGCTTGATAAAAAATGTACTCATTACTTTGGCCATGTAATTGTAACCCCTCTGTATGGTATTTTCACAATTAAAAGAAAAGAAAACACATAAACTCAGCCAAAAAAAAAAAAACCCTAGGAATTAACTTAACCAAAGAAGTGAAGGAACTCTATGATGAAAACTTTGAAAAGCTGAAAACGAAATCAAAACAGAAAGTAGAAAAACCTCCCATGCTCCTGAGTTGGAAGGATCAACATCGTGAAAATGGCAATACTCCCAAAGCTATCTACAAATTCAATGAGAAACCTATCAATATTTCAACCTCATTCTTCAAGGAAATAGAAGAAGCAATCCAAAAATTGATAGGGAACAATAGAAGACCCCAAATAGCAAAAATGATACCTAACAGAAAGAACAGTGCTGGAGGAATATCAATACCAAATTTCAAACTCTACTACAAAGTTATAATAATCATAATAGCTTGGTACTGGCACAAGAACAGACTTCAGGACCAATGGAATAGAACTGAAAACCCAGAAATGAACCCACAGACGTATAACCATCTAATCTTTGATAAGGGAGCTAAAAAATAGAATGGAAGAAAGACAGCCTCTTCAGTAAATGGTGCTGGCAAAATTGGTTAATCACTTGTAGAAAACTAAAGCTAGATCCTTATATATTACCCTGCACCAGAATCAACTCCAAATGGATGAAAGACCTTGGAATCAAAGCAGACACTCTGAAAACATTACAGGATGGAATAGGAGAAACCCTAGGTCTCCTTGGAACACGCTAGAATTTCTTAAAAGAGACCCAGAAACACAACAAATCAAAGAAAGGTTGGACAAATGGGATTGCATGAAATTGCAGAGCTTCTGCATGGCAAAGGACATAGCTAGCAAGATCAATAGAAAGCCCAGAGATTGGGAGAAGATTTCATTAGCCATACAATGGACAAGGGTCTCATATCTAAAATATACTTGGAACACAAAAGATTAAAGCCCCCAACAACAAATCCTCAAAGAAACAACTGCCCAATACATAAGTGGGTTAAAGTCTTACAGCGAAACTTCTCTGAAGAGGAAAGAAGGATGGCCAATAGACACATGAAGAAATGCTCAACCTCTCTAGCCATAAAAGAAATGCAAATCAAAACAACATTGAGATACCACCTCACCCCTGTTACAATGACTATCATCAAGAACTTTATGGGGCTGGGAAGGTGGCTCAGTGGTAGAGTACTTGCCTTGCATGCATGAGGCCCTGGGTACGATTCCTCAGCACCACATAAGCAAAAAGAAAAAAGCTGGAAGTGGTGCTGTGGCT
Source organism: Dipodomys ordii (assembly GCF_000151885.1). Lineage (NCBI taxonomy): Eukaryota > Metazoa > Chordata > Mammalia > Rodentia > Heteromyidae > Dipodomys > Dipodomys ordii. The sequence goes on from NW_012267420.1 coordinate 101,674, forward strand.
CAAGTGGTAGAGCACTAGCCTTGAGCTAAAGAGCTGAGGGACAGTGCCCAGGACCAGAGTTCAGGCCCCATGCCCAGACCCCCCCCCCCAAAAAAAAGAACTCTAATAACAACAGATGCTGGAGGGGATGTGGCCAGAAGGGAACTCTACTGCATTGTTGGTGGGAGTGTAAACTTCTTCAACCACTTTGGAAAGTAGTATGGAGATTCCTCAAAAGGCTCTACAAAGAGCTCCTCTATGACCCAGCAATCCCTCTTTTGGGCATTTACCCAAATGATCACAAAGAAGACCATACTAAAGCTACCAGCACAACTCTGTTTATTGCAGCATTATTTACCATAGCTAAGATATGAAACCAACCCAGATGCTCCTCAGTAGATGAATGGATCAAGAAAATGTGGTATATATACACAATGGTATTCTATGCCTCTATCAGAAAGAATGACATTGCCCCATTTGTTAAGAAATGAAAAGGCTTGGAAACAATTATATTACGTGAAGTAAACTCTAAGTAGATATCTCAGTGTATAGGATCAAGGTATTTTCTTAACATTCAAGTTGAGGTAGGTTTTGAGTTTGGTTCAGCGTAGTGCTAGTCATGGGGACTGACATTAGGGTTTTTCATTCTCACTCAGCTTTTTTGCTTACAGCTGACACTCTACTACTTGAGCCATGCCTTCAATTCATTGTTTTGTTGGTTAATTGGAGGTGGAGTCCCTTGGACATTTCTGCTAAGTGATCCTCAGATCTCTTCCTTCTGAATAACTTGTATTATAGACATGAGTCACTGACACCTACACAGACTTGAAGAATTTAGTATTACTTCATTATTGTAGCCTTTAGTTTTCTACAGCCAATTGTATTTTTATTACACACTTAAGACCAAGGAACTATGTTTTGTCTTTGTGTTTCTTTTCTACTTATATTTTAAAATTCAACACTCTGAGGAATTCATTTTAGTTTTTACTGATAAGCTATATTTTCTTAGGAAAGCTGTGTGTTCTCACATTTATCAGTGAGTTCCCTTTGTTGACAGAAGATCATTGTAGTCCTTCCTTTTTTATGAAAATTATGTAAAGAACAGTTCTAAAATGATTTATATCACTTAAAATGTGTTCTGAACAAAACAGCCAGAAGCTGAAGGACAATCAGCATTTTAGTGAGTTCAGTGACCCCCAATATATCACAGGTTGAACTTCCAGAAATTGTAAATGTGATCTTATGATAAAAACATGTCTTGGAAGATAGAATTACGATAAAGTCCTCAGGATGAGATCATTTTGTATTATTCACCTATAGTCCATTTATCCAATCATAACTGTCATTAAAAGAGTCAAATGAGAACAGCATGTAAAGATGAAAGCAGAGACAGGAATTAGGTTAATATTGTGTTGTCTCAAGGGAAGGGAAAAAGCAAATTGTTTAAATAGGGATACAGGTGGACCCATTGCAACAATGAGATGTACAAGACATTATGTCGAAAAACAAACTTTACAACTTTGGGGGCATGGGTAGGGATGGGGAGGGAAACAAAGGAGGAGGTAACAATGCTTGATAAGCAATGTACTCATTAACCTGCCCATGTAATTGTAACCACTCTGTACAGAATTTTCACAATAAAAAAATTACCAGAGGTAGAAAATACAAGGAAAATGCTATGTACATATGACCATATAAGATAATGTTAAGCAAAATGAACCCCAAGACAGATACACAGTGGTTTTTTTCTTTCTTGCTATTGATTTTTTTTAATGTACTTATAATGTACTATGTAATTCTTTTGTTTCTTTTGTATGTTCTTCCCCCATGGTATAACTCTTTTCACTGTATTTGATTCCAGTGTCCTGCATCTTGTATATAAATTTTTATAATTTGGAGATTGGAAGGGAAAAAACAAAATGCTTAAATAATGATACCCGTTGACCCACTGTATCAATGAGATGTACAAGATACTATGTTGAAAATGAATTTTACAATGTCGGGGCTGGGGAGGGAGGCATTGGGGAGGTGGGAGGGAAAGGATGGTAGGGGAAAAACAAAGGAGGGGGTAACAATGCTCAATAGGAAATGTACTCATTACCCTACTCATGTAACTGTAACCCCTCTGTACAGTATTTTTACAATAAAATATATATGGGGGAAAAAAGAATTACCAGAGGTAGAATATACAAGGAAGGATTCATCCCTAGAGCACTCACAGCAAGCTTATCCTTGCTCATATCATGATATTAGATTTCTGACCTCCAGAATTGTGAGAGAACCAGCTTCTATCATTTTAAACCGTAATGCTCATGGTAATATAGCAGCCACAGGAAACTCATGTAAACATTATAAAACATAAATTGGAAACTAGATGAATCCCTTCTGAACTAAAGAATATTCAGGTTGTTATTTCTGTTGGTAAGGGTCTCAGCCTGGGACACATCCATGAGCTGGCCTTCTGCAGAACTGGCTCGTTGGCAAGAGAGAAGGAAAGCAGATTGTTCTAAAACAGCAAAACAAAACAAAGCAAACAAAAAACCCAGAGGTACTTCCAATTGGAGTTGGAAGAGGGTTTCAGTTGTAAACAAAGTCTTATTTAGGTATTTCTTTCTCAATTTCTTTAATAGGAAAAAAAATAGACCTTTCGAATCACAATGGTGGCATTTTCTTCTTTTAAAAAAAACAATTTTATGGTAAAGATGCTGTACAAAGGCGTTACAGTTACATGAGTACAGATACATTTCTCGTTGAACATTGTTACCCCCTCCTTTGTTGTTCCCCCACTTTCCCTTCCTTCCCCTACCTCCCTCACTCCCCCCCTCCCCGCACACCATGATGTTGTAAAGTTCATTTCCAATACAGTGTCTTATGAGTATCATTGTTGCAATGGGTCATCCTGTGTCCCTATTTCAGCACTGTGTTATTCCCCTTCCACTCCCCAAACCAGATAAATGTATATACAAGATGTAGGGTACCAAAATAAAGTCAGTGACAACAGGGGATATACCATAGAGGGAAGAACATACAAAAGAAACAAAAGAAAATCACATGGTACATTAAAAACAACAATAACAACAACAAAGAAAGACCACTTATGTCCATATCTTGAAGTTCATTTCACTTAGCATCATCTTATATAGTTATATGTGCATAACTTTTAAGCTTTTCTATTCATCTGATTAAATTATCCTAGACATATACTAATTATTGCAAATAAGGGAAACAATGGGACCTATATGTCTTTGGGTCTGGCTTACTTCACTTAATATGATTTTTTCCAAGTCTTCCCATTTCCTAACAAATGGGGCAGTGTCATTCTTTCTGATGGACACATAGAATTCCAGTGTGTGTGTGTGTGTGTGTGTGTGTGTGTGTGTGTTTGTGTGTGTGCATATATATATATATATATATACATAAATCACATTTTCTTCATCTGTCTATCTACTGAGGGGCACCTGGGTTGGTTCCATATCTTAGCTATGATGAATAATACTGTGATAAGCATAGTTGTGCTGGTAGTTTTATTATAGCTAGTAAAATCAATAGAAAGCCCACAGATTAGGAGAAGATCTTCACTAGCTATATAGCAGACAATAGCCTCATGTCTAAAATATACGTAGAACTCAAAAAATTAAATTCTCCAAAAATAAATCCTCAAAGAAACAACTACCATATTAGTAAGTGGACTAAAGACTTAAAAAGAGACTTTTCTGAAGAAGAGATAAGAAAGGCTTATAGACACAATTTCTCAGGCCATAAAAGAAATGCAAATCAAAATAATATTGAGATACCCTTCACCCCAGTTAGAATGGCTATGATCAAAAAATGTAATATCAACAGATGCTAGAGAGGATGTGTCCAGAAGGGAACCCTACTGCATTGTTGCTGGGAGTGTAAACTTGTTCAGCCACTCTGGAAATAAATATGGCGGTTCCTCAAAAGACTCCACATAGAGCTCCCCTAGGACCCAGAAATCCTACTTCTGGGCCACAAACAAGGCCATACTAAAGCTGGTGGTATTTTCTTAAAGACAAAGATGTAGAAAAAGTTGAATGAATCTGGTAGGCAGACTGCTGGAGTATAAATTATGATTTCAGTCTCTGGCTCAATTAGAATGACATGAGACTTTTGAGCTGAGTTTGAGAAAGAGATCCTTGCAGTTTTTTACATATTTCAATATGAACAGTGTGCTGAATCTAGAGTTGTTGGCTTATCTTTTGATTCTGAAGACATCTAGTATTAGAATGGAATCAAGTCTGCAACCCCAAAATGGACGGTGGGAGTAAGAGAGAAGGCATTATTTATGTGATTTTTAAAAAAATTCTGCCGTCCTATATATATATCTTGAGTCTTTTTTTGGTTACAAAAGCCAATAATTTTCACTTTCGTGCAAGTTGATTTAACCCAAAGACTATTTATATATGATGCAAATTACAAAGTAATTCCTAAAATGTGATCTATACTTTATAAATGTTAGCATCACATTAGGTTGGGATTCTATCAATGTATTACCAAAGATATTGCCTTAGAAAAGTGGTTTTTCAACCGTGGCCAAACGTTACAACCACTTGTGATTTATAAATGTTACTCTATCCAGTGGCACTGCCATACCAATTAAATCAGTCTCTAGGAAGCAAACTTGGAATTCAGTATATTCTAAAAGCTCTCTTCTTGGTGATTGCAGTGTGTAGCCCAAACAGAGAATTACTGCTCTAAGACTATCTGTTGAAGAGAACAAATAGAATTTGTAGGGAAAGAGAGAAAAAAGAAGCTTCTGACTTGAAATAACAGCCCTAAGTGTTGCATATTTATTGTGTCAAGATTTTGAAGTTCACTACCTCTGCAGAAACAGCATCTAATATTATTTTTGTTCCCTCTGATCAATTGTGGTGAGTTTTCTCTAGGAGTTAAGAAAATATATTTTTAGTCTCAGTAAGCTATGCACATTTATTTATCTTTACTCTGTGAAAAATTCTCCAACTTTTCAAATTTGTTATTTTATTAATTTCTTTTTAAAGTTTTGACCCAGATCTTCTTTGATTTGGTGGAATTCTTGAATCCAGCAGTGTGGAATGTTGGTCCCAAGTTCAGCAGAGCGTGTATCTGCTACCTGCCTTCTGGGTGCCACCTTAAAAAGTTGTGCCTGTTCAGTTTGACTGCATAACAGGTGAAAGACCAGTGCAGGATGTTTGTCTTTATTGGGCCCTACTTGAAACTGATTCCAGGCAGAAAAATGATGGATAATTCTTCTTTTAAAATTTTATTTTATTTTCAAGGTGATGTACAGAGGGGTTACAGTATATATGTATATACAGCATATATGTGTAAACTTGTATGTTCATTTCTTGTCAAACATTGTTATACCCTCCCTCATTTTTCTCCCCCTTTCCCACACTCCAATGCCTCCCTCCACCCAAGTGGTAAAGTTCAGGTGCTGGCAGGGATGTGGCCAAAAGGGAATACTACTGCACTGTTGGTGAGAGTGTAAACTTGTTCAGCCACTCTGGAAACAGGCTGGAAGTTCTTCAAAAGACTAAACATAGAGCTCCCTTTTGACCCAGCAATCCCACTTCTGGGCATTTACCCAAATGATCACAAACAAGGCTAAACTAAAGCTATATTGCAGCAAAATTTACCATAGCTAAGATATAGAAGCAGCCCAGATGCCCCTCAGTAGATGAATGGATCAAGAAAAAGTGGTATATATACACATTCTTTCATCAGAAAGAATGAGATTGCCCCATTTGTAGGAAATGGAAAGATCTGAAAAAATCATATTAAATAAAGTAAGCCAGACTCAGAGAAACATAGGCTCCATGGTTTCCCTCATTGGTAATTATTAGTATATGTTTAGGATAGTCCTAGCAGATAAGCAGAATAGCACAAAAGCTATGTACAACTTAGCATATAAGATGATGCTAAGCAAAATGAACTCCAAGATATGGAAACAAGAGGTTTTTGCTTTGTTGTTGTTGCTTTTAATATATAATGTGAAGTCATTTTTTTCTTGCATTTTTCTTTTTTTTCCCCTATGGTTTATCCTTTGTTGTCACTCTTTTTGATTTTGGGATCCTATGTATTGTGTTTACATTTATCTGAATTAGGGAAGGGAAGGGGGACAACAAAACGGTGAGCTAAAGGACAAAGGGGAACCAATGCCACAGTGACACTCACAAGACAACATGTTGGAAATGAATTTTTAAAAATTAAGCTAACAGAGGTCCTTTATTCTATATTAGGGAGTTTTGCATTTTTTCTTTTTCTTTTAAAGTTGATGTACAGAGGGGCTACAGTTACATAATTCAGGTAATGTATACATTTCTTTTTGAACAATGTCACTTCTTCCTTCCTTTTCTCCCAGTTTTTTCCTTCCCAACCTCCCTCCCCCACAAGTTGTCTAGTTCATTTTCAAGATAATATCTGGTGATCATCATGCTTCATTATGTCTCCCTTGACATATACAACTTCATAGTGGCTTAGTGTTACAACAGACAGTACTATTTTATGATACTGCTTTTAAGTTTGGTTTATAGAATTAGTGTTACCATAATGCTCTATGTTAAGTTGTTTTCCAATTATAAATACATTAGACTCCAGGTTCTATTTCTCAGCCTCTCTGGCCATTTAGTAGTAATCTTTAAACACACTGTTGGAATTGTGAGAATTTGAAGTCAGCATGTGGTAGGGGAAAAAGAGGCATTGAGCCAGATCTAGTGACTCATTCTATAATCCTCAGGAGACTGAAACCTGGAAGATCTCAGTTCAAAGCCAGCCAAGGATAAAGAATTGGAGACTCCATTTCCAGTTTACCATGGAAGTGTAACACTGGAGGAATGAGAAAGTACCAAATATTAAGTAAGAAAGCCAAGGAAGAATATGAGGCCCAGAGCACAAATCCTGGTACACACACACACACACACACACATACACACACACACACACACACACACACACACGGGCACTGAATTTAGAACAACACATTAAGTGCATCAGCATGTTGGAGCTAAGTGCATTACTCTGATATTTTGCTTTTCTCATTTGTAAGAGGTAGTAAATAATACCTCACATCTAAACTCTACAAGATAAACCACAATTACAGTAGCTGATGAAATTTCCAAACAAAAGATCAAGATAAAATACACTTTAAAGTTTTGGAAAAATTAAATTACGTATGCATGCCTTTTGTCTGAATGTTTTAAAGAAGAAAAATAATCCCATAAAGACACAAATAGACTTACTCAAAATTTCCACTGCCAGAGAAAAGTCAGAAATTTGCATTTCGTGTTGAGTGCTTTACACTAAAATAGTAGAATAAATTCCAGCTTTTTGTATGGTCAAGTAAGGTAGAGGCAGACAAGTATTTCTAAAAAGAATAGTTATACAGAAGGCCTGACGACACTTGAGAGCAAGTAGACAGATAGTGTAAGGGAGATGACAGTTGAGGAAGGGGATGGCATACTGCCTACACTAATAAAATTCTAATAAAATCGTGCAGAATTTCTGACTAGGAGAACAAGAGCAAAGAGTTCAGAGGAACAACAGGTGTTGGATGTATGTATAATGCAAAATAGGAGAAAGCCAGAGAGGAAGAACTCCAAATTCTGTTTATAAATCACCCCTAATGACTGTTGTCCCTGAACCACACATGTATAGGGAAGTTTCCAAGCAGTATAGTTAAATACCAATGAATACAATGGAGAGTTGAGTCACAGTGCAAGCATAGAGCTTGATAAATAGTTCAAATCCAACCAAGTTGATTGACTATGAAAACTAACACAAATAGATGAAAAAGTAATATTCTTCAGACTAATGTAACTAATCCCAATTGTTTACAATATAAAAATGACAATATGCAAGTAAGCCCATCATACAGTCCATATATGTAGATTTGAGAAAATTTGGGCATTTTTAAGTGAGAAACAATCAACCAAAATAAGCCCTATTGTATTTAGATTCTAATTCAGATTTTAGAATTGGAAGATAAGATTTTTAAAGCACTTCTTATAAAGATGTTAAATTATGGGAATGAAAATCTGACCAACCCAGATGGCCCTTAGTAGATGAATGGATCAAGAAAATTTGGTATATATACACAATGGAATTCTATGCCTCAATCAGGAAGAATGACATTGCCCCATTTGTTAGGAAATGGAAAGACTTTGAAAAAATTATATTAAGTGAAGTAAGCCAGGCCCAAAGAAACATAGGTCCCATAGTTTCCCTTATTTGCAATAACTAGTATATGTCTGAGACAAGCAGAAATGGTCAGATAAGTTGATATTAGGTGAAATGAACCCCAAGATAAGGACTCAAATGGTATTTCTTTCTTGCTATTGTTTCTAACATATTTATAAGATTATTTCTTTGTTGCTTTGTATGTCCCTCCCCCACAGTATAACCCCTGTTTTCACTGTATTTGATGTTGGTATAATTTGTAGAGGGGAAGGGAAAAAACAAATTATTTAAATAGGGATACAGGTGGACCCATTTCAACAATGAGATGTATAAGATGATATGTCGAAAAAAGAACTTTACAAATTTGGCGGGAGGTGGGGGGAGAGGGGAGGGATTGGAGGACAAGGATGGGAAGGGGAAACAAAGGAGGAGGTTACAATGCTTAATAAGAAATGTACTAATTACCTTGCTCATGTAATTGTAACCCCTCTGTGCGGTATTTTCATAATAAAAACACTTACCAATAAAAAATAAAATAAAAATGCAAAAAAAAAATCTGACCACATAAGTGAACAGATAATATACTTCTGCAGAGAAGTAGCAGCTATAGTGAAAGAACCCCGAAAGCAGACCTTTATTTTGAATTCAGATCTGTCTTGACATTCTTGGCTTTTCACGCCCTGAGAATGAATTTGTGTTAACACATTATTCATAATCTCAGCATACATTGTCCCATTAAGCAGATATGCATGAAATGCTAGTTATCACCAGAAGGTGGCTTGATGAGCAGGAAGTCTGACCAAGGGGAATTGGGAGAATGGAAGGCCTAACAACATCAGTGAAAGATACCATAGTGTATTCATCCGACAATGGTCTTGCTATTTGCCATGGGAATTTTTAAGGCTTTCTGTTTCCCTTCCCATTGGACTCTGGTTGCAATGGTTCTGCAACCATCTGTGCACTCAGTCGTGTTTTCCTGTTTTCCCAAGACTGATTAATTATACTACTCCTCAACACATTCATACTTGCATATACCGAAACATTAAAAAAGGTGATTGGAGTCCTGCTTGCATGAAAGCCATCTGCTCATTTCAGATAATTTTGCATTTCTTGACTCCAGAACAGGTCACTTTGACACTGAATTTCACAAAAAGCTATCTTATTTCCCTTATTTTCTTGGTCAGTGTTCCCCCAAAGCCAGATGTTCCTCAAGACTTTGCCATGCAAATAATACATAAGACCCACATCAGTAACCATCACATCAGTTATACACTATTGGAAGTGATTGGAAGTTATGTGCTCTTTAAATCTTTCCCAGAATTTTATTTTTAAGTTTTTATCCATGTATTCATAAAGCTTAAAAGTGACCTTAGAGATCATCTGACTCAATAGTTTCATTTTATAAGAGGGAAGTGTTGCTCCAGAGATTTTTAAGCCATAAAATGTAGGAGTTGCACGAAGTAGCAACTGAAGCCGGGGTCCACTGACTTCTATTCTTCCCTTTTCTCTACTGCCTCAGGGGCAAGAGATTTCAAGGATTAAATCTCCACATAGATTTCTTCTGTATTTTTTGAGCTAGTAACTTAATCTTTTGAGTGTTTCTGTTTTTATTATCTTTACATTAGGACAAGCATAAAAAAGTTCAAGCCAGTCAATGTTAGTGCTTTGTGAACTTAATTTAACTAAGATAGACAGAACACTGCTGCATTGCAAATAATGAAAAAAGGTAAATTTTCCCTTTTAATAAATTCAATGTTATACAATTTCCTAGCAATTTTCATAGGCAAAATTGTCCTTATAACAATACCTTCTATTTTAAAATAGTTATAACTATTATATATATATATATATATATATGTATTATTGGCTTCTTCAGCTTCAAGACAGATTCAATGATCCTACACATACTGTAGAATTTAAAGTGGATGAATGAAATAATTTCTCTCTTATTTTGTATCCAGAGCAAAATGTTCAAAATTCTCACCTTCGTTCGTCCTAGTCATATTATGAGTGTAGCTTCTTAGTCAGTAAAGACCAGCAGATGTTGTCTCGAGTTTTACCTCAAGGAGAATCAATCTTAAGCAAGGCTATTCTGTCTCAAAGTGAGGGTAACTAACATATCTCATATCTATATATTTCTTTCATTATGTATGCTTACATATAAGATTATTTTATCTTGTCTCGTGTACTCTGTCTACAGTTATATTGCTCACTTCTTAATCTATTTCAATCTTATTTCCTTTGTTTGTTGGTCTTTATCTGCTGAAGATCTAATATAGGACTTCCCACATACTTGTTAAGTGTTTTGTCACTGAGAAACATACACAAATCCCTATTAATTTTCTAAAACATTTCCTTCTCCCAGGTAAATAATTTCTACTCCATTGTCTAATATTCTGCAGTAAGTTTCTTGTCTTTAATCCTGATGCTTTCATTTCATTAAGAAAGATGACCAAACAAACAGTAACAAAAAAGTAGAGAAATGTTTTTAGAAAGCGAAATAAGGAATATTTGTATATATGGATATACACATAAACACAGTCTGTGTAAATATATGAACTTGAATTACATATAATTTGGTTTATATCTATATTAAAATTTGGATAATATATACGAGAATTTATAAGGTATACAATATAGTTCAGATTACAAAAATTCATATATATGTACATATATTAGAATTTGGATCTATATTAATATGAGAATTTAGATCGTATATAATACGACTTGGATTATATGAATATATATGTATTAGAAATTCAAATGTGTATATATGTATATATTCCATACATATGTCATATATACATACATACACAGATATATCTACACACACAGAAATAAACATTCATATTTAATGGTACCAGGGGGTTAACTCTTACTTGTACGGCAGGCACTCTATCATTTAAGCCATGCCTCTATCCTTTCTTTGTCCTGGTTATTTATGGAATCTGGCTCTATGCCCATGCCACATTTTTCTCTGATCCTCCTCCTTGTACTTCTCTGTGTTTCTGGCGATGACAGCTGCAGGTCACCACACCCAGCCATTGTGCTGCCCTGTAGCTGAGACCGCAGGTGCTCATTGCCTTGTCAAGCCATTGAGTTAGATGAAGTCTTGTGAAACTTTATGCTGGAGATGGCCTGTAATCTTGATTTCCCTATCTCTGCATCTTAAGTAACTAGGATTACAGGCATGAGTCAACACACTTGCCTGAATATAGGTAATACTTTTGATGAATTATTTACAACTTAAAAGCATTCCAGAGTTGACATTTTTCTAGTTCAAGTACTTTGAAAAAAAGGAAAAAATATGCCACATGTGTAGAAGTGCTAATTAATCAAATTTGTGGTCAGATGCAGAAATCTCATAGAATGGATTAGATAAAGTTGTCTACGTTTTCACTGAACATTCAGATAGAGCAAGGTTATATCTGGAAGATAAGGAGCCAATAATAATATACTTGCAACTCAGAAGACTATTGTGAGACATGGAAATTTTATGAGGACATAATGAGTGTATGGTAAGGCTGCAATTAAAATTAGCGAATCAGGTCTTACAAAGGGAAATCAAGTGATGACATCTATTACTGCTTACCTAGAATAGACATTGTCACATTTTAAAAGATAAGTATCCTACTTTTTACAATGGCAAGAAGTAAGACAAAAATCACAAAACACAATATTAATTTCATAAAATATGAGTTAAATATGAAATAGTATGAGAGTCAGTCTTCTGTAGACATTATTCATCATTCCATCATGTGATTAGGATATTTTCAATGACAGTTACATGCTAGGTACTAGAATAAGGTCTACACAACATAGCAAAAGAATATGACCACACTTGTATCCTTAAGCCGTTTGTTATATGGAGCAAGTATCTGAAGGTACTATGAACCTCCTTCAGTCTCTGGTTCAGGTCTGGCTCCAGAAAGATGAGACAAATGGAAGGGTTAGAGACGCAAACATTACATTATATGGCTACAATTCAAGAATTCATTGTTTACCTTCCAACTAATCTTCAAACCTATCTGTTAAAGTAAGCTAGTATCATTGTCTCTTTGTCAAAGATAAGAAAACTGAGGTACAAGCTCACAAATTATTGAGGGATATTGTGAATAGGAGTAGATCACAGACAGCCTGTCTAACATCTTGACCACTGCTTCCTTCTGTCTCTTTTCAATGCCTTTGGAGATGGATTTTGAAAGATGAAAGAATTTTCTGGAATGAGAAGACTCAGTTGCACGCCGATGTAAAAATCTGAGTTCAAAAGAAGTGTGACGTTGTTTGTAAGGAAGAACGAAACAACATGAAGCTCTTGGAGGTTGAGTCCATTTTAGTGAAAAACACAGGGAAATGATGCAGGAAGCAAGTGGGGGACCAAAGTGAGAGACCTGGTTCATCATTTTCAATCATCCTTCCTGTCCCCCAAGCTAAACTTTCCAGACGTCTTTCTTTTCAAGTTTTCCATAGATCGTGAATCCTAGAGAGTCCAGCACTGAATGAGATGTCACAATATTCTATTACACATTTTCTATCACTTGGAGAAGCTATGATATTTCTTCTGCCCAGATTCTTTCAAGTCATCCTATGAAACCATCCTAGTATGAGTGACAAAATAGTAAAATAAAACTGACTTTAGCCTCCAGCTTTGTAATGATTATTACGGCTGATTTTTTTTCTTTTCTCTTTCATTTTGCTCTCAAAATATGGTTAAAAGAGGATATTTGTATTCTCTTGGAGCTGTGAGAAATGGTATTTATTTTCCCTCATCAAATCATTTAAATTGAAGGGAAATATTGGTCAGATAACGAGCAACATGGTTTGTTTCCCACACAGCAACTCAAATTAGAGGTACCATGTGGTTTCTTGCCTGACTATATATCTCCTCTCCAAACAGAACAATTCCCATGTTCAGTTACATTGAGGCTACCAAGCTCTAAAACCACAAACACATACTTCCCAGTATAATGTTTCAACAAACAAACCACAACAGATAAGAGTCAGCTGATTTTCAGCCATTATGCAGGTACACCACAGATTGACAAGTCTGCATGGACACATACATTTCCTCACTAACTGTCATTTCCACTACCACCCTGTAGCCAGGTGACAGTTAGGTGAAGGATTTTAGTCCACAAGACTGCAGTCCTGCCAAATTAACATCTGGACTCTCTGGGTCCACTTTTCCATTTTTGTGTGTTAGGCTAAAACTTTCAGCTTTGGGTCTGGATATGAGCTACAGAACCTTCTGTTTCTCAAGCACAAGGTTTTCAAAATATTTCGAACTACTTGCCACATAAACATTTAGAACCTTAGAAGATTTAGTGAGATGGAATCAGTGTTCTGTCAGAAATTCTTGGAATAATTGTGTGCCATGTGGGGAAGGAACGCTCATTCCATTTTCCACTACTGCCCTCCTTATGGGCAGACTGAATGTCTGGCTGTCACTGGTGTCTGACTTATTGCCTCTGTGGACCCCTGACCTCTCTTCCTACTATTTATTACCCAATCCTGTTAAAGAGGATGATATGAAAGGTAGCTCACTTTTGGGCATTTACCCAAATGATCACAAACTAGGCCATACTAAGGCTACCAACTGTTTACCATAGCTAAGCTATGGAACCAACCCAGATGCCCCTCAATAGATGAATGGATGAAGAAAAGGTGTATAATACAATAGTTTACACTGTAAACTATTTACAGTGTAAACTATTGTATTATGTAAGGCAACTGGAAGGTAATAATTTAAGTTAAAGCCTATCATAAGCAGCAGGGTTTCAGTGAGTCTTAAGCAACCAAATCAAGATACTATATTATGAACCACCAGGGTAGATGCTTAGGTGTGGCCAGTCAAATGACTTCTCTCCATTGATATAGTGTTCAGCTTATTGCTTTACTGCTGGTCAGAGCTTTCAGAACTTCTGAATCATATTGCTGTGTATTCTGCATATTGTTCTTTGCTCAAACAGACTCTGTTAAATTTAGTCTACTTTTCTTCAGAAATACATAGTTAAATCATACTTCATCCATACTTAAAGTCTAGTGCCTTAACAGAGATGGTTGAATCAATCCAAGCCAAAATAAATTATAAGTTTGGTTATCTGTTGTTATAGTCTTCCAAGTAAATTTCCCTTTCTTTTTCCATTTAACTTGTCTTATCCATCAACCACTCTAAGCACATTAAACAGTAAACATTCTACTCCATGATACTTCTGTCTGTTGCTGAGTTTGCCCTCATAATGATGAACGCCTTACAGTGCCATCTACTAGTAAGATAGGAAGTTAGTAATGTGCTATTTATATAAGCTATCTGTTGCACCATTTAATTCTTAGCCTGTCTGATTTTGGTCCTTCCTTAAAATTTAGCCTAAGTTTGCAAATATAGAGTCTCATCTCTTCTTGGAAGATGTAAGAAGGGGGCTAGAGAAGGGAAGAGAGCGGCATAGAGGTCAGGTTCACTGAATTATTACATCTCTGCATCACAAAATGCTACTTCACAAAAGTGAAATCATCATCGTTATCATTTACTTTCCATCTCTTACTAACTCAATTATTTCATTGATAAGAATTTTTGAAGTATTATTTTTGTATTTGTCATTAAAACTGTTACTTAATATTAGCGATTGAGGACCTATATTTTTCCCCAGTGAAAAAAATCATCTTCCTTTTGGATATATCTATTGGATGGACAATTAGAGAGGTTGTTGTCAAACAATCTTAAATTGCCAAAGTCCTTAAATAGTTGTATTACATTTGTACACTGTTTAAAAATTGTAGTACCAAGATATTAGCAATTGCAAAAGAGCAAAAAGGGGTATAATTTGGAACATATTCTGCTTTTCACCTTTGCACTGTCTAGCTGTAAAATGTAAGTCTCCTTGGGATACAAAGTATGGGTTTGGCATGGTTTTTAGAGAAGAAAAAAAGAAGAAGAAGAAGGGGTAGTCTCCTGTGATACAGCCCTGAGATGTTATATGGTTTTCCTTGCTCTTAGATCAAAGTATTTTCAAGAAATAGAATATTTATGAATATAGAGTTAGGGGAGGTAAAGAGTTGTACTATCAAATGGGGAATTTTTTAAAAATAGAGACATAAGAAAATTTAAAAGTTAAGTGAAAAATAGCTGTGACCTAAACTAGACATATTTACTTTAATAATATTTTTCCCTAAAGTACAAACCCTTATCTTTACAAAACCTACATATCCCAAAAGAGATCCTCTCAGGAAATGCTGACAATATGAACATGCCACAGAAATAAAACTATTGAAAACAGGTTGTCATGATTTCCCTGCTGGAGCATCTTCACCCACACATATACTGCTATACAAGTACCGCAAGCTAACTGATTGCGCCACTGGAGTAGCATCTTCATTAAAATGACTTTACTCCTGTTTTTTTTGGGCTGGGAATGTGGCTCAGTGGTAGAGTGCTTGCCTTGCATGCATGAGGCCCTGACTTTGATTCCTCAGCACCACATAAGCAGAAAAAGCTGGAAGTGGTGCTGTGGCTCAAGTGGTACAGAGCTAGCCTTGAGCTGAAGAGCTGAGGGAGAGGGCCTAGGCCAAGAATTCAGGCCCCACGACTAGCAAAAACCTTTGCTCCTGTTTTTTTAAATGTCTGTAAATTAGCAGGGCATGGTAGAAACATTGTCAGTAAAAGCAACTGTGTTTAAAGAAAATTATGTTATCAAATATACAGATGTTTTTTAGGTAGTTGATAGTCTGTTTTGAATGGATAAAGTATGAGTTCTTTAAAATGGAGTAAAAACAACAATTCTGAAATAAAATATTTTCTCATTATTTTACATAACCTTTTTAAGCTGAAAAATGTATTGATGACATACATAATATCACCCATACCAAGAATTTGAAATCCTCACCATTCTATCTTTAATTAATTTTGGCATGCTTCATTTTGCTGGCAGCCAATATCAACCTTTTCCCTTCTGACTTTTTATAGTTTAAAATTTTAATGGAAAATATGCCTAATCATATTCAGTTTAGTACCTTATTGTAAGTCTTATATTGTTGGCTAATTTTGCTCAGATTTTGCATACCATCAAAATTGTGAGCTACAAAAGAAGGAAATACTCCTATATTTTATATTTTTAAATTTGGACTGCCACTTTTAAAGTAGCATATATATACCAAGAGCTCAATAAATGCTTGGTGAGAAATCTCTCTCACTATAGTATTCACCTTGTCATAGACTCAAGAAATAAAAGTAACAACCACTAGAACAGAGGTTTTTTAGCAGTATTTCAAATTAGTTATTCCAATAAAACATCCTCATTCAAAGTCATAACCTTGGTAAAAATTGTACTTGATTTTTAAAATATTGTTACAAAGTCACACTAAGCAGTGGATGTGATACTCATTTATGCCCTGAAAGGATTTCTTTGTGTGTTTGATTCACTCCACAGCCCAGCATGACAGGTTAAGAGAAAGCTCAGGTTTTTCTTTTCCTGTGTTCATTCATTTGACAAATATTAATGGGTGTCTTCCCCGTACAAGACATGTTGCTAGGAGCCTTTTGGGATGCAGTGATGAATCAGCAGAGAGCTTGCCCCTTCAGTCTTATGATGCTTTGGTATAAGGAACGCTGTCAAAATCAGATGGTGAGGCCACGGAGCCTACACCCTCGAGGTCTGTGATCCACAGCATTATCTGCACAGAATAAAGTAACTGAGAGTCTAGAATTTATTTTTCAACTCATACAATATACTTGGAGAAGTCCCTTTAAATGGTGGAAAAGAGTGTTTATTGTTACCTTTCAGTTTATGGAAAATACATTTTATATTTCTCTACTGCTGAGAATTAGGAAAATGATCAAGCCTGGAAAGAAATATTTAATAAGTCGATCTATTCTTATGGGAGAAAAGGAAGACAGAAATAATAAGAGAACAGAAAAGAAGGGAGTGGGATAGATTGAGACACTGGGAAAGAAAGTTGTGAGAGTCCTGAAAATGCTTTAACTCAATCCAAGTTTATAGATCAAATGTAAATTACAGAGAGTTTTGATACTATTTAAGATAGTGATTAAGCCAAGGAAAGGACTAAAGAAGTAGTAGTTTGGGATTACATCACATTATTTTAGTGTTCAACTGAAATCAGTGGCTCTCAACATGAATTACGTGGATTTGGTTAAAATATCATATTTTTAGACTTCAATTTGGAGTTTCTAACTCAGTGGGATGGGTATAGTTTGATAAATGAATGAGAATTGCCAGCTACTAGAAGTGTCAAGAATACTTGCTTTTGTCTTTGCCCTGATAAAGAGTGCTCTCATCTTGATTCTCATAAACAAAAGAAAACAAAAAACAATTCTTTGATACTTTAAATCCAGAGCTATTATTCTGATGCTATTCTGTACTCCAAGTGGCAGTAGAACTTCAATTGGCTGAGACATTCATAACTGGTGAGAAAGTCTCACCGAAGTTATAGTGTTGTGACACTGCATCTCCTGACTAGGCTGAGAACTAACTTGGAACCACCTTTTTCAGCCTAGGGAAAAGAAAATGAGAACACTGACTTGGTCTAGAAAATCCACACACCTATGTTTTCCCCAGGGCATTCTGGTTATCTTTCTTGTCTTGGTTTCTTGTCTCTTTTACTCTCAACATGTAACATTTGACAATAAATTAAACATTACCCTATCTCTTTATTTTCTTTATTTTAACATTTTTTATCATAAAGATACTGTACAGAGTAAGGTAATGAGTACATTTCCTATTGAGAATTGTTACTTGCTCCTTTGTTTTTCCCCTAATATCCCTTCTCTCCCCACCTCCCTGGCCCTCTCTCCCCCCAAGTTGCGAAGTTGGTTTTCAACATAGTGTCCTGTACATCACACTGCTACAATGGGTCAACCTGTATCCTTTTGTCAGCATTGTGGTATTTCCCTCCCCCTCCTCCAAATAGAAAAAATGTATATACAAGATGCAGGGCACCTGAATCAAATACTGTGACAACAGGAGTTATACCATAGGGGGAAGAACATACCAAAGAAACAAACAACAAAATCACATAGTGCATTAAAAACAACAGCACAACAGCAACAAAGAAAAAACCTCTTGTGTCCATATCCTGCCCCATTTGTGAGGAAATGGAAAGACTTGGAAAAAATTGTATTAAGTGAAGTAAGCCAAGCTCAAAGATACATAAATCCCATGTTTCCCCTTATTTGTATACATCTGGGATAATCTTTCTAGACAAGCAGAAAAGGTCAAAAGCTATTTTTTATTTTAAAATTTTTATTTTGTTTTATTGTAAAAGTTATGTACAGAGGGGCTACAGTTACATAAGTACCTATTTGAATGCAAGATGAAGAGAAAGTGAGCATCCTAATTTGTAGCACAACTCAGTGAAGAATGGAATGGTCTGAAGTAAGCCAAGCCCAAAGAAACATAGGTCTCATGGTTTCCCTTATTTGCAATAACTAGTATACGTCTGAGACAAGCAGAAACAGTCAGGTAAGTTGACATTAGGCAAAATGAACCCCCTCAAATGGTTTTTCTTTCTTGCTATAGTTTTTAACATATTTATAAGATGATTTCTTTGTTTCTTTGTATGTCCCTCCCCCACAGTAAAACCCCTGCTTTCACTGTATTTGATGTTGGTATAATTTGTGGAGGGGAAGGAAAACTACAAATTGTTTAAATAGGGATACAGGTGGACCTATTGCAACAATGAGATGTACAAGACGTTATGTCAAAAATGAACTTTACAACTTTGGCAAAGGGGGGTGGGGGTGGGGGAGTGGAAGGGGAAAGAATGGGAAGGGGAAACAAAAGAGGACGCAAAAATGCTTGATAAGAAATGTATTCATTACCTTGCTCATGTAACTGTAACCCCTCTGTACAGTATTTTCACAATTAAAAAAAGTTCCATAAAATTTTATAACAGATCATTTTGAACCGACCTAGGATATGAGTTAAAAAAAGAAATGAAGGCCTCAATTTACTATAAAAAATATCTTGAGAGTTGAAACAAATATTAGTTTATATTCTGAAGGGAGTTAAAATTTAATATGTAAATATACATATTGAAAAGAGATATAGGATTTCAAGAACACTAATATTAAGGTTGACTAGCAAAATTTTTTAAAATGAAGTAATAATGTAAATATCTGTAAACTTTGGTAAGAGCATCATTTTTCTTTCAAAATCACATGTGATTCATTACCACACTGAAACATTTTCAGTAAGAGGGGAAAGGGAAAATAGCATACTGGAGTGGCTATATCCCGTGAATTAAATCTGTGTGGCCCTGGGTTTAGTCATTTGTTTTTTTGACTTTCCTTGTCTGTTGTTGTCTTCCCCCTCCTTCTCCTTCTCCCTCCCTCCTCCTTCCCCTCCTCCTCCTTTCTTTCTCCTCCTGCTTCTCCTCTTCCTCCTTCTAGTGCTAAACATACATAAAAGGGCTATTGTACTGATTAAATTATGGAGGTAAAGCATATTATAGATGGTCTTTAAGTCTGAGCCTGTGATAATTATGCTCATTGTTTAGTGGTCTGGACACTAGATGAGACTTTCTATGTGATCACAGTGTTTGATCATCAAGTAGTAGCAAACAAGTTTTATACAATAAGGCCACACTAGGTAGAGATGCATGTTCTTTTTTTTTTTTTTTTTGAGTTTGTAGAGAACAAACCTTTCCACACCACATAAATGAATGATGTAAGGAATGATGTGTGTGTGTGTGTGTGTGTGTGTGTGTGTGTGTGTGTGTGTACACACGCCAGTCTTGGGGCTTGAACTCAGTGTCTGAGTGCTGTACTGTTCCATCACTGGAGCCACAACACCACTGGTAGAATTTTAATAGTTAATTCAATATAAGAGTCATTGGAACTTCCCTGTTTTGGCTTGCTGCCAACAGAAATCCTCAGATCTCAGCCTCTTGAGTAGCTAGGGTTACAAGTGGAACCCAGGCCGGAGGACGTTTTGAAAATTAAGTGAGTATATATAAAAAAAAGATATCTGGATCACCCACATCTGAGTTCCAAAAGTTCTATTCATTTTATGAATGCTTTTGTTTCAGTTCTCAAAGTCTTTGCAGAACAGCCTTAATGTGTTATCAAAAAGCTATTCCCCAGAAACCTTCTGTTTGTTGCTAAATAATGATTTATACCTGTTGCTAAAGAAATCAGAGTAAATGAGCCAGAATAAAAAGATTTTAGATATAAAATATAAACATGACTTTTATGTAAAGAATGCTTTGAGACTAGCATTTACACTAGTCTTAGTATAGTAAAAAATAGAAAATATAATTATGTTCTGAAATTGTTAATAATACCCACTGATATAAATTCAGTTTAAAATTAGACATAACTGAGACTACACAAACCTTAGAGGAACTATACTTCATTATTTCATTTATTCATTTGTCCATCCAATCTATATTCAGATAGAATCCAAATCATTTGTTTGTAAATGACAATCTTTTCACATTTCACATTTCCTTCATAAGCCTGGCTCATATTAATTCTATGTCATTGGAGTTTTTTCATTTTCTTATATATCTCTTGCATATACACTTGTCTGTTATCTGCACTGTTTCCAGCTAGCTAGGATCAGTAGATCACTCAGTGTCTCCTGCATTCCTGTCTTTTCTTGCCACTCACATTTCCTAATGAAACCTCACCTTTTAGGTGTACCACACTTGTTGTACACTTGTTGGGACTTGTGAACTCTGTAATCCAACTAAGAGAAATGTTTAATATGGTGGCTTTTCTAACAGTACTATGATGAAGACATTTGTCTCAGATAGACAAGCTGATTAATTTGAAAAGAAGAGATTACTCACTAATCCAGCAGTTAAGTAACACCAAATCCTGTAAAATCTAGTCAGGGTCTTTGTCAGTGGACTCAGACATCAGAGTTGAGTCTACAAAATCAATAGCATTTACAGGTCATTCTTTCCAAAGCATGGCACTGGTATGACTCCTGCGGGCTTTAATGGAAGTCATGAAGCTGACATGCCATGTAACCTTTTCAGAATGGAAGGATTAACATTCAACTCAAGTTGCCTCATAGTGTGTCTATTGACAGAGCATGATGCCGAGAGTTTGAATTGATCAGTGCCTGAAATTTCTTCCCTTCGCTCTTCTGTAAACTAAGTATCCTATTATCTTTCCTACCTGTATGATAATGATTTGATCCTTCAAAATGGAACTCAGTGGGGGTTTTCAAAGTATCATATGCAGCAGTTCAATGCTTTCAATGTGTGAGTCGTATACCAACATTAATTCCATTTGAAACATTTAGTTAGATCATCATTTTGTCTAACAGTTCTCCTTCATTGATTCATTAAAAAGGAAAACAAAGAGAAGACCCGTTAAAGGTCATGGTGCTATTGTGTATTGAAAATAAAATGTCTCTGGTCAAAATTGAGAAAAATATCTCTTCTCTTTTGTCCGAAGGTGATTTTTAACCATGAAAATGTTTCCTTTCCAAAAAAAGTGTAAAGCTGAGTTATAATTGACAGTGGAATTACATAAGAGCATGCAGATTACATAAGAGTAGTAGAATTAAAAATAAAAACCTTGGTAATTGTAAAAATTCAAATTTTAACTATATGTCACTTAAATTTAGCCCCTTATATTATGTTTGCTGCTACTTAGGAATCCTTAAATACTGAAATAATTTCAAAGCTTTTTCTTTTAAAAAGATAAAATTACAAAAAGGGAATTAGAAACATAAATTCCTAACAATAGATATTTTAAATAAGGCACTGGGACAACTTACTGTCACACTAAATGTTGAATATGACATAAATATGGTTCAAATTAATTTCCATTTTAAAATAAAATTTAGGTTTAATCAGGTTGACTGCTTTTATAAGAGCACATAAAATATGCCATTAGTTTAGATGCTTTCATAAGCTGCTCTGAAAAACAGTTGTTTCCACTTGAAAAAAGCTGAGTATGGGATGGCATTTAGACATAGTTAGATGACAACTTCTTTTCTTTCTTTTTTTTTTCTTCTGTCAGTTGTGGGGCTTGAACTCTGTGCCTGGGTGCTGTCCCTGAGCTCTTCAGCTCAAGGCAAGCACTCTACCACTCAAGCCACAGTGCCACTTCCAGTTTATCTGAGAGGTTTATTGGAGACTTTGAACCACGATCCTCAGATCTTAGCCTCCTGAGTAGCTAGGATTACAGGCATGAGCCACCAACACCCAGCCTAGATTACAACTTCTAAAGGTTCAATATATCTGTAAGTGTCCATAAGCAGTTATAATAACACAACAGCTATAACATGGTGACAATATGCAGTCATATTGCTGCACTGGATATTCTTTCTTTTCTCTTTATCGTTTTTCTCTCTCTCTCCCTTCCTTCCTTCCTTCCTTCCTTCCTTCCTTCCTTCCTTCCTTCCTTCCTTCCTTCCTTCCTTCCCTTCCCTTCCTTTCCCCTTCCCTCCTTGATTCCTCCCACAGTTTCCCTCTTTTCCTCCTTCCCTCTCTCCCTCCCTCCCTTCCTTCCTTCTTTCCTGCTTTTCATTTTTAGTACTGCGGTTTGAACTCAAGGCCTTCACACTTACTAGGCAAGTGCTTTACTCCACTGAGCCACACACAGCCTTCTTTTTGTTCTAGTTATTTTTCAGATAGGATTTCACTTTTTTCCCCCTGTAATCAGCCTTATACCACTACTATGAATATCTTTCCATTTATACTTCCCATGCCTAGCTTATTGATTGAGATTGGGTATTCTTAAGGAATTTATTTATTTATTTATTTATTGTACTGGGGCTTGAAATCATTGTTTCCTGCTCTTAGCTTTTTTCCACTTTTTTTCTCTTTTTTCTGATTAATTGGAGATATTATTTGTCTTCCTAGACTTGCTTCAAACCATGGTCCTCAGATCTCAGCCTCCTAAGTACCTAGGAATATAGATATTACAAGGAAATTTGGGCAGGGGGAGGGCTCTGGGGAGTCACATTCTAGCCTTGAACTGTGATCTTCCTCTTGCCTCTGGGATTCCTAGTGTGTACCAGTGTTTTCAGCCCTAATATTCTCTCCTACTGGTAGACGTGATACAGTTCTCGTGTGAATAATAGTCTGGACTTTCTGCTTTCACACATTTGTCACGAGGTAATGAAGTCCATTTGGAGCCTTGGAAACTTTAAGCAGCAAAAATTGGAGAAGCCATGCTTTCAGACCTTGACAGGCCATTCGCTGCTTTCCACCACTTTTGATGTAGACAGAACCTTTGACACAAACAGAGCATGGCTCAGATTTTCTCAGACTTTTTGTTCCATTTCATCATTATCTTCGGATGTCACTTATCAGCACTCTTGTTCATGCAGGACTGAAAGGACAGGACAGGTAGATGTGCTGTGCCAATCACAATCTTACTTCCTTTGGGCTGGAAAAGAAAGCTACCGGGAGGCATTGTGGACCTTTCCTTAGCAATTCAATGATATCTAAAGAAACATGAAGAGCTCCTTTGATAAAAAGAAAATGGTATCTCAAATCCTCTTTCTTTTCTTATTTTTAGGTCTCACCCAGGAAATAGTGACTGTCTTAAAAGATACACAGTTTTGAAGGATACCTAGATTACAGGTTTATGGCTTTGTTTCTGCTGGACACACAGAAACTAAAATTTCCTTCTATTTAGAATTAAGATAACACGTAATCTTTTTCAGCAGGCCTTCTGAAAGTGAGGTTCATGGAAGAAACTAGTGAAATGATGTCTTGCTCCACTTGCAATTGTCTGCCAAGATCCCCAGTCATATCAACTGTAAAGAGATTTTTTTTGTTTTAGCATAGAGTCTTCAAGTTTCAAAATAAGTTATCTTTCACATGCCTTTACTTGGTTCACTCTTAGTTTTTCTCATTTCTTCCTATCCTGTTTTCTCAAACTTTCAATTTTCTAAATTATATATGTTGAGACTTAAAAAAAATAAGATAAACTTCCAGAAATCTAGTGATATAGTAAGAAGCCAGATTTGCCAACAGGAGAGAAGTTGAGTAACAGGCTTTTATTTTACTCCCTGTGGTAAGATATTAGGCTTTTGAAATAGCTACAAAATATTAGGTTGTATGAAAAACATCAACTAGGGCAACTAATTTCCTTTGCTGGTCTAGGAATTTGTCAGTGCCCTTAAAGGGAATGTAGACATACTTGATTCACCTTTTTTCTTAAACAATAGTTAAGATGGTGAAAGAACAGAAGAAAGGAATTTGGGAAGCTATAGTAAATAAAACATGTGCACAATTACATAAATCATAGCTTTGTTCATAATCAGCTGATGAACTTTGTCATGTGATTTCATGTTTGACTTCACTACTTTGTGCTTTAGAGTCCTATGTTAAATAGTATGATCTCTCATTCATTCACAAATAGGTATTGCAATTCATTCTGGGGACTTATTCTCTCAGGATTCACCTAGGTGCCTTTCCCTGTTGATGGAGTAGACTTCCAATGTCACTGATACCAAGTTGGCTGTTGGGTGACCCCACAGACAATGAAATGCGAGTGGAAGTCACAAGCACCGCATCCAATAAGAAAATGAAATGTCTGTCTCTTTTTCCTGACATAATTCATTTTTATTCTCATCAAGAGTCATGTTTTATCCTTGTAAGGGAATATTAATTATGAAGGAAAAGATGTTAACAAAGTCCATTTGTCTCACGTGTTTTCAATTTCCAGGTAATCTAGACATTTATTACTTTGCAAAGTGAGAGAAAGCTGACACTTTTATATGTCATAGTGAAAGTTAAAATAAAAAAAAAACATTTTGGGGCTGGGAAGATGGCTCCATGGTAGAGTGCTTGCGTTGCATTCATGAGGCTCTGGGTTCTATTCCTCAGCACCACAAAAACAGAAAAAAAAGTCAGAAGTGGCGCTGTGGTTCAAGTGGTAGAGCGCTAGCCTTTAGCTAAAGAGCTGAGGGACAGCGCCCAGACTCAGAGTTCAAGCCCACAACCGGATGCCCCCCCCCAAAAAAACACATTTTTATGTTCTTGACCTTTTATGAAAGAGAAAGATGATTATTGTAATTTTAGATATTCAATTGTATTCAATGCATGTAATAAACACAGAGGCATTCTAAGAAGCAGGATTCACAATTAGCTTTTCTTAGCTATGTATTAATGAATACAGTTACCATTGCAGTTTCTATGATACACTTTTTATAGGAGAAATCAGTTAGTGATTTTTCTTGAAATGAATTTACTCTCTGAATTTTCTCAGGAGAAGGCTAGACAGCCTCAAAGTTAGATGTTTTAAGAAGGAAGAATTAATGACTGTTTGACAGGTTTAAAAAGTCGTACTTGACAGCGTGGTTAGAGCTGTTTGATAGTTAGACTTAGATGTTCTGCTTTATTGAATGTCAGCCAGCAGAACTGAAAGATCAGCCAAATAACTTCTCTTTTTTAATGACAAATTTTTCATTTAAAAGAAGAGTAATTTTAATCAAATGATGAGCCCTAATATCCGTTTCAACTCTCAAACCTCTGATTTATGAGCTCAAACCATTTGTTCAGGGTTGTAGGAAGACTGAATTTGCATTCTGTGACTTCCCTCTATATTAGAAATATGTTTATCAAAATTGCTTTAGAATTCTGGGAGTGGCTAACAGGTAAAGAATTACATGATCTGAGTGATTCCTTTCCAGATGTTAACACATTAAAACATGTATTATTTGTGGTGATTCCTATAGATTTCTACTGCAACAAAAGAATTAGTGCAGTTTAATTTTTATATAAATAGAATAATAAAAAATAAAATCAGTATGTCTGTTTTATTTCCTATCTCAAATTATCACTAATTTTATGATAGAGAGGATAATGTACTAACCCAGCAAAACAGAGACACTTTTTAAAATTTGTGTCTTAGAAAATAACAAATACATTTTTAGTGGAATACATCCCAAGTTTTGCATAGTTCCCTTAATACTTCATTCTGAGTAACTGGAGTTTGAGTCATTGCTTACTATAAACATTTTTATGTAATTTAAAAAATAAATTTGTTTTTGAGCCCCTTATTTAGAGATGGTTAATTTTATGTTTCAATTTGATGGAGTCATATAGCACACAAATATTTGGATAAATATTATTTTTGGTCCCATATGTCAGAGTGTTTCTGTATGAGGTTCACATATGAATTAGAACACTGAGTAAAGTACTTTGCCTTTCTCAATGAGTCAAAGTTACATTCAATCCATTAAAGGCCTAATAGAACAATAGGTAAAGAAGCATTTATTCTCTATTTCAGGTAAGGACATACAGCCTTTGGACTGGGACTGAGCAACTGTCATAATGTCAAGTGCATTAGAAGTCAGATCTTGTGAAAACAGTCAGAGTTTGTAGACATAATTGGAGAAGGGATGTAGAGTCTGTCTTGAGGGTATCTTGAAAAGAATCTCAGTTCTATGATTCTAAGATCAATTAAACATGAATGATCCAGGCAAAATAGATCAGAATCTATGTAAGGCATCTAGACAATTATCCCAAACACCATCAGTAAGAAGATGCATAGTAAATGACAACCAACATTGTGAAAATCTACCACAGACTCATAATTTTCCATCTGAATTAGGGCTCAAAAAAATCTCCTTACACAAACATAGACACCTCGGCTATTATTCTCCTTTTATTTCAAACTATTAAATGTCTCTTAAAGCTTCTAGCACAACCACTTCCCTTGTCTCTCAGTAGATAATTCTGATTCCCACTGCACTGAGCCCTTCAGGAGAAAACGACTTCAATTTTCTCCCTTAGCAACAGCTTCCTATCACCATGTCTGTGAAAACACCTTCCTTCCCATGATGGGTGAGGAGGCCTCCTTCCTGCCTAATGTAATTCCTTCCACTTTCATCAGAATCCCAGCTTATCCGACTTCAAAAGGCCTTGCTAAATCAATTATCTCTCCACTCACTTCTATCCTTAGATGCCCATGCTCATTTCTTCTTGCTTGTCTATAAAAAAGAGTACTTGAGTCCTTCCACTTCATAGTAACAATGCTAATAATGAGTTCATATTTTCTGTAGGTATATCTATCTCTCATTCTTCCTTCAAACTTTGAATAAAGAGCTCTCATTTTTAATTTAGATTCTAAATTAGGCACCAAACCCCACTATTCTATGGAATAGCCAGGCACATGAGCCAACATCTTTTCTATGACCTATTTCGTATTGCCATGCTTCCTTGGATTTTCTGCAGCATCTTAGGGTGTTGATGTTTCCTCCATTTTCATCATTTTGCTCTTTATGACTGAATTTCTGTCTATGAAGTTTCACTATCCTTAGGTCTCTCTGTCTCCCTTTGTCCTTTTGAATTATTTTTTTGCATCAGTTTTCTATCTTAAATCAATCATCAGAATTCCTGACTTTCACTATACTTAAGCCCTTTCAATCCATAGCTCCAGGCTAAAACATTTTGTTGCTTGTCTTTGTCTGTTGATACCTAATTAGATGTCTAATAATGGGTTACTTCTTATTCAACATCTCCAAAACTAAAATTAACATCTGTTCTCCTTTCCTTTCTACACACCAAACTTAAACTGTTCCCTATGGTTATTACTTCTGCAAATAAAGAAGGTTATGCCACCAATGGTTTAAGGTGCTTTAATTATAGACCCATTATTTAGTTGCCTAAATAGAAACCTGGAAGTTTTCCACCCTTTTAATATCCTAAACACCCCCCAATGATACTTAACATACAATTACCATATTCTCCATAGCTTCCCTGTACCCCTAGCCTTGTTTGGACATATGAAATGTTTACAAATAGCTCCAGATAAGCATAGTCACAGTCATTTAAAATTCATATCTTATTACATCTCTCTAATATTAAATATTTTAAGCAGCTCTTTATAATTACTCAGAAAAAGTTCCAATCTCCTAGCTGTGAAGCTCTTTATGAACTGGTATCTTCCTATCTTCTGACCAGTATTCTCATTCCTCAAGGACCCTTCCCCCCCCACCCAAACTCTATATCTATGGGGGTCTGCTTACAATGAATTTCAGCCTTTTGGAAGTAACGTGAAGAATATTCTCTCTCTTTTTTCTTCTTATGAAAATACCGTACAGAGGGGTTACAATCACTTGGGCAAGATAATGAGTACATTTCTCATCAAGCATTGTTGCCTCCTCCTTCGTTTCCCCTTCCCATACCTTCCCATCTCCCACCCTCCTCCTCCCCCCTTGGGCCAAAGTTGTAAAGTTCATATTTGGACATAACGAGTTATATGTCTCATTGTTGCAATAGATCCACCTGTATCCCTAATTAAAGAATTTGTTTTTGCCCTTCCCCTCCACAGATTATACCAACATCAAATACAGTGAGAGCAGGGTTATACCGTGGGGAAGGGATATACAAAGCAACAAAGAAATCATCATAAATATGTTAGAAACAATTGCATGAAAGAAAAAATCATTTGAATCCTTATCTTGGGGTTCATTTCACCTAACATCAACTTATCTGACCGTTTCTGCTTGTCTCAGACATATACTAGTTATTGCAAATAAGGGAAA
>NW_012267420.1:132632-136178 GCF_000151885.1 Dipodomys ordii
GCATCAGATCCACCTGTATCCTTAAACAACTGGTTTTTCCCTATCTCCTCCACAAGTTATACTGACATCAAATATAGTGAAAGCAGGGGTTATACTGTGGGGGAGGTCTAGTCCTAAATTCTAAACACTAAGAAAACACTGAACTTTTTGTTTCTTTCAGTGCTTGGCAGAGTACCTTAGTCAAAGAAGATGTGAAAGAAATTTGGGATATACAATGATAGTGAGAAAGAAAGAGAAAAAGAATATATATATATATATATATATTAAAAACCTTTCTTAATCTCTATCACCTTTTATTGCTATCTTTAAAAAAATCTGCATCAAAATAAAGAGGATCAAAAATCCTTTTGGACTGCTTTGATAATGGCATTGAAGCAGAAAATTGTGTAAGCAATCAGCAGTAGGTAGTGTCATGTTCTGGTAAGTAAGCAAAATGGATAACTAATCTTAGTGAACAAAAGTCAGGGGAAGGGAGGACATGGCATTGGGCTATGAAATACTCCTCAAAAAAAAAAGCTGGCTTTCAATCTGAGAAACTTGGCTCTAAAAATTTCTCCCTCTTTCATCTGCCTGTCATGTTCCTCACTCTTAATTTTATCCTCTTCAAACTATATTTTCCTCCTCTCCTCTTACCCTTTCAGATGAGTTTTTTTTCCAGTCTGCCACATGTACATTTTTGTCTTCCTCTTCCTATGAGTTTCTTGTCACAAGACATAAAAGTCTTAAATTATAAACAACTGATTTATACTCAGATCTTGGGTTGATATTTAGTTTTCTTTATAATGGCTCTACCTCCTGCTAAGTGACACTATGGGACTTTGAAACAAATGACTTGACTTCTCTAGGATTTCCAGAGTTCCCACGAGGGAAGTTAGCATAAATGACAATAATCTTCAGTCTCAGATGTAATAAGTCTTTCAGAAAATAGTAAATCAGAGTGATAACTGACTTCAAATGGATCTTCGTTGCTGATATATCTGGTGTCTCACTAGTAGAAAGGAGAAAAAAATGCCAGATACCACGTGGGTGCTCTCATTTTCTACTCCTATCCCATCCCATTCTCTACTCCACAGAGAAATAGTGAGCTTTCTGAAAATCTCCCTTTAAATACTCCAATTGCCCTCTAGAACTCCTGTACCTTTTCTAGAATATTGAAACCTTTCATAGCTTTGTGATCTACTTCCTTAGATTGATGGAAGTTGTGTTCTCTTTTCTTTATAAAGTCTATCTACAATGAAGCATGTCTATATGCTTTATGACCTGACCATGAGCAAAACAAAACTTAGACTTGTCTTCTGAACTATTTTTGTTAATTTTTCTACTCCCTTTGATATATTATCATGTTTCTCCCAGACGTGGGCACTAAGCAAGGTGCCTCATTGCTATGCATATGTTCTTGTCCTGGTCATTCCAGTATGTTTTCTGCAAGAGTTTATCCTGAAATGGAGGTAGAATGATATCTGCATTTCATGTTCCAGACATGAGAATGGTGAACTATGGAAATTTTAGTCACTAATATATATATATATATATACATATATCAATATATATAATTTTCAAAATTACTAATGCAGTCAATATATGTTTCATCCAAAGTACAATTTCCTGACAATTATAGTTCTTCAGAATACAATCCTGACATGAGATGTGAGGCAAAAGCTCTGAGCAGAGAAGTCTTTGTCACAAAACTTCAACACTGAAGTATGGCCTTAGGGCCTCAGGGAAGAATCTGACTGCTATTATTTAGCACATAATTATTGACTAGTTTGCCACTTGGGTTTCCTAACTCACAGCTAGCAGCCCAGGGCAGCAGTAAAGTAGAAGAGAATGGACAGAAATTTACACTGTAAGTAATGTGGGTGAACAGTGACAACTGAGAATCTGTAAGCAGTGAAAAGAGTCAGAACCAGGAGCAAAACGCTCCTGCAGACTGGAAAATGTTATAAGAACTCAGATGAACACAGTTGTCATATTCTAACACATAATTTCACATTCCTGCTTTTAATGTTTCACAATTGAGATAAATACAACTTGTCAACAAGCATATTTAATAGTGCTTTTTTTTAATTTTTAAATTTTTGTTTCTGGAAGCCTTGTTTTTTGGAGCAATGGTGCTTCCTAATATGAGGAATTACAATTGGGAAAATAGGATGTTAATAGTGATTCTTCCTAAATGTTCAAGAAAAGTTTAAGTTGTGTTGAGAGAGTGTTACTTGGATAGCTCATAAATATCTAGTAAATAGTAAACTATTTCCTATGGTGGTTAAGGGAAGAAATATTGAAATTATATTTCAGTTACATGGAAATTTTACTGTTTAAATTTTCAAGCAGCAGAAAAATAAGACTTGATTTTGAATAAACCTGCTCGGGTATGTTTTTCCTTTAACAAGAGAAAGGGGGGACACTCTGTAAAAAAACTATGCTCTGACAAAGCGTATGTGTCTTTTGCAACAATAATTCTGGTTCTTTCATGCTGATTTATGAAAGATTAGTGTGCTGTATTTAACCACATAAATATAGCTTTCTCAGGTTCACGAGTTTATCTTTTGCATTTAAATTATTATGTTATAACAAAGTATTTATGCTATACACAGATAAATAAAGAATAACGTCATCATAAGGAGGATATAAAGGTCTAATATATTATGTGCCATAATAGGAAAATAGCCCAGTGGGTCACTGAAATAGATTCTCCAAAAAGTGAACAGTATTTTTTTATTATAAATAAAGATAGAAAATATTTTCCAGAGGTTGCACAAACAGACTAAACCAGAGAAATAACATTATTTCAGATAAATGATCAATCTCTTTATGGTCCCTGAGGCTTACTTTAAAAGAGTTTTCAGCTGGGGGTACACCAGGAATTCTGTGATGCATGTAATAGAATCATGAGCTCTATTACAAACCCAAATTGGTAGGGCCTCTGAGTATCTCTGGGCTTACTTTCTTGAGATGAATATATGGGTCTCAAGTCCCAAATAACTTACCATAGCTCACTCAATTATTATTATACATAAGTGAAAGTGAATTTCACTTACTGAGCTGACCTGTCCTCACAGCTTCAATTTTACAACCTGATACATTATTTAAAATGGTGGCCCAACTCCAAAAACAGGAATGCAAAGAATATTTAAGTATATTCAGTAAATAAATGGGTGGTCATTCTTATAAAATTATTAATAAAAGCCTTGGAATTTAAATTGTTTGCTCATTTTTTGAAGTTTTATGTGTTTATGAATTTATTTTTTTATTGTGAACATACTGTACGGAGGGGTTACAATTACATGGGCAAGATAATGAGTACACTTCCTATCAAGCATTGTAGCCTCCTCCTTTGTTTACCCTTCACATCCTTCCCAGCCTCCCCAGCCCCCCCCCACTCAATCCTCCCCTCACCCCCACCAAAGTTGTAAAGTTCGTTTTCCACATGACAACTTGTACTTCTCATTGCTGCAATGGGTCCACCTGTATCCTTATTTAAACGACTTGTTTTTCCCCTTCCCCTCCACAAATTATACCGACATCAAATACAGTGAAAGCAGGGGT
>NW_012267420.1:138789-143873 GCF_000151885.1 Dipodomys ordii
CACATTTATGTCTAGGTCCTCTTTGACTTAAGTTTTGTACATATTTTGACACAGACATTTTTTGAAACTATACAATATTCAGCAAGTATTATCTTCTAATGGGTTATTTGTGATGTGCAAATACTTCCAACCTTATCAATTTAAACTCTTTATTATTTGATACATGAAAATTCATTGGTCTATGTTGACATTTCCAGAATCTTGCTACCCATACATGGTTTTGTGAATTCATATAGTGCTCATTTGGAAATTATTAGTTCATAGAGCTTGAAGTGTTATGTACTGTATGACATCATTATCATCAAAGTCATGTTTTAACACACCCAAAACCAAACATTTACATATCTTTCTATATGTAAAGAAGCTATCCAAGTCATTGTAGTTTTTCTTTTATTAATTTTTTTATTGTGAAAATACTGTACAGAGGGGTTACAGTTACATGAGCAAGGT
This sequence comes from Dipodomys ordii, assembly GCF_000151885.1. Lineage (NCBI taxonomy): Eukaryota > Metazoa > Chordata > Mammalia > Rodentia > Heteromyidae > Dipodomys > Dipodomys ordii. The sequence continues at coordinate 139,240 of NW_012267420.1, forward strand.
AGTGAGTACATTTCTTATCCAGCATTGTTGCCTCCTCCTTTGTTGTTCCCCTACCATCCCTTCCCTCCCACCTCCTCAGCTATTACCCCACAATCCCCCCTGCCAAAATTGCAAAGTGTGTTTTATTCATCTCATTGTTGCATGCTTCCAAAATTTTAGATTTGGCTTGAAAGTTCAAATACTATCATCATTAACAAATTTGAGTTTTTCACATTGATGTGAGAGAGGTTTGTTCCTTCACATGAAATATGTCTGCCAGATATCTAAGATCACAATATATTTGTTGGATTTCCTTGAAAATAAATATTATATTCTATGAAAATGTGGCTATTCTTTTTGTAATTCAATCACAGAGTCAATGACTATCTTTCTGCATAGTTAGGCATTTTTTATATGGAAGAAAAATTTTCTATACTCAACTCACAGCATTTTAAAAGACTCTATTACTATAGGGCTGGAATCTAATAAAACTGATAAATTTTACTGTGTGATTAACAATATTCTTAACTGACTCTGCTTTTCTTTTCCTCTTCTCTGAATGCATCACGTTAAGCAATACGCTTTCTGCTATTACATTTCTGTGTCACTGTCTTGGTTTGTGGTGAGGTGCGAGCAGTTTAATACACCATTGCTTGTGCAACTGCAGTGCACATGTCAATACAGAAAAAAAAGACAATGTCTTAGTACTGTAATGAAAGTTTTTTCACCTCAGGATGTGCCAAAAGAGTCTTAGAGACTGCCAAGGGTTCATAGTCTACACTTTTGAGAATCACTTGGCTTAGGGTATTAAAAAGGGGAGAGGAGTGAGTCAAAAGATATGCTAGCTTTAGAAACAACTGAAGCCTCCCTCATTTCAGGATTTCCCAGAAACAAATATTGCAGAAGAAAGAAGGAGACACAGGAGGCAGTCTGTGGTACAAGCCGAGAATGCCTGTTCCTGAGAGATAGCAGGGCTGCATTACCAGACAGAGCAGCCCCTCCATGGAGAAGCATATGCCAGAAGCCATGGCTTAACAGGAAAATGGAAAGTAATCAGTCTTCTGAAGGAAGAGAAACACCTTAGAAGTGCACTGAAAACCAAACTCTGACCATTGCTGGTTCCTAAAGGTTTCAATAATGCACAGTGGGAGGACATTTTAATTGGATGAATTTATTATTTTATCCAAGGTGTGATGATTACACAGACCTGAAATGACATACAGTGCAAAGTTGGAATGATCAGATATCTGAGAACATTTGTGACAGAAGGGTTGGGTAAAGAGCTTCCCAGTTCTGAGTAGGTCTTTAGGACCTGGAGGACAAGAACCAATCAAGTGCCATCATGTTCCTTAACATATATGAGGCCAGATTTAAATAAAAAGATCACAAAAAACTGCTTAAATAAGGATACAGGTTGACCCATTGCAACAATCAGATGTACAAGACGCTATGTCGAAAATCGAACATTACAATTTAGGAGGTGGGAGGGAAGGGATGGTAGGGGAAAAACAAAGGAGGAGGAGGCAACAATGCTTGATAAGAAATGTACTCATTACCTTGCTCATGTAATTGTAATCCCTCTGTACAGTATTTTCACAACGAAGAACTTATTTTAAAAAAAATAAAAAAATTTAAAAAAGAAAATTTCCTTCTTTCTTTTTAGAAAAAAAATTGCCCAGGTTAACTTGAGGTGAGTTAAAGTGCAACCATCTTTTGGCATTTAAATCTTATAAGATTTATAGATGTATGTTTACTGATATTGAGGCATTCTGATATGATATGTTTACTGGAGAAACTAATTCCTCTATCCTTGAAAGAGACTCTGAATAAATAGTAAATAAATAAATAAAGAGATTTGTAGTAATCCAACCTTCACTATGCATGAGGTATTTTGTGTGCAGTTGACCCCCTTCATTCCTGGGAGATGTATACAAAGACTCAGGAAATGCTTGAAACAACAGAAAATACTGAATCTCTACTAACTCATTATTATTTTTTTTCCTTTTCTAATTAACTGGAGATTTTACCTTTTTACTTAACATTAGCTTTTATCTTTTCTCACTGGCAAATCTGCATTATTGACATTATTACTATAATACCCTTAGAAATGACCTGGATATAACATAGGACTCCAATACAAAAGGAACTCATTAAGGCAGAGCTAAGTTCTGCAGAAGGGTGCTCCATCAGCCAAAAATCTGTCCAGGAAGCACACTGAGCAGGCAGGCTGTACCTTTCTTATCTCTAATGGGTAGACCTGCCCAGTTGCTGGAATTGATATAGACTGACAGAGCTCAGGTTTACATCTGCTCACCTATTGGTTAGTTTGGAAAGGGTAGGATGTCTTAATTATTCATACCTTCTGTTACTTCCTGTAGTTGCTGCTATTGTCTTAGCAGAATAAATCAACAAGAGTTAAGACACTATAGAGCGCTAGCCTTGAGGCCCAGAGTTCAGACCCCAAGACCGGACCAAAAAAAAAAAAATAAGAAGCCACTAGACCAAAGAAGGAACTCTTAAGCAGCCTAATTTAATCCAAAAAAAAAATGGTTTTTCTCACAATTCCACAGGATGAATATGAGTTACTTGAACACAAGCATAGTGATGTCAATTTCCTATCCCAGACCACTAAGTGATTAGTGAGTGTGTTGTATATGTAGCGTAAGACACTAGGTAGAAAGGTGAGTTATATCCTGGAGGAACACAGTGGGGATGCAAGAGATTTCATCACATGACTCAGACTTACGAGTTGTTTATTCCTGGAATTTTTAACTTAATGGTTTCAACTATGGTTAACGCTATGTAATTTTCAACCATAAAAGAGAAACAAAAGGAGGGCTAACATGTTTTTGAAAATTTAGGAACTTGAAATATCCCATGATAAGTGCTAATGTTTACAGAGGAGGAAATTCAGGCTTAGAGACAAGTAGTTCAAGATGGTACTGGCAACTAAAGCCTAAAATTAAATCTGGGTTGGTCAGACACTAACAACCATAGAATTTTTTTTTCATTTTCACAAGTTATGTTTTTAAATGTTGTTTGTTTGTTTCAGCTGGATTTAATGTAGCTTTAAGCAGAACACTAAAATGTTAAAGGTCTTCCTATAGCATCAACACCCATGAAATTGTAATCAACTATTTGAAGAACCTCAAAAACACTTCCAGAGGACTTCTTGGGTAGAAAACAGCTGCCTGCAGCTGCTTCTGCCACATGCTGCTCCAGCTCAACATCTGTTACTTGCTTTGCATTGCTTCTTTTCTTTCATATTGACCGTGATGCTTAAAACTGTTTGTGCTAAGGCATAGAGCCTTTTCAATTTGTAGCTCATATAAAGGGACTGCTGTTGGTTATATCTACCTTTGTGACGTTCATTGCACAAGCATAGAAAAGACCCTGTTAACTGAGCAAATAAACCTCTTCCCCCTTTGTGATCCAAACCTGAATATACCCACGGCTTTTCCACCCAGCCTGACTCTGAAAAAAAAAATCAGCTGCACTGTCAGAGGGATTTAAGTGGAATATTTTTGCTGAGAGGGAAAATTTAACAGCAATGCAGTGCCTTGTATATATCAGAGTCTATGCTAAGCAGCATTCACATATGTAGTAAGTATTATAGTATGTAGAGTCCTCTACATATTATGCTAAGCTTCAGGGTCAGATCTGAAAGGGAGACTGTACTAGACTGCTTTGCTTTCAAGTGTAAAAGGTTTTCTTTATGTGAAGCTATAAAACAATTAAAAGGATGAAGAATATGAGCAAGTTTGCATTTTAGAAGTTACACATTTAAAAGACTTTGATAGATAATTAGATAGAGATATAATTAGGGGCCAGAGGAATGCTACTTAAAAGCCAAGAAAAATAGGTGAGACATGAGCAGTAGTTTTAACCATTCAGTAATGGTACAGAAGAGGAAAGTGCATGCAAGAAAGATAGGAGAGAAAGAATACGCAGGTCATGGTGATAAAATACAGCAGTATAATTGAGAAGGATTTTTCATCTTTTAAGCTCATGGTTCCATCAGCCTAATCGTATATGCAACATCCACTACACCCCAAACAATATTATATAACAGTGAAAACATACACAAATTCATTCTTCTCATCGTTTTTCTTTTCCCCTAACAAAGCTAACCAGCTAAGTTTTAAGTTCTTTAAGAAAAACCTAGAGTTTATACAGAAGTACTAAATACTATAAATACTTTGATTAACCGAAATATTTGTCTATCTTGATTCAATTTTATAAAATATACTTTTTTTTTTGTCAGTTGTGGGGTTTGAACTCTGGGCCTGCTCACTATCCCTGAGCTCTTCCGCTCAAGGTGAGCACTCTATCACTTGAGCCACAGGCCACTTCTGGTTTTCTGGGGTTTTTTTTTGGAGATCAGAGTCTCATGGAATTTCCTGTCTGGGCTGGCTTTGAACTGTGATCCTCAGATTTCAGCCTCCTGAAATTACAGACATGAGCCATCAGCACCCAGCTAAAATATTCTTAATTTGGCCCAGCCTTACATTCCAAAGATAATTTTTATTGTACTTTTTTTGTTTTTTGTTTTTTGAGTATTACTGTGAAAATACCATACAGGGGGATTACAATTACATGGGAAGGTAATGAGTGCATTTCTTATCAAGCATTGTTGCCTCCTTTGTTTCCCCTTA
>NW_012267420.1:144593-179959 GCF_000151885.1 Dipodomys ordii
GTCCACATCCCCTCCAGCATCTGTTGTTATTAGAGTTCTTGATTATAGCCATTCTAACTGGGGTGAGGTGATATATCAATGTTGTTTTGATTTGCATTTCTTTTATGGCTAGGGAGGTGGAGCATTTCTTCATGTGTCTATTGGCCATCCTTCTTTCCTCTTCAGAGAAGTTTCTCTGTAAGTCCTTAGCCCACTTAGTTATTGGGAAGTTTTTTCTTTGAAGATTTGTTGTTGGGGGATTTGAAGTTTTTGAGTTCCAGGTATGTTTTAGATATGAGACCCTTGTTCATTGTATGGCTAGTGAAGATCTTCTCCCAATCCGTGGGCTTTCTAATGATCTTGATCTATGTCCTTTGCCCTGCAGAACTCTGCAAGTTCATGCAGTCTCAAGGGTAAATTTTATAAAGTCATGTTTGAATTTTTTACTATAATGAAAATATATTTGGTAGGTATCCATTTTTTGTTGTTAGCACAAAATATTCGAAGCTGGGTGCTTTGTAAATAAAATAAATTCTCAAGAAATAGTCTCTCTTGAAGAATATAAATATTGAAGGTTCTCTTTCATATGCAGAATGTGGATCTAAAATTAAAAGAATGCCATGGAAGTAAAATAGGGGCTCTTTGGGGAGTGAAACTGTAGGAAAGAGGAGGGTAAAGAAAGAGAAGTAACAAAGCGGTGAATGTGATTGAAATACATACATGTATGAAGACTGGATAAAGAAACAACAATATTTTAAAAAGTAGGGCGGGAGGAACAAAAATCAATAATAGAGTGGGTAAATTTGGTCAAAGCATCGTATATGTATGTGTGGAAACTGAAGCCTCTGTGCAACTATTATATGCTAATAAAATGAAAATAGATTTACCTTCTCCATATTTCTTGCAGCTCGAAAGTGCAAAAGGTGGATGACATCACAGTGAGGTAGATAAGAGGAAAGTAACCTATGGACATGCTGTATTGACAGCTGGAGGCTAAGATAATGTCTGAATTATGAGACGAGATAGTCACTGACTGCTCTAAAAACAGTAGGAGACAAATAAGTTGCAGGGTAGTGTTAGGAGAGGGAGCTTAGAGGAATAGGATCAAACCAGCTACCTTTGAGAACTGTATAAGAACATTTTTCCGAGTGAATAGTCTGGTTAGTATGATGTTCAAAATGGTTTCCTGTAAGTTAAGAATATATCTGTATGGTTATAGTCACAAGAAGTAGAATGCATGGAGATAGAAAATACACAGTCAGAAAATGGATAATTTATGGGGTCTTGTAGACCTAGAGAAGAAAGAACATAAACAAATTGTGAGGACATAATAAACAAAAGATGAAAAGACTAAGTATTTTATTTATTTTATTTTGAGTCCATCTTGGGATTTAAACTCAGGGTCTGGGTGTTGTTCCTGAGGGTTTTTTCCCTAGCATTTGAACCATAGCTCCATTTTTAGCTTTTTGGTGGTTGATGAGACTTTCCCTGCCTGTACTGGCTTCATCCCATGATTCTCAGATTTCAGACTGAGCAGTTGGGCTTACAGGCATGAGCCACTGGCACTCAGCAGGAAATCAATTTTTAAACATCAAATTAAAACAAAAGGAAGCTAGAAAATTTCTCCAGGTGTTTGGGTAGCAAGAATTCTTTAAGAACTGCATAATATCAGGTGGCATCTAATTAACGAAATTAAGAATGAAGTCAAATGCTAGTCTGAAACTGATGTCATGAAAGTGAGGCCGTAGGAATTCAGTTAGAACAACTGTTAAGAGGAATCAATTAAAAAACAACTCCAATCTAGAATGGGCACAGGAAAGCCGATATAAAAGTGTAGGTAATTTGTGGTTTCAAGCAGGCTTGTTTGAAATTATCAGCAGTTTCCCATCACTCTGTGAAAATGATAGAAATTGGCATGGGTGAGCAAATTGATATGTCAAATAGATTGTGAGTGAGGGTATCCTGAATTCCAGACTGTAGAGAAAGAAGGTCAAAAATGAGAAACTGTAAAGTTTAGGAAATCAGAGATAAGAGATGATCAGTTTGTGGTCATAAATAGCTTGTGCATAGTGTCTATTCACACTTTTATAATCATGCTTAAATACGTAAGAGCTTTTGTTACTAAAGGTTTTTCATTAGGTCCTACTTACTTGCCACAGCATATTTTTTGACAATGATAATGGCAAACTGAAGCTGAAAAAACACTTTTTCCTCCTCTTCATTTTGACTTTTTAAAAATGAATAGCCTATAGTACTGTTGGGTCACAACTAGATGACCACAATGCAAGAAAGGACTGCACTCATTGATTCTGTGAGAGCTAAGTGGAAGTAATAAAACAAACAAGTATTGACAATGATACATTTAATATACCATAGAGAAGAAAAAGTCCTAAAAGAGGTTTAACTTAATATTAATTGACCCTTAGAAAGATAATTAACTTTTACAAGATTCAATTTTCTCATCTGCAAACAGAAACAGTATGAGCTATCTTAAATGGTTGTTATAAGAATGAAAGAGTAAGGTACAAATATAAGTCTGAAGAACTTTTTCTTAGTGAAATATTAAATGATGTCATTCTTTATACTCAATTATGTCATACTAGAGGTTCATTTGAATTTACCAGCATATTGATATACAATCTGAGAGACTCTATATTAAAAAGGCTTAATAAACTTCATTTAACTCAGCATCCACAGACTTTCAACTATCAAAATCTTTTATGGCTTGATATCCATTAATATCCTGAGGAGGAAAACATTTTATACTAAACAACGATGTCAGCTAATCAATTGCATTAATTATCAGAGGAAACTGTGTGTCAACAGAAGGAAAGGGGGATTCATAAAATCGAAAAAAGGAGCTGGTTTATATCTAATGGCTTTGAAGAGGATGGCATTAAATATTCCAATGAGCATAGTCAATTCAGCCTGCACACAAAATTTCATGAACAAATCCCAGGATAAGAACATTGGCATGGTGTCATTGCCCATGACAGCACCCTTTAATGTGGGGACATCCCTCATTTCACCCTAAACACAACTCTTGCTCTAAAGGCAACAACTGGAAAAATGTAAATTGTAGATTTTTTCATGTGGATTAGTGGAATTTTGGGAGTGAAATGTCAAGCATTTACATAAAGTGCTAAATATTAAAACTCAATATGACAAAATTAAGATGACTAAGTAGGAAATGTAAGGCTTGAAAAAAATTATATTAAGTGAAGTAAGCCAGGCCCAAAGAAACATAGGACCCATGGTTTCCCTTATTTGCAATATCTAGTATATGTCTAGGACAAGCAGAAAAAGTCAAAAGCTATGTATATATGATCATATAAGATGATGCTAAGTGAAATGAACCCCAAGATAGGGACATAAGACGTTTTATCTTTCTTGCTGTTGTTTTTAATGTATTTATAATGTACTATCTGATTTTTTTCTTGTTTCTTTTGTATGTTCTTACCCCACATCAGGAGGGAAAGGGAAATTGCAAAATGCTGAAATAAGGACACAGGTTAACCCATTGTAACAACGAGATGTACAAGACACTATATTGAAAATGAAATTATAAAAACAAGTCGTTTAAATAAGGATACAGGTGGACCCGTTGCGACAATGAGAAGTACAAGTTGTTATGTCGAAAACGAACTTTACAACTTTGGTGGGAGAGGTTTGGCGGGGCAGGGGGGCGGGGAGGATGGGAAGGGATGGGAAGGGGAAACAAAGGAAGAGGCTACAATGCTTGATAAGAAATGTACTCATTATTTTGCCCATGTAATTGTAACCCCTCTGTACAGTATTTTCACAATAAAAAATAAATAAAAATTAAAAAAAAGAAAATGAAATTATAACTTTTGGAGGAGAGGGAGGAGTTGGGGAGGTGGGGAGGGAAGGGATGGTAGGGGAAAAACAAAGGAGGAGGCAACAATGCTCGATAGGAAATCTACTCATTATCCTACTCATGTAACTAACCCCTCTGTACAGTGTCTTTACAATAAAAAATATATACTAAAAAAAGAAGGCGGGAAACAGAGAAAATACAGTGAGAGAAACTTGTTGAAGAAGCTGATAAATTAAAAGTAAACTGATAGATTAAACTGGTAGATTAAACTATTTCAAAGGGTCTATTAGTGCTAGGTCTAGGTTTGCGGTACTGGTAGTATGTCAGGATTAGTTCTAGGATAACTAGTACATGTGTAGGACGAGTAGACAAGGTCAAAATCTATGTCCATATGACCATATAAGATGATGTTAAGTGAAATGAACCCCAAGATAGGGAGACAAATAATTTTTTTCTTGCTAGCTTTTGTTTCCAAGGTATTTGTAGTGTACCAGGTGATTTTTTGTTTCTTTGTATGTTCCTCCCTCACAGTATAACCCCTGTTTTCACTGTATTTGATGTTGGTGCCCTGCATCTTGTAGCTACACTTCTCTAATTTGGGGAGGGGAAGGGAAAAAAACAAAATGCTTAAATAGGGATACATGTTGACCCATTGTAACATTGAGATGTACAAGACACTATGTTGAAAATGAACTTTACAACTTTGTGTGTGGGGGGGTACTTGTGGAGGTGGGAGGGAAGGGATGGTAGGGGAGAAACAAAGGAGGAGGCAACAATGCTTGATAGGAAATGTATGCATTACCTTGCTCATGTAACTGTAACCCCTCTGTACAATATTTTTACAAAAAAATATTAGTGCTAGGTTTTGGGTCTCAGTTTGCAACTAATCAAACTAATTCATACATCATCTGCTCTGAAAAATGAGCCAAGTTCATTTTATGCATGTTAGGTTTATAATACTTTGATTTCACTACTTGTACCTTCCCAGCCTTCAGGGTAAATCTACTACTCTTTAGCGATAAAGAAAAAGTCAGAAAGGAAATATTAAATACATTTTACTATATAAAGATGGGAGACAGAGTGTGTCAGAAAGAGAGAAAGAAACAGAAGAGTCAAACTGAGGAAGGTAAAGGAAGGAAAGGAAAAAAGAAGGGAAAGGGAAGGGGAAGAAAAAAAGGGAAGGGAATGGAAAGGGAGGAGAGGAAGGGAGGAGAAAGGAGGGAACAAAAGGGGAAGGAGCATGGGAACAGGAAGAGGAAGAGGAAAAAAGTAGGGGAAAGAGCAGAAAAAAGGGAAAGGAAAGGAAATAGAAAGGAAGGAAAAGGAAGGGAAGGGAAAGGAAGGAAAAAGAAAGGAAGGGGAGGGAAGGGAACCAGCTGAACAACTAAACAAATCCATGGAAATCTACATAGAATCTAGCTTATAAACTCTAAGAGTCAGCCAAGTTCTCATTGCTCACAGCTCTTCCCTAATAATAATAATAAGATCTTTTTTTTTTTTTTCTGTCGGTCATGGCAGCTTAAACTCTGGGCCTGGGCGTTATCACTGAGCTCTTCAGCTCAAGGCGAGCACTCTACCACTTGAGCCACAGCGCCACTTCTGGTTTTCTAGTGGTTTATTGAGATATGAGTCTCACAGAGTTTCCTGGCCAGGCTGACTTTGAACCATGATCCTCAGATCTCAGCCTCTTGAGTAGCTAGGATTACAGGTGTGAGCCACCGGCAACAGGCAATAATAAGATTTCAAGCCTGATTTATTTTTTTTTCTCATGAGTGTACAGGAGAATTTTCCAAAAGCTATATGATATGTGATAGTTCAATAGAGTAAATGAAGAAGCAGATATTAAAATAAACTATTTTCTGTTAATATAGTTAATGTATTTATAAAGTTAACAAAAATGGTATTCTCCTAAATTTTTGTTTTGGAAAACTTATTTTGTAATAAGAGTATTGCTTATGGAGACCTGAAATAAATATATTTTTGTTCTTTAATGAACAGATAAACAGAAAATTTGAACAATTTTAGCTTTCATTTTAATATGGTAACCTATTATAGCTATAACCAATAAACCAAAGCTGTTTGAGATTCTCAGTAATTTTAAAGTAAGTTAAAAGGTTTCAGGAACAAAATATCTGAGAAATCTCTGGTCAATCAGATTTAGCTAATATTTGACACTACCAATTTATTTTCTTCTACCTAAAACAAACTAAAGCATAAGAAAAAAAATCAGTTTCATTTGTATTCCTTAGCTCTTGCAGACCAAGAGTGTTGGCCTTCTAAGCTCTGGAAGTGCTGATACATTTGCACCTCACATTATTTAAATGATGGCATCTCAGTGGTGGGAGTATGGAGGAAAAGCAACTTGCTTTACTCTTTCAACAATGGCAAATTCCTCTTTTTTGATGACTTAGTATCTACAGCATTCTTTCCCCACTGTTGTGTGTTTCCAAGTGCTGAAATTTTAAAGGAATTTATGTTGGTGACTCTCAGAAGTAACTTGAAAAGTCACTACACATTTACATGACTATGCACTGAGCTTTCAGAAAACTCCCAAAGGTACCAGATCCTGGGGATCTGAATCCTAACAGTAAATTTCTCCACAATGACAGACACTAAAACAGCACCTAGATAAAATATGAGATCTGCCTAGATTGAAGTTAGTTCATGTCACATAAGGCATGGGCACTGTAAGCATTGCTGTGACTTACTATGTGGAGAATTTATAGCCATATATTTGTTGACTGCAATCCAGAGAGGTGATCTTCCTCTCCACAAATGCAAAGGAGTATATTTTTAAAACATAGACTAGTTCAGCAAACAACAACATCAACAACAAAATAGTATAAGACTTGGATTTTGGATATACTTGGGCATTAAAACAATTCAATGAAATTACACACACACACACACACACACACAAATTGGTCTCCCATCTGCCCTAGTTTGCATTGTAAATTAACCATTCTTTAGAGATGAAGAAAAAATTTTAAAAAACACATCTAAATGATTTTTCTCTTATTAAGTCTTAATACATAGAGGAGAAAAAGAAGAATGAGGGGAGGGAGAAAATGGAGAGAGAGAGAGAGAGAGAGAGAGAGACAGAGAGACAGAGAGACAGAGAGACAGAGAGCAAGAGCTTAGCAGCTAAAACAACCCTAATGTTTTAAAAATATTTTTCCCAAAGACCAGATTGCAATTTACAATTGTGCCATTCCATCAAATGCTATGACACTTCACAATGCCTCCTAAATGCAAAATTGGCCAGGTTTAACATAATAGCTGGCTGCGTAAAACATGAGATTGCAAATGTCACAGGAAAGAGATGATGAATGGCTGTGGAATATTTATACAGACTCTATAGATATGTTGGCTAAACTGCCTGAAGGAAATCTGCTAGAACTGATTATTTCAGTTATAGATTTGGACCTAAATTGACTTTGTGTATTGCAGGCATCTGGGATCATAAGGTCTCCCAGGGAGGGACCATCCTTCCTGCTCCAGATCCCCCTCCCCTGCCCCACTGTCATTCCTTTTACATCACTGCTGTGAACCCTGAAGCAAGGCAGTGAGTCATATGAGAGTAGTTGAAGGCACTGCTGAGAACTTCATCTCTTCTAGGTGACCTGCCCAGAATTGCTTGCTTTCCCATCACCTCTGGGTCTAAGAGGGTTAGTGTACCTGGCTCCAAGCCTGATGCCTAAACCACCACCTACATCTAGAGCCTTTTTCAAGGAGAAGAGGCACATTCAGGATTTGTAAGTATTTAAATGATGTACACATTATATGACACACTCAATCTCTATCCTTTTTGCAGTCTTTGACTTGAAAAGGTTTCTATTCAAAGTAGATTAATTTAAATTTTCTGCTCAGATATAAAGCTGTTGGTAAAAATCACTACATTTTATGTCAAACTAAAGAAGTAAAAATTTAAAATATAGACTTTCATATTATGGCCATTATTATTAACACTTATATAATGTTTACTATAGGCCATGAAGTATTCTTGTTTAATTCTTACAACATATTCACAGGCAAGCCTTATGTTACTTTAACTTATAGATTAAAAAATAACTAAGACATAGAAGCTAGATAACATTACCAAGGCCACAATAAGGACAAGATTAATATTCGTATAGGCAAAGAGTTTATTATTTTGACTATAAGGCTGTACTGCTATGTGGCTGCATTTGTAATACTGTATACAATCATGAATCTTATCTCTTGACTTAAAGATCTTCTGGCTTATATTTATGTGGTATCATCAAACTGGATGTAATTCAAATTAAAGAGTGAAAAGATGTGTTAATAAGCCTAGACTATGCTATGTTGCACTAATCAACAACTCCATTGTCTTGATAATGTAACATAAAAACAATTTTTAAACGTTTAGTGCACTCATTCATGGCCTATATCTATCAAAGGTTATCTATAACTCTGCTCTACTCTGCTGTTGTACTGATACCAGATTCCAAAATTGAAGGATGAAAGAATGTGACCAAGGATTGATCAATTATCGAAGCTTACTTTTTTCTAGTCAAAGAGAACCACATTATCTCACTAAACTCTGAGGCATGTATGGGACAAAAAGACAAAAGGAAGAGAAAGTCGGGATCTATAGTAAAACTTTTAAGGACAATCAAAGCCAAGTAAGGCTTGACTAGCTTGTATTTGAGGAAAGTACTATAGTTTGTATTTTGAATGTTCCCCAAAGGCTTGATGCTCAGCCTTTTGTAGTACCAGGAGGTGATGATACCTTTAGAAATTTGGGCCTATTGGAATGAAACCAGCTTATTGGGTGCATGAGTTTGAAGTTGATAGAGTGACTAGTCTCTTACTCTGCCATTACTTCTTTATTACCATAAAGTCAAAAGGTTTTCAGAGCCGTGGACTCCCACCGTGATACAGAACGTTCTCACCAAAATCAATGGGATAAAATGACCCTAGACAGAGACCTCTGCAATTGTGCGCCAACATAAACCTTTCCTCTTTATAAGTTATTCATTTCAGTTATTTGTTATCTTGATGGTAATTGGACTAACACAGAGAGCAAGAGATAGGCTTCTACCAAAGGCAGAAAGCAATGATCTAAGACACCAGAGAGTTTTCCTTTGTCATTTTTTCCGGTCAACTCTCAAGACCATTCAACATGAGGTTAGACGTCCTACTTATGTTCTCGAAATGCCTGCCTTCCCTTTTTCATCCATTATATTGGGATTATTCTTTCCTCTTTAAGGTACTGTGTATGCTCTATGACATCAAAGGATTAATATCAATAATATCATTCTCCACTTTTCTGACATATCGTATTCAAATGAGTTTGAAAAATATTTATTAACCCAGTAATAAATATCCAGGTAAGGGAATTGAAAAGAAAACTGGATGCACACTCAATTTTTGAACCATTCTCCTTTCAGGGTTTAAATGATGAGACAGACTCATTCTTCTAGTGTGCCAGTCTAAAGCCTAGAACAACATTTGTGGCATAGAGGAAGTACTTTGCCTTTCCTGCCTATCAACTTCTAGGTATCTTTAAAAGCAGACTGATTTCTTTTCATTCTGCAAATAGTCTTTTATTTTCCAGACCTGGGGCTTGAACTCAGGGCCTGGGCACTGTCCCTGAGCTTCATTTTCTCAAGGCTAGCACTGTACTACTTGAGCCACAGTGCCACGTTGTGTGTTTTCTGTTTATGTGTTTTCTGTTTATCGAACCCAGAGCTTCATGCAGTGTTAGGCAAGCACTGTAACACTAAGCCATATTCCAGCCCTGCAGATTGTCTTTATTGTATACAAATGCAAATATCAGAGACAGTGCCTTCTCAATATGAATTACAATCAAAACAAATTTTTCTTGATTTTACTGGCATAGTGTCTTTGAATGCCAGAATATATCGTTTTATTAAAGGGAAGGGAAGACCAATGAAAGTAAACATGGAGTAGAAGGAAGAGCCTGGAAGTGGAGTGACTATTTTGGATTTTACAAATAGACATAAATCTCAGCTTGTATCTTCCTATACAACAAAAATCTTCTACCATGCCCTGCTTATCTATTCTATGTTCACAGTATATTGAATAGCGCCATGGTACTACACATAAATTATGGACCAGACCTAAAAGAAAGGAAGGAAACAAAAGCATTATGTCTGGTCTCCTCTAAATAGCTTCATCATCTGTTATTTTCTTCTCATCCAGTACCCATCACCATCATAAGCTACATAGAAAAAGATTCAGATTTAGACTCTGCTCTCCTGGGAGAGAAGAGTTAATGGGTTTTGAAGCACAAAGCATAGCACATTGTATCTTTTGTTTGATCTAAAAAGCAATGCATTCCATAGCATGGGCGACTAGGTCATGTCCATATTTAGGATAGTTACTAATATTTAATCTCACATTCCTCTAATAGCTTGAAATCACACCACCTTCATTTTTCATCAGCATGATTTACTTTAGAAATCAAATAGTTTGAAATCAAAGTTAATAAAGGAAAGGCCTTCTTTTTTATTTTAACAAAAAAGCCTCTTTAAACTGATCCCACATAAAAGAATAATGTAGGGGGCTTCTAGTTTTCTTAAAGCCATCAGACATCATAAATTATGCTTCATGTCTGACCTCAACAAGGATTACCTCAGAGGAGAAGCAAATTAAACTTTAGAAAGTTAGATTACACAGAATTTTGCTAAAAGTTCTAAAGTAGAAAAAGTCATTGATTAAAAAGTAATTTTTAATCAATTCCTTCAAATTCCTCTTTCTAGTCTTATCAAAGGAATAGTACTAATTTTGCAGCTGAAAAGTTAACATTATCTTAGAAAAGGGTGTGATTTTAAAATGGGACTATAGAGCAAAGTGTAATGGAAAGATATTTTGTGAAAACAGGCAATCTTTAAATAGAAACAAACTCTACTTAGTATCCTCAACACAAAATTCTCTGTTAAGATTATTTTCTTACCATATAATATTTGATAAAGTAAGGGTAGAGACAAATCTTCTGAGCGGGGTTGCTCCTTCAACTACTTTTAGAGACAAACTTTAATAGTATAAGAAGAACCATTAGTATTTGATTTTGTTAATGTGCATCTTCTGCATGTTATACACCCCCCCACACACACAGGGCATTAATGTTTGATAGTTCAGGGCTTGAACTCAAAGGTTTGAGCTCTTGCTCAGCTTTTTCATTCATGGATGGTGATCTACCACTTAAGCTATGCCTCCAGTTTCAGCTTTTCACTGGTTAATTGGAGGCAAGATTCTTGATGACTGATCTGCCTTGTTTGGCTTCAAACTGCAACCGTCAGAACTCAGCCTTCTGTGAGGCTAAGATTTTAGATGTTAATCACACGTTCCTGTCCAATGTCTATCCTTTCTTTCTTTCTTTCCTTCCTTCCGTCCTTCATTCCTTTCTTTCTTCCTTTCTTTCTGTCTTTCCTTCCTCCCTTCTTCCTTGCTTCTATGGTTTTTTTTTGATTAAACTGTGGACTTCCTGTTTGCTAGGTAGTCTTCCACTTGAGCAATAACTCCAGCTTGGTGTTAATGGTTGAAAAAAATGGCCAGATTTCATTCAGATATTTAACATATAAAATGCTTTATTTTTAGATTCATTGCTTAGTTTTTAATAATAAATTAACAAGCTAAGGATTTGGGCAAATAAATATAACTTTAATATTCTCTAAAATGGAATTTTTGTGGGGTACATTATGTCTTCACACAGTGGAAAGAGGGTGGGATAGTTCCCAAGGTTCTAAAATGAAAATATTTTTGATACTTAAAATATGTACTTCATGTAGTCTGAAAGCTAGATTCTTAGCCTAGTCTGAACAATTACCAGATATAAGACCTTAACAAACAATGAAACTTTGCCTGTAAAACAAGCACTACCTTACTCAAGAGATCTGGGTGATGTAATTATACTATATTATACCTATACCCCTACCATTTGCCGTGGCTAAGAACGATATACCTAGAGTGACATTAATAGGTATTGCAAAAAAAACGAATAACTGATTAAACATTGTAGTGATTCTAAGGTACCTGAAAGTCAGGATGAAAATGGGACCAGGAAGAATTAATTAAAGTATAAAGAAAGTATAAAGTATTAAGTATTAAGGAAGAGGTAGGCAAAACAGAAGCTGATTTTTCTAAAGATAGGGATGATTTTCTATAATCAGATTCTATACTTTCACATAGCTAACACAATAATATAATTGGAAAACAGACTGAAGTAAAATTGGAAAATTTTAAATATCATTTTTATTGATAAAAGCCAAGGGTACCATTTAAACAGCTTAGTAAAGGTCAAACTGAAAGTGATTCAACTTGCTTTTGACTTAACATATTAGATAAAGACTAGACAGATGATGATACAAAGTTTCACTTAACTTCATAAAAGAGTTACTTTCCCATCTGTTTTGTTTTAACTTAAATTTTATTGTAAAGGTGATATACAGAGGGGTTACAGTTACATAAGTCAGGTAATGAGTACATTTCTTTTCGAACAATATTACCCCTTCCCTCTTTTCTCTCACTTTTCCCACTCCATTTCCCCTCATGCCCCCACCCCAGGTTGTAAAGTTTATTTTCAACATAGTGTATAGTGAATATCACTGCTGAATTGGTTCATCCTTTGTCCAACTGTTTTTGTGATCCCCTTTCCCTTCCCCAAATCAGATAAACTTATATACAAGACAAAGGATATAGAAATAAAAAACAGTGACAAAATAAAATGAGCAAAAGCAAAAAAGAAAGTAAAAGGAAAAATCTGCAAACAGTATAATAAAAATTTTCATGTCCATTTCTTAGAGTTCATTTCAATAAGCATCATTTTATATGGTCATATGCATATAGCTATTGAGCCATTGTGATCCTCTCCTAAAAATATCCTCCTTTGTTGTCAGTGTGCAAATGCTTAGAGTGCTGTTTAATTAACATGTCCAAGTGTAATTGTTTGTCTTCTACTATCATTTGACTAACTTATAGATTGATAGATATATTCTAGTTATTACAAATGAGGAAAACTATGCAACTTATGTTTCCTTGGGTCTGGATTACTTTAATTAATATAATTTTATCCAAGCCTTTCCATTTTCTTATGAATGGGGCAATTCATGTGCAGAAAAACTGAAGTTAGATCCTTATATATCACCGTGCACCAGAATCAATTCCAAGTGGATCAAAGACCTCAATGTAATACCAGATACCCTGAAAATATTACAGAGAAGAATTGGGCAACACTAGAGCTCCTTGGCAAAGGTCAAAACTTCCTAAGGAACGATCCACAATCACAACAAACCAAAGAAAGGCTGGATAAACAGGATTGCATCAAACCCAAGAGTTTCTGCATGTCAAAGGACATAGCTAGTAAGATACAAAGACAGCCCACAGAATGGGAGAAGATCTTTATTAAATTTGCATCAGAAAAGGGTCTCATATCTAAAATATACCTAGAACTCAAACAATTAAACCCCCGATTAAAAAAATTTCTCAAAGAAACAACCATTCGATTAATAAGTGGGCTAAAGACTTAAGAGAGACTTCTCCAAAGAATAAATAGGAACAGACAATAGATACATGAAGAAATGTTCAATGTCTCCAGCGATAAAAAAAAAAAGTGAACCAAACAGCATTCAGATTCCACATCACCATAGTTAGAATGGCTAGTATCAAGAAAAAAAATAATAACAGAAGCTGGAGGGGATGTGGCTAAACGGGATCACTACCACACTGTTGGTGGGAATGTAAACTTGTTCAACTACTCTGGAAAGCAGTATGGAGGTTCCTCAAAAGACTAAACATAGAGCTTTCCTATGCAATCCCAATTCTGGGCATTTACCCAAATGACTACAAACCAGCCCACATGAAAACCATCAGCATGGGAGTGGTGCTGCGGCTCAAGTGGTAGAGTGCTCACCTTGAGCTGAAAAGCACAGGGACAGCGCCCAGGCCCAGAGTTCAAGCCCCACGACTGACCAAAAAAAACTCATAAAACCACCAGCACAACCATGTTCACTAAAGCATTATTTACCATAGTTAAGATATTGAATCAATCCATATACCCCTCAGTGGATGAATAGATGAAGAAAATGTGAAATATGTTATATACATAATATATAATATAAATTATGGAATTGTATGCTTCCATCAGAATGAATGACATTGCCCCATCTGGCTTTGACAGGAGTTTAAACAGGATATAATTTTCATCCCTTTAGTGAAAATATTGGTACGTATAATTTGGATAATGCTAGATAGGACCACCTTTATAGTACAAGTATAATAATTCTTTAATGTCTCACTATGTTTTTATGTATGTAGATTTTATTTATTGGAACCACCTATGTATTTTCCTTAGAGAAAATTAGGACAGTTGAAGCAGAAATAAAAGGAGGAAGAGACAAGAGCAAGAGTTAGATGCATGGAGAATTGTGTCATAGAAATATAGTATTTTAACTTTATGGTTTGCTAAATTGTTTTAATCACCTGTCTCCATATGAAAATTCATATCTCGCAATGTGTATCACAGAGGTTTAATATGTTCTAGAAATGGCATTTTGTGAGTCCTTGCCACAGAGAAATTTTGGGTAAATAAAAGTCTGCTTTTCCTGGGGTAGGTTTTATAAAACATAGTCAAGAGAGAGAGTTTTCAGTCTTAGCCAAAGTCCTAGAAGTGACAAGTATTTGATTTGCTCAATGGAAAACTAAATGAAAGGGAACTCTGGCCACATTTTCCACTTGGTATCCTGTGACCAACTACCATTATCTAACCTGGAGTATACCTGAACCATCAGACTGTGAATGTCAGGGAAGTGAGCTGGAAGTTTCCATGTGATCCAAGAAGTATATTCAAAGGAAACAGTAGGATTCTAACTTGTGAATATGCTAGAATATTCATTGAAATATTCATTATGGGCTGTCCGAGGGACATGCTCAGGGGAATCCCCAGATAGACAGTGTCCCTGAAAGCAGAGAGAAGATTCTGAGTTACATCAGCTCAAGGCAGCAGGATGCATAGAAACATCCAATTCTTGACCTTGCAGAAGAGCCCAGCATATCAAGTGTTGCAAAACCACACTCCCATCTATCACTAGAAGCTTGAAGATCTTGGACTTTGCCTCCCTAATGTTTAGAAACCACGTAATGCACAATGGAAATTACAAATTTACATTTCCTTACAATACATGGTTTAGAGGACAAAGTTTTGACTCGGAACTCAAGAAGACTAAGTACAGGTTCCTCAATTCTGGTAAGTCTGTCTTCCTTCTCTTCTCTGCAGGAGCATGTACCCAGGTTATTCACACACTGCTCAGTTGTCATCCAGGGAAAAGTTTAACTCAGTTTGTGCTCTCTGATAAGCATTTGATTGAAAACCCCACATTCACACCAGAGAACATGATAGAAATGTTTTTTTTCTTGAAAACAGTTCACACTGGTAGAAGCGAGTCCACATATTGATTATCCAGGTGGTTGCCAGAAATAGGGAGCTGTGAAACACATCCCCAGAAAATAGAAGGAGTCAACTCCCTTAATAGTTTAGAACTGACCGATTTCTTTATGGAGAAAGTTAAGCAAAGATAATAATCTCAGTTTTGCAGTAATTAAGGTTGTTGAGCTACAATTTCTGTCTGTAGCTATATACAAAAACCAACTTTTACTGGGAACATTCCAGGTTTTTGATTTTACAAGTTTGTCACTATCAGACATCTTTCTTTTCATTTTAAATCTAAATTCTTCCAACAAGTACAAGTAGAGCTATAGAGCCTCACAGACTAAGAATTGAATTAAATCTTGTATATGATATTGGCCAATTTCTTTCTCTAAGCAAATGTAGCTGTTAATGTGGTTAATAATAATATAGACTGTATTGGGTTTCTGTGAAGATAAATTGAGAAAGATGTATAAAAACCTATGTATTTGGCACAAGGTAGATGACAAATAAGCAAAAGTCAGATCTCCTGGCTCAAATTTCAATAAATGTGAAATATTTTGAGTCTCATGTCACCTGGAATCATAGCTGAAATTCAACCATCTTGCTAAAGGTATACATATTTGAAATTTCTCTTCCATTTGTTATGAAACATTTTGACCACAAAGGAAAGATTAAGACCTATATGTAACTGGCATTAGTTTGCTTAAATATGACAGAGGGAAGTTTTTATTTGTGTCTTTAAATCAAGATGAGGAAAACGTGGATTTTTTGGGCCCCTTCAATTTGCCTTCTAAAGTTTTCAGTTTTTTTATTTTATTATAATTATTTCTTAGAAGTTTTTATTGGACCACTTGGAATAAATAACAATGAAAAGAAAATTGTTCATATAATGTTGTTAGAGCAGCATTTATTATTACTTTTGTGAATTATTAGATAAGCATGCTTGTAGATCATCTATTATGCTATTGACTGAAATGTTCAAACTTTGTTCTTTAGCCTGGGAAATCAATGAGGATTTTTTTTTCAGCCATTAGACCCTGACTCTGGGAGGTTTTTCTCTTCTAAGTTGATAAGTGGGACTTAAAAAGATGTTTCCACCTAAATATTCAACACAGTGGCTTTACTGGCTTTGGCTGTGGTGGGTACATAACACTGGTAAGCTCATTTAACCTTTTGGGATAACTTTTTATTTCTTTATAGAAAAGAAAACGCTGGTGATGGCCTTGACCATCTCTTCTGCTTCCAAAATGTTTGAAATGCCACTGAGCCATCGGTCTATTGAAAGGAACACTCAGATTAGCCACCAATTAGATCAAAAAGGACAAACTGAAGATTCTTTTAAATTCACTAAATTAGATATGAAAGAAGCATTTGCCTGTTTGTTCTTGTTTAAATGCCTGATACCTGTCCAGCATTTTCCAGACTTTGATAATCCAAGACAAGCAGTTTGCCTTAGTTGAGCAAGGAAAAGATTAACCTAGTAAATACCTGTATATAAATATGTATATAATTCAGAACACAGTAAAAGTGTTCTCATCATTAGGCAATTCAAATATGTGTCAAGAATTGTTTCGCTTAAGAAAATGTTTTCTTTTCAGAGCTATTAACAATATTTTCAGGTTAAAACCAGGTCCAGTTAACAAAGGATGCACAAATCTGAGTGTTCTCTTCAATGGTGTTGTGTAATACGTAATCAGTTTCTAACTATTACCAACTAGAATACAACTTCATCAACTACTGAGTAATTACTAATACTCTAATAAATACTGGTTATGGTGATTTTAGAAACAGTTATTTAGCTGACACCTCAAAGGTGACCAAACATGTTTGACACAGTAATGATTTTAACCATTGAAAAATTAAACCACATCTCCTCCTCAATTTGTGTTCAGATAAGTTAATGGAGTCACCTACTAAATATGTTTCATTTTTATGTATTTTTTGTTTTTCTTTTATATGACCTTGATTGGGAGAGAAGAATACATTTACAAGAAAGAGACTAGCAACGGTGCTATCAATGATTCTTAAAAATGTTTTTCTAATAATCTTGTGAAGGTTCATCTGAGCCTTAATCTTTTGATCACCTTTTCCTGACAAAAATTTAGATGGGATGTCTGATTAGTATGGCAAGTAAGTATTTTTTCTTGCTTACTTCAACTGCTAGGGCATTATTGCATAATTATAACTTTATAAATTATTTATAAATTATATATAAATTTATATATAAATTATTTATATGTATATAATATATTATATATATAAATTATAACTTTAAAATGCCTTACAATACTGCAATTTGGTATCAAAGAACAGACATGAGAAAAAAAGGAATGGCAGATGCTCTCTCATACAGTAGATCAAAGGCCAATAATGAAGTCAAGCGATGTGAACTTAGAGAAGATGTGGAAACTACTGGTGTGGATTTGATTCAAAGGAAATGTATAGAACCCCACAAAATTCTCCATACTTTTCACTTTTGGTTAGCCTGTATTCAATTAAATTACTTAAATTACTTAAATTGACTCATGTCTATAAAACAAACTCCAGTTATTTTCTTATGAAAATAGATTAACAATACTAACATTAGATTTTTTCCTTTTTATTTCTTTATCCATTTTAACTCCATGAATTAAAACTCATTTCTGGTTCAAATACAAATACTTTCATGTCTTTGCCTACTTTATCTTAATTGCAGTTACCTCAGCTCTAGGTTAAGCTGTCAGTTTATTTCATGCCTTCTCTAGATACTCAGACACATATTTTATAACCATGACTCTAAATTCTAAATGGCCATTATGTCCTGCTACTCTGTTTTAATTCTGTGGTTTGGTAAGTTTCATGATCTCTAACTCCTTTTCTCGCAACAGTGCTCCATTAGTCTCCTTTCCATCTCTCTTAGCAAATGACCTAATCTAATAATTCATTAGCAACACCACGAAAGCAAGTAGTAATCTTCAATTCCACTTAATGAAAGCATCAACTAGACCCAAACTTCTTTAATAATATATCTCTATATTTCACAAAACTACCAACCTGACCCCTAAAGGTCTCAAGGTCATGAAAGGTAG
This sequence comes from Dipodomys ordii, assembly GCF_000151885.1. Lineage (NCBI taxonomy): Eukaryota > Metazoa > Chordata > Mammalia > Rodentia > Heteromyidae > Dipodomys > Dipodomys ordii. The sequence goes on from NW_012267420.1 coordinate 162,892, forward strand.
AAAAACACCAAGGAACTTTTATGGATTTAAGAGGACTAGGAATGATGACATCCACATGTAATGTGGGATTTTAACTGGAACGTGTAATGGAAAAAAATACACTCATGAAAACACTAAACAAATTCTATACTTAGTAGCTTTGTACAAAGATTATTTAGTTTTAGTAAATGTTCTATAACAAAGTGGAAGCTTGAAAGGAAGTGGAGAAAAGGTATATGGGAATTTGGTACTAGTTTTTATAACCTGAAAGTCTAAAGATATCTCAAAACATTAAAAACCCTTGGACATAATGTCTCCTCCATGCTACTGCACAGCAAAGCTCCTTTAAAGAATTGCCTCTGACTCCTGCCTTTTATTCCTTATCTGTCATTTTCTGTTCACTTCAGTCAGACTGTGGACACCAATTTTTCCCCAAAACCATTACTAATGTCACTAATTACTGACATCTTGGCAAAACTGATAGTTTCTTCTTTATCCTAGCCTGTCTCACTCACAGTAGTTTACAAAGTTGGAAGAACCTACTCTTTGAAACATTATCCGGCTTTGAAGTCCACACAGATTACTGGTTTTCTATGTGACTATCTGTGTTCCTTCTCTGCCTCAATAAAGGTAGAATTTCCAAAATCGAGTTCTTGGTTTTCTTCTCCTCACTATGTATTATCCCACCATTCACTTTTCTGGTCCCAGAAAGTTAAAAGATAAATATCTGGTTATTCAGATCTTAAATCCTGATCCTTTTTCTTTCTGTCATATGATGACAATCTTTGATTGTCTGTTGAGTTTTTGTCTTTTTACTTCTTCTGATGCAATGAGGATCTGATATCAGAGGGGAGCTGAATATTACAACAGTATCTCTGGAATCCACACCAAGTTCTTGAAGAAGAAAGGGTGAGTTGCTCCTTTCAGTGTTTTCTAGGATGAACATCATATGCCATTGGGAAATCTCAATTATGAACTCCGCCAAATTCAGTTAGGACTTTATACACTAAATTATAATTTTTGTTTTTCCTTCCATTATAATTCAAAGTTATGGTTTTCTTCTTGATGTATTTAAGACCCCACACACATTAAAATCACAAGTGAGTAGTATGTCTATACACATGAATATCTACTACAGGATAAACTTATTTATATTTTATGCTCCAAGTGATGATTTAAGATATAATGCAGACTTGACTAGATGAATTCCTTGGCATATTTTACTTCAGGAGTGTGGCAGTACACTACACACATTTGTCTCCTGATCCCATAAGAAAGAAGAAATATTGTAAGGTTAGCATCATGAGCAATACAAGTTCCAATACTAAATTAAATCCAAGGAATATTGGGCATATATTTATATTATCCAAGCAAAAGTCCATAATTTTTCATTGACCTCAAGGCTAATGGATATCAGCTTGCTTGTGTTAATGTGTCGAATTGAATGACCGTGAGAGTGAGTCTCAATTAGTTCAGCCACTATGCTTTGGTTCACACAGTAGAGTTAGAACTGGATGGATAAAAATGCTATGGTTACATTACATTTCTCCTAGTACCTGAGATTAATCACTCAAGCCTAGCTTATCCTTTTACTTGATTCTTAAATTGAGGCAAAAGTTTGAAGCAGATTTCCAGGAGACAACAAGATAAAACAAAAAAACTTGATTAAAAGCAGTATGAAACTGGAATTTCTCTATGCATACTTCTTAAACCAATGCCTTTCTATCTCATAAATGTCAGCAATAGGCTTCAACTTTTACAAATGGGTTCTTAAATTGCTGGCTGAACAAATGCAAAGAATAATTGTTTGGTAATGTCCCAGACTTTAAAGAAAATTCTGTGTGTATTGATAATTGAAAGTTCAAGTCCTGTTATTACATATCTAAAATGGTGTAATGAAACTTAATTTAGAACTCTCAAACACTTTGTATCATTCAGTTAGTTTGTGGGTATTATACACAATGATAAGAAAACAATGAAATGCTGTCTTTCTACTTATAAATCAAAAATTTCAGCAAAGGAAAATTATAATGCATTTGTTTAAATACATTATAGATATTTAATTTTCACTCTTATCATTTGTAATGAATAACAATTTCTTACTTTATTTTTATTAATAATGCAAAGAATCTTTTATTCCTTTGCATGATTATTAAAAGAACCACCTAGTTTGTGTCCCAATGAAATATGGAAGAAATTCTTGATAGTCACACACAGGAGTTCTATCACTTGCCACAACTTCATTGACACTCAGGTGTTCTGTGTGCTATTACCTAACTTCTCAATAAGAATGTGAAATTTTGGTAGTACATTCAGGAAATTCAATGCCCCACACATCAGGAGTGTTTCTCTGAGATTATACTTTTGGCTCGTTTTGAAATGAATCATCAACTTTTGTTTATTCCTCCAAATATTCACAGCCCTCCCCCCCGCATTGATCACCTTTTTCCTCTGTGCTCTGTTCAGAACCCAAAGCATGAATTTTCCATTTAATACAAAGTTTGAGTTATATTATGCTAATGACTGGCTTACTTGCTTTGTTATGACACAAATTTTGCTACTCTCCCATAGACTTTATTAGGACACAAACGTCCATCTGATTCACCTTTGTAATCTCTCATCTGTTAGAACAAACCAAGACATGTTCAAATTACAGTAAATATGGAAAAATAGGTACATATCTACCTGCGCTTGTGCATGAATGTATGTGTTTAGCTACAGCTGCATCAAGGTAAGCACCTGTGAGGTGTTTGAAGAAAGAAGGATCAGTTTCCTAATCCTGAGACGTGTGAGATTCTGGTTCAGCAACACTTGAACTGGATGCAGAGGATGTGGCTTTATGATATAAGGACAGTTACACACACCTTTTTTTGAAAAAACTATTAGATGGCCAATATCTTCACAGAGTATGCTACCAACAACTATATTCTTTGGTTGGAAGTGAAGAGATCAAACTAATGGTGCTCAAAAGGCCACATGAATAGATTCTTCTGTTTCCATTCTGTCAGAAATTTGATGTATGTGTATGTGTATTTATTCATGTTTATAGGTATATCATTAGCAATATGGGTTGCACTTTGATCCATATGTTATGTTTTATGCCATCTTTTACTAAACATTATCAGGACTTTCTAAGAATTAAAAAGAAACCAGGAAGCACAAAATTAGTTGGTTTCCACATTTATTTCTTTGTGGGAGAGCTTGTTCAAAACAAAACATTAGAACAAAACTTGAAGAAGAGAGAGCAGTGTCTAAATGTTGTTATTTACTTCGAATATGTCATTAGGGTATATACTATCTGTCACTAACCCAGAATCAAATAATCAAATTTCATGGCAGAATTCCTGAGACTAATGTTTGTGTCATTTCATTTTGTAGTTGCATTGCGGATAAGTGGTAGCCAATTTACCAATTACATTGCCATCATTTAGTTCATTGCACATAAACAACTATATCAGTGTCATCAAGTGAAGTAGTTGTTAGCATTTGATGGGTGCACACTTGCACAAAAGTAGAGAATCAGATAGAATAGACATATAGAATAATGTATATGTATAGAAAGCTCCTATATACATGTTAATGTTAAAAGCTCCCTATTAACGTGACATATTTTAAGCTTGAGAAATGAAAACAATAATATAAATTAATTTGATTTAAGCTTGACTTGGTAAAATAACAAAAACATAGAAAGAACAACTGAAATCGCAGTTTAATATTGTAGTCATTCAAAGAATCTTACCGTAAGCTTAATTAATGCAAACAGCCAAGTGCTGAAATATGATGTTAACCACCACTGATCTGATCTCATTCCTGGATTAAATTTATTACTTGTCTTAATAGGTAAAGAGTTATAATTTTAGTGAGGGGAAGAGGAAGACATTTTTGAATTATTTTCTCACTGTTTCTAATGAATGCAAGCTAGCTTTTCTTCCTAAACGTTCAAGATTATTTTCAAGTCTGCTTTCAGCTTTCCATTTAAGCAGCAAGTGCCTCAAATTTAAGCTATTTGCAGAGAAGGCACTGGAGCAGTGCTGCTTACACAAAAAGCATCTTAGTGAATCGTATTCAGTCCCAGCCCACTGGAGGCAAAGCAGTTGAGACAAAAATTGAATACTTTCCTGCTCCCTGTAAATGCAGTGAGAAGACCTCACAGTTTTTTAATAGAGCAAGAGTTTTAAGCCACAAGAACTGTTGATTCCTCCATGATTTATTTGATTTGCAACTGAAAAATATAAAGGAATCTACTTAAGAAAATCTTGTTCATAAAAATGTATATTACAAAAAAACCTTTTGAAGTGCACTAATATTTACTTGGAGTGTTTTGAGAGAAAGTGCATTGAAAAATGTGAGTTCTATTGCTTCATCATCTCTAATATACAACACTTATTGAATGTCAGGAAATTTGATAGGATTAGCTTTATAGAAATAATTAAATATTACATTTCCATCTAGTATGTGAAACAGGCAGGACTCACTGAATTTTATTGGCTATTATTTTTCAGTTTTTTAAAAATTATTTTGAGATAGTGACTCCATTCTTATGCCTAGATTAGAACATAGTCTGTTCTATGACACTTCTGCTTTTTTTGTCATCAAAAAAATTAAATTAAAACAGAAATTTAATTCCCTGCCTAGAATGCTCAGTATTCAGTTTTTAAGGCCTGATATAATTATTCAAAATTACAACAGAGTTTATGAATAAGCAGAAACTGGAGTAAGGTGGAAGAGTTTATCATTATTTCACAGAGTTCTGCTCATTGTGTGGTCAAACATCTGATAGAGTGGTGGGGAAAGGCAAAGAGGGAGTCTTAAAAGTTCCTACTTTACTTGGAATCGTCTCGTCTGGCCTCTGGGCCAGACTGTTATTTGGAAATGACTTGCTTTCTGGAGGCTTATTCTTCAGTCCCCAATCCCTGGTCAAACTCCCAATGACAGTTCACTTGATCAGAGCAATTGGACTCTAATCCACTCCAGAACTCTACTGACCTACTTAAAATTCCCTCTCTATCAAGAACTGCTAACCCCTATGAGGCCTTATTTAATAGGTTTCACATGATTCTGGGCTGGCTGTCACTCTCACTGCACCTACTCCTTGGAAACAAGCGTTTATATTTGTCCTTAACAAATATCGCAAAAAACACTGATCCCAATTGGCATCTTAGTTACTTTTGGGTTGCTGAGACCAGATATGCCTGGAAATACCTTAAAGAAGGAAAACTTCATTTTGGTTTATGGTCTCAGGGCATTTAATCCAGGGTTGTTCGATTCTATGGGTTTGGTCAAAACATCATATGGAAAGGGGTGCACAGGAAGTAGAGAAAGAGGACAGGGAAAAGGACTAGGGAATGTATAACACTCAACGAATTCTCGCAGTGACCTAGTTCCTACAAGTAGGTTCCGCTTCCTACCTTTCACTATGCCCAATAATGCCTCCATACTATGACTCCATAAAGGGATTAATACATTCATTAGAGCCCTCATTATCTAATTATCTGTAGAAATACCATTTAGAGGTATGTTTGTGTGCTTTAATAGTCTCTTAGGCATTTGTTAATCCAGCCATATTGAAAATTAAGAGTCGTAACTATTGGTGCTGTTTGGTTGGCACCATCTGGCTTGTGTCTCTATATCTTTCAAATTATAAGGGAAGAGTCCATATGGAAAATAGTACCTCATGCTTGAGCAGAAAAACTCAGGACAGTGCACAGGCCGTTAAGTTCTAGCCCCAGGAACAGCATGTGTAGGCGCATGCGCGCGGCGCGCGCGCGCGCGCGCACACACACACACACACACACACACACACACACACACACACAGACAGAAACAATATTAGTCTACTGTGCTCAATAATTTCAGAGCTCAGAGCCCAATTTCCTCAAATAGTCAAGTTGAAAGTCTTTCTTGTTCTATTGAATGCCATACGCCTTTTCATGAAAGAGTAGTAGTTAAGTAGTTTACCCCTGCTTGTACTTTTCAACTAAATTATCCTCTCTCTTCTCTTAACCTCCAAAATCTTATGCCCCTAATCATGTGAGGTGAAGTGGGGTTTTATATAATGTCTTTTGTAACTTCACTACATAATTTTGTATCATTTTTGAATTCAGTAACTTGAATCAAAATTTTTAATTTAACATTTTATCTCCTAATAATTGTTTAAATTATATGAAACCAGATAACTTCAAGCTTTTTCCTTAGCAACTTTCATTAAATATTGAATTGTTTTGTTTTGAAGTTAAATCCAATAAAAGCAAACATTAGTTTTCTTATTATAATGAAGAGGTGATTAAATCTGTTAGTAATTAGTGTTTAAATCAAGTATATAATGAATTATTTACTAATCTATATTTTATGATGTGCTTACAAAAATATTGTTTTGCTAGACAGTTAAAGGATTAGTTATATAGCAGCTTGTAGATCTTCTCCCCACAAAATTGGATTACAGATTACAGAACATCAGCCAAGCCTCAGTTATTAAACAGTTGAATTCATAGTGTATACTGTGAGTTAAGTTTTATTAAATTTGAAAACCTGGGAAATAACTAGGAAAAACTATTCCTTTGGCTTCATAGTGGTGTTTTGATTGATTTATTATTATTTAATAGTCACTGAGTACCCCTGCTGAGCATATCTCTAATTTAAAATTTATCAAATGAAAGGGAACAATTCTAGTAACACTCTATTAAAACTTCTGACTATAGATATATCAAAAAGTTTGGTGATCACAGTTTTTTTTAAACATTCTTTTTATATTTTTTAAAGTTGGAAATGTTATCAATATTATCTTTTTAAACCCAGCTTTGTCCTAATTTAATGCCTATTTAAGGTAGAATTTTTAATCACTCTTGTATTGTACTATTGACCATGAATTCATAATGAACTCTGAAGCCAACTGTACTACATTAGATCTTTGTCCACAAAGACTCTTATCATCCTATCTCTTCTCATGAATTTAACAGTATAGCCAAGTGATGTTGCCTTTTTCCTGAAGAATTTAAGATGATGCACTCTCTTTACTACTCTGAACTTATGGTATATATCTTGTTTTTCTGTATTAATTAAATTGTTGTATTTATTCAGCTATTTTATATTTATTAGTATTTGAAGTCAGAAGACATTAGCTTCTGTTTCTGCTCTCACATTAATCACTTGGCCAAGATACCCTATCAGAGTCTAATTCTTTCCCTGATGCTAAAGTATCAAATATTCAGATATATGAAATAATGTACATGAGATCTGCCTCACCACAAAATATAGTTAAGTATTTTTCCTTCTTTCCTTGGCCAACCACAAAACTTTACCCTCCTTGAAGCTCAAAAACATAAGAAATCCTGGAGTATTTCGATTTTTAAAATCTCTTTTATTTTTAGTAAAAATGAATGATATAGGTACAACATACTGCCTATGAAATTTCTGAAAAGCGGACAGCTACTTAATGATAGATAATAGGTTAAAATCTTTTTTCCTTTTATATTAAAATTTAAGTCATGGTATTCATTTATTTCCTTTATTTTCAACAAGCTGTTATATATAGCTATTGTTTAAAAATACATTTCCTAGAACCCAATGATAATATGTTAAATATATAATAATAGTTTTACTAATAATGTTCTTGCAATATGTTGGATCCTTATATCATTAGAAAAAGGACATGTATGAAATATTTATACTTTACAAAATAGTATAAAAATAGAATGAAAAGCAAATACATAGTGCTTCTCCATGGCAAGTACCAATATGGTCACCTGATAATGCTTCCATCTAGATGCAGTTTCAAAGATGTTAGCACAAGTGTCTGATGGATGTTCCCAAGGAGACAGATGCCAATATAAGGAAAAATAACCTAAACTGGTAACTGGGGTCTTTCAAATTTGAGTTACAGAAGAGTTTGGGGAAAAAATATTGGTTTCCTAAAAAACAACAACATTATTCAGTTTTTCCCTAAATGAGAGGCTATCTAATTGTGTAGTAAATTATTTTCATAGTTGAATGTCAGAGTATTATAGACATTTACCAAAGTATTAGCTTAAGAACATATTTTTCCTTACATGCATCTTTTAGCATACATTTTCCAAAGTGTGTTTTATAATGGCCACAATTAATGAGGCTATACTAAGGGTACTTAATATGCTCTATCCACTGGGAGAGCATACCATATTAACTAATTCACTTAGCAATATTGTTGTATCATCTTTTTCATTGTAAAAAATGAAGAAAATGAGACTGTGATAAATTCAGTTAGTTTTAGATATTACCCTGCAACTCATCTGTGGTATCTAACTGAAATACCTCTGTAGTACACAAACTGGTATGTTAAAATATTACATTGTTTTTCTCTGGAGGCATTGTTTAGCAAGCAATTAAGACAATGTTTTAAAGAGTAGTTATCACATAGTACATTATAATTAAACTAAAACAACAACAAGAAAGATAAAACCTCTTGTGTCCCTATCTTGGGGTTCATTTCACTTACCATCATCTTATATGGTCATACGTACATAGCTTTTGACCTTTTCTGGTTGTGCTAGATATATACTAGCTATTGCAGATAAAGGAAACCATGGGACCTGTGTTTCTTTGGGCCTGGCTCACTTCACTTAATATAATTTTTTTCCAAGTCTTTCCATTTCCTAACAAATTCTTCTCCCATGGTATGACCTCTGTTTTCAGTGTATTTGATTCTGGTGTCATGCATCTTGTATATACATTTTTCTAATTTGGAGAGGAGAAGGGAAGTAAGAAAATGCTGAAATAAGGATACAGGTTGACCCATGGTAACAATGAGATGTACAAGACAGTATGTTGAAAACAAGCTTTACAATTTCGGGGCGAGGGAGGGAGGAGTTGGGAAGGTGGGGAGGGAAGGGATGGTAGGGGGAAAACAAAGGAGGCGGTAACAATGCTAGATAGGAAATGTACTCATTACCCTACTCATGTAACTAAACCCCTCTTTACAGTCTCTTTACAATAAAAGTATATATTAAAAATAAAACAGTCATTATTATCTATATCAATCTATCTATATTTTAGAAATGCAGGTTGTATAATCAGGTTTGTGTGAATGAAAGTATATGTATAAGTAAATGTAAAAGCAGCTCTTGAAAAATCTAGGATAGTTTATAAATCATCTCATTTGTGCTTTATAACAAGATTATAGAATATGTGTTCTTATCTCAAGTTCCCAGATTTGTAAACTGAAAATGAAATAGGTACTATTCATGCTTCCTTGTAGCTAGTACATAACTATGATGGGATTAAAAACCTGGGCCTATTTAGATGAAATACACTTGCTTCAACTACCCTGGCGAATAGTAGGTGTTTTGTCTTTTATTTTTAAAATTATCTTTAAGAAGTTGTATAAAGGCATTACCATTTAACAAAGTAGTTTATGAATACAATCAATCTTGATCAATGTCACCCCTTTCAACATTCTAAACTTAAAAGAGAAGAACATGGCTAAATACAGATGTTCTAAAATTATCGGTGGATAGCAGGGATGAGAAAGACAGCTTTATAACTAGTGGTATATGTAATTCAAGCAAATTGTTTTTAAAGTAAAAAATAACTTACAAAACCAGATGATTTAGACTCATGAGGTTTAATTTCTTAATTTGAATTTTTAATTGCCATCTATACATCAAAATTACTGGAGCAGAGCTCTGTAAGAAAGTTGTCATAGGAAATTTGTGTGAAACTTAATTCATAAAACTTTTAGGTGTTGGCTCAAGTTACTTACATTGTATTTTTTATAGCCCACTATATCCTGTTATGCTTTCTAGCTATTCCATTAATTTGATTGGAAATCAAATGCATAATCCACATCCTTTCTCTTACAGGAGATACTGAGTATGCTTGTTTGAGTAAATATTTTCAAAGATAATTAAGAACTTCTTTAAGGCTCACGAGAAATACAGCTTAAAATTATTTGATGGATCACAACATTTTCTTTCTTTAAACCACTATAATATTTATTCAGTAAAACAGTTAAGGAGATTACTTCAAACATAATTGTAGCTGGGCCCAGTGGCTCACACCTGTAATCCGAGCTATTCAGGAGCCTGAGATCTGAGGATGGCGGTTCAAAGCCAGCCCGGGCAAGAAAGTCCATGAGACTCTTATCTCCAACAAACCACTCAGAAAACCAGAAGTGGCGCTGTGGCTCAAGTGGTAGAGTGCTGGCCTTGAGCTGAAGAGCTGAGGGATAGCACCCAGGCCCAGAGTTCAAGCCCATGACCGACCAAAAAAAAAAAAAATATATATATATATATGTATATATATATGTATATATATACATACATACACATAATTATAAATGTTTTAGCTTCATTTTAACAAGGTATTTATTTTAAGGTAATGGACATATTAGGTTTAAGTTACAAAATATGATCCTATGTGAGAAATTTAATTCAAATGATTAATTTTTCCACGTATGTACGAGGAAAAATCATTAAAAAATGAATGACAGCTACATGGATGAATAAGTAAGCGGTTGAAGCTGGGTGTGAAGGCTTTGGCCTATCATCCCAGCTACAGAGGGAAATGCAAATAGGCTAGCACAAGGCATTAATATTAGACTCTGTCAACAAATATAACTAAACCAGGGGATATGAAGGTGGCTCAGTGGTAAGAGCGCTTGCCTTGCATGCATGAGATCCTGGGTTCGATTCCTCAGCACCACATAAGCAGAAGAAAAAGAAGCCTTGAGTTGAAAAGCTGAGGGACAGTGCCCAGGCCCAGAGTTCAGGCCCCACTACCAGACCAAAAAACAGAAAAAAAAATATAACTAAACCAAAAAGGAAAGTCTGACTTAAAATTCCAGAGCCACTAAATGTACACAGATACATATATGTGTATATCTATTTATACATATATGTAAAAATCATCATAGAGATATAAAATACATAAAGAAAAGGAAAATTTCATTAGGCACATACAGTAATACAGAGCTTTAGGCAAAAGCATAACCTAACATAGACTGATGAGAAGTGAAGGCAGAACAAATGAAGGATTTAATAGAATTTGACAAGGCAATGGACCAATTCATAATGATAATGTTAGAAACTGGTAAATTAATCATACACCAACGTTCTCTAGTAAACATAGAGATTTGAATAAACATGTTTTAATACCCATAGATATGTACATATACTTATGTAGAATGTGTACATAAAATCATTGGACTCAAAAAGATTTCATAGGAGGAAAATACCCACCCCACAAATTATGAAACTACACAATCTGAGGGATTAAATATCAGATTGGACTGAGGGACTAGAGTGAGTTGTGGATATTTAGTACATGTTTTTATTACATATAAAGTCAGTCATCCAACTAACCGCAACTACTTCCTATGGCTTGAAGAACATTATTCTTTTGCCAGCTTGTGCTCTCGATTTAGAGACTCTTCAAATGTTCTTTGTGAGCTCTGAGTTTGTTGACAAGAGCAAAGCAGCAAGCAGTCAGGTGTAGAGGTCAAAATCAGGGTGAGCAGCAGAGGGTCTTTGTAGACAAAGGTAGAAAGTGGACTCTTGTGTTTCTTTTGTCCCCACTTTGTAGTATCTGCTTCCCTCCTTCCTTCCACAATGTAACAGTTAGCAGCTACATGCACATTAGTTAGGGCAAAGGTGGCAGTAGGAATAAAGCATGTTAACAGCAGGCTTTTCTCAGAAAGATGAAATATCAGATGAAGAAATTCACCCTGGATTTCTGGGTAGATAATTGTGGACTTTGCAGTGATTTGAACTAATTTGCTTTTGTTTCACATTTTTTTTTGTGTATATAGTGGACATTCTCTATGGATCCCATAGAGAAAGACATTTCATGGAGACAGAAGAAGCAAAGAAACTCTCAAGCCGGTCTGTGTTTGAACTTAAGGAGCTTTGAGCCCTTAGGTACAGGAATTCATATGTTAAATTCTTCTGTTGTGTTTGAGTTAGCTAGCTCATGTATGTTTCTGTCAGTTGCATTTGGAGGAGTCCTGATTCAGGTAGATTCAAAAGGAATAGGGCTGGCATGCTTGGCAGGGGTGGGGAGGTAGCAAAAAGTGAGACAGCATAAGATGCTGAGCACATCTGGAGCATCTGATGCCGGGTTTCACTATCCAATGAGCAGCGCAAGATGGCCAATGAAACGTAATGTGACCCAGACAGAGGATCAATAAACAGTAAAGACTGAGGCAAAGACCTTTAGGGCATAAAAAAAAGAAGAAAGAAAGAATGAGCCAGGCTGAAGAGAAACCATTTCATGTGTACAACTTTTACAATTCTTTCTCCTCTCTCTCTCTCTCTCTCTCTCTCTCTCTCACACACACACACACACACACACATACACACACACACACACACACACACACACACACACACACTCTGTCATGCTAGCTCCCTTGCTTGCTCTTTCTCTCTCACTGTGTGTTCTATATTCATTACTAGGAGTTTGGATATTTTTATTGAGCCCTTTCTGGTTCAATAGCTCTCTGCTGCTTATAAAGCTCCAAGTACCCTCTGTGTGTCTCTTCACAGAAGGGCAGTCTCCCCTGGCCTGCTCCTTGACCCATCATGGTCAGCTTCCCATCAGATTCTCATCAGCATCGTAGGCCCTATCAAGAAAATCAAATAATGATGCATTTCTTCTTTTAAACCTGAACTGTTGCTTTATGCCTGAGGGAAGCAGTGAGGAGAGAGGAGAAAGTTCACAGACCTGTCTTCCTGAGATGCTCCGGATGCCTCTCTCCTAGGCCTCAAAAAAAGAAACTTTCAGGCTGCTGTCAGTGCATTGGGTTGAGCTCCAGGCATCTCAGCAAAAATTGAACTTTCATCAGAAGCAAACTTGCATGACAATTATTTCAGGTCACTGGCATTATCATTGTATTCTTCAGTGTAAACAGACACACGGAAGTGACAGGCAGTCTAATCAAGTATTGAATTTGGAGAATTTCAGCAGTAAAAATCCAGTATTTCTTAAGGGCAACTGGGTGATGTATATACTGTAATCGCAAAAGCTTTCTAATTAAAGGAAGTCATCGGCTTTATTTGCTTTTTCATCCCAATAAATGATTCAGAATTTTATGCTACAACTGACATTTGGTAATATAATCATCATTTTTTAAAGGCCAATGGTATCTTTGAAAAAGAAAACTACTGACTTGGGCACTGAACTGCAAATAAGTGTTGAAATTGATCTACAGATTTAGAATTTCAAAGTGATTTAATTGGTGAACCAAGCTGTCAGCCTTTTGCTCAGAGCCTCTTCTAAACTCAGCAGCATTCTCACTATTACCCTAGAGAAAGATTGACTTGTAGAGGTCTTTCACGTTTTTTGTCTAGGTGTAGTTCTAGATCAGTAGGAAGTGGAAAGGCCACCTGGATTCTTGGATTGGCAGAATTAATATAATGAAAATGGCAATTCTGCCTATGGCAATCTACAAATTCAATGCAATGCCTATGAAAATACCAATATCATTCTTCACCGAGATATTCCAAGGTTCATAAGAAATCACAAAAGGCCTCAAATCATAAAAGCAATCCTGAGAAAAGAAGTAATATTGAAGGTATAATGATTCCAGACTTCAAACTTTTCTACAGAGCATAACAGCTTGGTATTGCCATAAAAACAGGCCCAGGGAACAATGGATCATCTAAGATGTTCCAGAAATAAACCCACAGATCTATTGCCATCTAATATTTGATAAGGAAGCCAGAAAAGAGACAGCTCTTTCAACAAATATTCCTGGGAAAGCTGGACATTCCCATGCAGAAAATGGAAAATGGTTCCTTGTCAACCTGTACTAATATCGATTCAAAATGTATTAAAGATCTCAATATAAGACTTGAAACCTTGAGACTATTATAGGCAGCAGAAGGGGAAATATGAGAACTTCTCAACACATCAGGAAATTTCTGAATGAAGTTCCAGGGTTAAAACAAATCAAAGAAAAAATTTACTAATAGGATTTCATCAAAGGTCAGAGTTAAGTAGATAAAAAAGCAGCAGTGTACAAAATAGGAGAGGATCTTTGAGAGCCATATGTCACACAATGGCTTAATATTTAGATTATATAAAAAGCTCAAGATATTAAACCCTTATAGAATTATAAACCCAATTAATAAGTGGGCAAATGGGCTAAATAGAGACTTCTCAGAAAAAGATGAAGCAAAAATGACCAATAGACGCATGAAGAAATGTTCAACATCTCCAGCTATAAAGGAAATGCAAATCAAAACAACACTGAGATTCTTTCTGATTCTACAATAAGAAAGTATTTAAGGTTAGACAAAAGGCAAAAAAGTTACGTTCATTGATGAGATACTTTCAGAAATATTTAGCATTTAAAGAAGTTTAGGGAACGTATACCACTTTGTTAAAAGTAGAGCATGTGATGCTTCCGTTATTACAGAGAAGTTTGTTTTCAACAGAACTTAGGACAAAACACAATGCTAAGTGGGAAAATCGTACTTTTTTATGACAATGTTAAAGGATATGTGGTGTTTTGTCAAAGGAATCCCAAAGTAATAATACTTGAAAGTTACATATAAGTAACTAAGTTTAGTTTTCTACAGGTGTTTAACCAATTTTGCCAGCATCATTTGTTGAAGAGGCTGTCTTTCTTCTGTCCTAATTTTTTGACTCCCTTATTGATGATTAGGTGGCCATAGGTCTGTGAGTTCATTTCTGGGTCTTCAGTTCTATTCCATTTGGTCCTCAGGCCTGTTTTTGTGCCAGTACCAAGCTGTTTTATTATTGTTGTTATTACTATAGCTTCGTAATAGAGTTTGAAGTTTGGTATTGATATTCCTCCAGCACTTTTCTTTCTGCTATGGATTACTTTTGCTATTTGGGGTCTTTTATTATTCCATATGAATTTTTGGACTGCTCCACTCATTTCATTAAAACATGATGTTGGGATGATGATGGATATTGTACTGTATTTGTAGACAGCCTTTGGCAGTGTTGTCATTTTCACAATGGAAACAAGAGGTTTTTCTTTGCTGTTGTTTTAACTGTAGTGTGTGATTTCTTTTTTCTTTTGTGTTTTTTTTGATCTATGGTTTAGCCCCTGTTGTCACCGTATTTGGTTTTGGTATCTTGGGTACTGTATATATGCTTATCTGAATTAGGGAAGGGAAGGGGAACAAGAAAATGGCGAGACTAAGGGCAAAGAGTGAACCAGTACAAAAGCGATACTTAAAGACAGTGTGTTGGAAATGAACTGTACAACTTGGGGAGGGGATTGAGAGGGAAGGAAAAGTGGGAGAAAATGAGGGAATGGGTAACAAGTTCAACAAGCAATGTAATCATTATCTTAGTATGTAGCTGATAAGGGAGCCAAACATAAGGGAACCTCTGTACATCTCCTTGATAATAAAATCAAATTAAGAAAAAAATATATATTAAAAAATCTGAATAAAACATCAGTTTCTTGTTATTATTCCACAAGTATCTATTTTTTCACTTTTTAATTGTCAAGGTGATGTACAGAGGGGTTACAGTTACATAAGTAACTTGTTACCCCTTCTCTCATGTTTCTCCTACTTTCCCTCCTTCCACAATCTCCCAAGTTGTACAGATCATTTCCAACGTACTATCTTGTGAATATTGCTGTTGCATTGGTTTCCTCTTTGTCCTTTGTCTCACCTTTCTATTGTTCCCCTTCCCTTCCCTAATTCAAATAAAAGTATATACAGGTGATATCTATCTGATATCAAATACAGGTGATATCTATCTGACCATCAAGCAATTTTTATATTAATTTGACTTTTTGTTCAAATTATATCAAGCTATGGATTAAATCATAGAGGCCTTTGGGTTGTGTACTTATTTCTAGATTTCAAAAGGAAGAAAGGGTGTGGTACTCATTTCTCAATTTCTAGGGAAGCATAGTAGTTAATAGTTTATCACTCAACTCAAGACATGAAATATCAATTACAATAATTTGCATTAATAAAAAACATAGAAACCAGTAAGTTGGTCCTAGGGATTTATCTTTTAGGCTATTATATTGGAAGTTTATGATTACACATTAACATATATATCCATTAACCACATTACCATCAATCTCGCTTTCCCAATATATATGTGGAAAAATAATGCCAGTTTCAATCATGCCTTGCCCATACATAGTGTTCAGGTCGATACCTTCTCTGAGGCAGTGCTTGGAGAAGGAACTATCCTCTCCAAGCTAGGAGAATCAATTTTTGGTATTTTAAATTGCAGCTTCTTCCTGACTCAATGAGTTCAAAAATCAAGGATTCATTTTTTAACTGTTCTTATTTCTTTGACTCTACCAGAAATAGCCCATTATTAGGTTCCATTATCTCTTTTTTTCCCTTGGAACTGTCTCTGAAATATAACTCTATTTCTTTTGGGCCCTTTTATACTCCTATAGTGATTAAGGCAAAGGCCTAGAGGCATTTGCCATTTCTATTTTGCAGAAAGAAATAACAACAGGTGGGCCTTATTTTACCCAGAACAATTTTTTAACCTGTATGATATATTTAACCAAAGTAATTGTTTTGCTTAAGGTTTGTTGAGGGCTTCTTCTTGCCTGCCATATTAAATAGAATCTGCTTATCTAACCCACGTGCAGTCTATTTTTAATCTCTCTAGCTTCTGTTCTGCTAAATGCATTGCTTTATTTTTAACTATCAGAATCCACCCCAGCCTCTATTGATATCATTCACATTGTTTGCTATGGCCTGCTTTTGATCATTTGTACATATAATTCTTTGCACCTAGAATGTACCTTTTATGTAGGCTATTTCAGATACCTCAGAAACTGAATTGAAATTTATCTTGTTGATGAGTCTGATGTAACTCATCAACAGTCTTCTTTTCCTACCATCCTTATGCATGCTTTGAGCAACCTGGAATTCATTGTGTGCTTGCTGATGTGGAAGTTGGTAAGTATTTGTAAGTCATTTCCTGTTTGTTCATTTTATTTTCCCAATGCATGATTTGTTTATTTTATTTTATTTTATTTCTGAAGATACTGTACAGAGGGGTTACAATTACATGGGCAGGATAATGCGTACATTTCTTACCAAGCATTGCAGCCTCCTCCTTTTGTTTACCCTTCACATCCCTTCCCAGCCTCCCC
>NW_012267420.1:182104-199568 GCF_000151885.1 Dipodomys ordii
CATATACAGCCTTTATTGTATTGAGGAATGTTCCATGGATTCCTAATTTTTCCAAAACCTTCATCATGAAGGGGTGTTGGATCTTGTCGAATGCTTTTTCCGCATCTCCAATGCATGATTTGTTGAAGGCTCCTCTGCTTTGGAGAAATAGACTCTCAGTTATTAGTATCATTTGCCTTAAAAGCACATGTAGTGTTTTTTTAATTCCTCATTCACAACCTTGTCTTTTCTATACATGTAACTTAATTAAAAGACAAAAAATATAAAAAAGAAACAGTCTGAACATGGTGGCACAGTGTTATAACCCCAACTACTTGTGAAGTAGAGACTAAAAGTATTAGGGTTCTGGTCAGGTGTGGCAAAACGACAAGATGTGGTAGTTTATATCTAAATTTCAGGTAGTGAGGAGGCAGAAACAGGGAGATTGAAGTCAAAGTAAGCCCCAGGCAAAAATGATGATTCTATATAAAAAAAGAATATATTGTGGTTCAATTGATAGGAATGTGTGCATAGTAAGCACAGAGCCCTGAATTCAAAAGCCAGTACCACTAAATGCAATCATAATATTCAGCACATATCCTGTGACAGAAAATTTGAGGGAGAAGTTAGATGGGAAGGATTAGGAAGAATGATAAAAGGGGTGCTATTAATCCAGACACATTGTACTTACAAATTGATATGTTGAATGGTAGCTCTTTAGTAAAAAAAATATTGAATTGAAACCCCTGAGCACAAGGACTTAAAGATAATTTAAAAAGCCTTTGCAAAGATTTAAAATATTCAATATTGTCAACCCCTCGACTCACCCCTTTCCCTTGCTTTCCTTAATTTTGTGATATAGACAATAAATACTTGATTGTATTCTCCCACATATCCCCCTTCATTTGTCCACCCCTCTCCCCTTGGTCCAAATCCACCATCTTGCATGTACCCATTTCTTAGTGCTTATACATTATTTGGACAGGAAAAAAGACCTGGAATATTTTTATTTTGTCAATCAACAAAGAATTTTATGAATACAATAGATCTTGATTAATATCATCCCTTTAATCATTTTCCCCCATCCCTTCCAGCCTCACATTTTCCTCAATTTTCTTAATTTTGTAGGATATTCATTGAATTTTAGACTGCCATGCTTTAAACAACTGAGTTGTAATTAAAAGAAGGTGCTGGGATGTGAAAGTTGCTGTTTTTATCCTGTCACCAAATTGTTATGACTCACATGAAGTTGTTAATAAGCTAAAAGCTATAAAAGGAGCTCATTTCATTTGCTTTCTGGACTTCTCTCTTGATTTTCTTACTTTGCTATACAAACACAAGCAAGTGTGCAACTCAGAAAAATTTTCTACCATTCATAATAGATAAGAACTTTATCAGAAAATATTTCATCTAGGATTTATTTTTATATTATGTAAGAGGAAAAGGTTAAGCCTCCACTGTCCATATGAGACATACAGGCAATCCTAATTAATGGAAAAATTTATTTTGATTCTATGGAGAGATATCCACAGTGGACAAGTTCCTATTGCTGGCCTTTCCTATATTCCTCTCACATTATCCTTCCTTTCTCTCCAAAGCTATTGTCTCAGATTCTGTCAGTTGTTCTCTGGTCTACAAAAGATACCGTTAGAGCTGAAAATCAGCTTAGTGTTTATTTTTTCTTCAGACATCAGCTGTGCATTTAACTGTAGCTCCCACATCCTGAGTGTAGATAGCACCACATTTCACTCTGAGGAATATATGTTGTCTATACAGTGGTCGGCTAGCACCATCTTGCTTCTGTGCAGATTTTATCTGGCTCCACGGTGGAAGGTATGTGATTTGGGGGTATGCATAATTCCAAAGCTCCTCAGAGAGGAAGCTGCAGAGAATTTAGTGGCTTCCTATCTTAAAAATACAGGAACCTTGGGACCTAGGTTTTTTTGGGCCTGGCTTACTTCAGTTAATATGGTTTTTTCCAAGTCTTTCCATTTCCTAACAAACAGTGTGGTGTCATTCTTTCTGATGAAGGCATAGAATTCATATCTATCTATCTATCGATCGATCGATCGATTGATCTATCTATCTATCACATTTTTTTGATCCATTCATGTACTGAGGAGCATCTGGGTTTGTTCCATATCTTAGCTAATGTGAACAATGTTGTGATAAACATAGTTGTGCTGGTAGCTTTAGTATGGCCTTGTTTGTGATCCTTTGGGTAAATGCCCAAAATGGGATTGCTGGGTCATAGGGGAGCTTTATTTCTAGGATAAGCAAAAAAGGTCAAAAGCTATGTACATATGACCATATAAGATGATGCTAAGCAAAATTAATCCCAAGATAAGGACATGAAAGGTTTTATCTATTTTGCTGTTTAAGTTTTTTAATGTTTATTTTAAGTAAGTTTTTTATTGTGAAAATACTACAGAGGGGTATGTACTTATAAAGTACTCTGTGATTTTTTTTGTTTCTCTTCTATGTTCTTCCCCCATGGAATAATCCCTGTTTTCACTGAATTTGTTCCTAGTGCCTTGCATCTTGTATATCCATTTTTTTTAATTTGGGAGAGGAAGGGAAATAACAAAAAGCTGAAATAATGAGACATTTTGACCCATTGTAACGAGATATACAAGATACTATGTTGAAAAGGAACTTTACAACTTTGAGGGTTGGAAGAGAGGAGCTGAGAAGGTGGGGAGGGAAGGGATGGTAGGGGAAAAACAAAGGAGAGGTAACAATGCTATATAGGAAATGTACTCATTACCTTACTCATGTAACTGTTGCCCCTCTGTACAATATATTTACAATAAAAATATTAAAAAATACAGGAAACTTAACATTGCTGCAATTGTGTATAGTAATCACCATTATGTGAAAATTTAAGCTTATTCTAGTAAACACAGAAAATCATCTTGGATAGAAGATACACTTAAATGCTAGTGAATCTGACAAGCATATGCAAATTCAAGAAATCGAATCAGATGTCTGTCTCTGTCACTTAACTATTCTGTTGTTTTAAGGAATTACCTTATACTTTTATCATCCAAGTGTACTATTCAGACCTGGGATTAGTACCTACTCTTCCTTTTTCTGAGCATTTTTCAGGCATGCAAATTCAATGTTATGATTGAAATATTGTATGTAGAGTATTGTTTAGATGTTAAAAAAGTATTACTTTACTACTATTTTCATTATTGTAAACTAACAAGTTTGATACATAAAGCAGTGTTAGTATATAGAAATTAAATCATGTAATGTTTTTTGTTAACCAATAAAACTTATTGAAACAAACATATCATACCTTTGCTTGATACCATTTAAGAACAGTAAATAACATAAAAAATTTGGCCATTTCTTATAAAACTTCATTTGTTACTAGTACAATTCTAAATTGATTTTTGAATAACGTGAGTAACAATAATACTCATTGATCTTGTTTGGTTCACCTCACGATCACATTGTTAAGCACATTAATTGCCCCTACAAATGACAATTTGAAAACATAACAGTTACTTAGTGGAGGTATTAAACTCTTATTTAAAAGAGCTTAAAGTAGCCATTAGTATAGCATTCCAAATAAACCATGCCATTCCTAGTTTTTCAAGAGAATTATATTTGTTTCACCTATTAAGTGAGAACTGTATTTCATTGTATAGTAAGACTTTTGTTTATAGCATAAAATAATATAGTTATACTATATTGGGATGTTTAGATAAGATAATGAATGAATACTCCATGTTGAAAACCCCAGGGATACTGTTTCCTCCTCTGCCTTGCTTTTACTTTGTGTCTGTTAGTAGGCCAGGCTTTCTATAAACACAACAGAGGCATACTTTCTCCCCTCCTTTCATTTCCCAGTGGTTGTCATTGTTTTCATATAAAAAATAACAAAATTTTATTGAATTGTTTTTAATTCCAAAAACTTCTATGTTATTCTAACTTTCTAACTTAAATTTCCATTATGATTTACTTTTTCTTCACTCACTTTTAATATATGTTTCTTATTGTAAAGATACTGTACAGAAGGGTTATACTTATATGAGTAAGGTAATGAGTACATTTCCTACCCAGCATTGTTACCTCCTCCTTTGTTTTTCCCCTACCATCCCTTCCCTCCCCACCTTCCCTACTTTACCCCCCATGGAAGTTGTAAAGTTAATTTTCAACATAGTATCTACATCTCTTGTTACAATGGGTCAACCAGTATCCTCATTTCAGCGTTTTGTTTTTTTCCCTTGCCCTCCCTAAATTAGAAAAATGTCTATACAAGATGCAGAGCATCGACATCAAATACAGTGAAAACAGGGGTTATACCATGGGGCTTGAACAAAAGAAACAAAAATAATCACATAGTACATTATAAATATGTTAAAAACAATAGCAAGCAAAAAAAACACTTGTGTCCCTGTCTTGGGGTTCATTTCACTTAACATCATCTTATATGGTCATATGTACATGGCTTTTGAATTTTTCTGCTTGTCCTAGAGATATACTAGTTATTGAAGATAAGGGAAACCATGGGACCTATGTTTCTTTGGGCCTGGCTTACTTGACTTAATATAATTTTTTCCAAGTCTTTCCATTTCCTAACAAATGGAGTAATGTCATTCTTTCTGATGGAGGCATAGAATTCCATTGTGTCTCTATACCACAATTTTCTTGATTCATTCATCTACTGAGGGGCATCTGGGTTGGTTCCATATCTTAGCTATGGTAAATAATGTTGCGATGAACATAAAATGCAGTAGGGCTCCCTTCTGGCCACATCCCCTCCAGCGTCTGCTGTTACTAGATTTCTTGATTATAGCCATTCTCACTGGGGTGAGGTGGAATCTCAATGTTGAAGTGTATAATTTTTAAAATTTGTAACCCACTTGATTTAATTTAGACTTCTGAAACAAACTCAGCTTTCAGAATTTGCAAGGATGATCATGCTTACTTAGAAATCTCAAGTTGCCTAGCTACGTAACCTTGTTCTCTGTGCTGCAGAACATAAGGTCATGATTTCTACATTTTAAATATAAGATTAAGAATCATAACTTTATGCTTTGTTATGATTTCAATAGGCGCATGTACTGAAAGCTTGGTTCCCAGATTGTAGCACTATTTTGGGAGGTGCTCAAACTTTAGCAGGTATATAGGTAAGTAGTCACTGGGGGAAGGCCTTTGAGAATATCTTTATCTTGGTCTTATCCTTTTCTCTCTCTCTTCTCTCTCTTCCTTTTTCTCTCCCTTTATCTCTCTCTTTCTCTTTCTCTTCTTTCTTCTCCCCTCTACTCTCCTCCTCCCACTTTCCTATCTGTTAACAGGTAAGCAAATTTACCCTGCAACATGCTCCTGCTAATATGTTGTTTTATTTCACCACCCACCCAGAATCAATAGAACTAAGCACAATGTATTGAAATCCTGAACCAAATAAATCTTTCTTCCCTTTAAATTGTTTCTCTCTTCCCTTTTAAATTGTTTCCATCTGGTAGTTAGTCACAGTAAAGAAAATCTGACTAAAACACACAATCTATGATTCCAAAGAAGTGGAATCCTATGACTTAGTGCTGTGACTAAACCTGATCATGTAACAATTCTGAAGCCATTGGGACTGGTTTAGGGGAGGAATTTTGAGATGTGTTGAATATGGGCTACACAAAGCCTAGGATGCCATAGGTACAGCTTAGTGGGCAATTCTGGTAGGACCTCAGAAAACTAGCATCATGATAGAATTGTCAACAGTAAATATTGTGCTGCTTCTTCCCCCTGTTCCTTCCAGTTAGATTGGGTATGTTTACTGCCAAATTATTTCATTCTTAAGGGTTAGCATTGAGTTTCAAAGGAGACTTTGAACTTGGCCAACTTTGGCTAGGGAAGTCTTAAAGATATACTGAATGCATTTGGTGTTTTATGATGGATATGAACCTTTTAGTAGCCAGAAACATAACTCTATGGTTCTTTATGATATGTTCCCTCAAAAAAAAACCCCTAATGTATGCAGTTTAGTTCTTAGCTGATGACACTGTTTTTGAAGGTGCTGCAAATCTTGGGAAGGTAGGGCCTATCTAGCTGGAAGAAATAAATTATTGGGGTTTGTTCTTGGGGGTATCTTAACCTCGCCTGCTCTTTTCTCTCTCTTTTTCTCTTCCACATGCTGCCACTGCCAGAGACCCACAATCAAGCACTTTGGACTAGATCCTCTAAACCTGTGAGCAAAAAAAAAAAAACAATTTTTCTCCTTTAAATGGTTACTGTCCAGTATTTGGCCATAGTAATACAAGTTTGATGAATAAACACCTACAAATCATATAATTTCCTTCTTCATCTTGTGACTCCTCTATGCTAGTCTCCTTATTTTAGAATCCTACTTTCAATGATTACGTTGCATGTCTCTATCAAGTCATAGTTTCTCTAGGCTGACAGCTGGAAAGGATCACTTCCCCACTGATTTTGGGGCTTTGTCCTACTCACATGCTATTCAGGTTCTGTTTCTGTCATACTTCTGTTTTGTTCATGGTCGTTTATTTTATTTGTCCATTTGCTTTATCAATTGCCTGGTTTTGACAGACATTAAATTAGTTTCCTTGTTTTTTCTAATTTATCTTAGAAACAGTGACCTTCCTTTACTCACTTCTCTGCTGTTTGCCAACTTGATTTTCAGCCAACTGTCTGCTCACATCTGTTTTGACGATCTCTTCTCTTCAGTTAAGTTTATTCTCATTATTGCATTTTGCTGCGCTCAGTAAAGAATTTAATTTCTTTGGAGAATGACCAAGTGTCTGCGGAATGAGTGGAATTTTAAAACTTATCATTTGACTTTTTTTTCAGATGTTAGAGATTATACTGAGGGACTTGTATGTCCTAGGTAAGTGATTTATCACTGAGTTACATCCCTACCCAAGGAATGGTGTTGTACAGAGGAGAAATTCTGAAAAACTGATCACCAAGATGTATATGCTATAATGTCAATAAAACCAAGAGATGGTTTCCTAAGTCACTTCAGCCTTTCCTCCTTCAAGAGAGTGAACATCATCAAAGTGACCAGTGTTGAGAAGAAGGATGTACATATGCAAATATGTTGGATAATCAGGGGGTAATTTGCTTTATAATTTGAAATATTATTCTTTTCTTTTCTTTCAAGTAGAGTCTGTACTGTTAATGTTCTGGGTTTTATGAGCTTTATATATTGCCAATTACACAAATATGGCCAGCTCAACAAAACATGCAGAGAAAAATTTTGCCTGCATTTAAAGATAGCACAATGAATGTAATAGTGTTATAAACCATTCTTTAAGAAAAATTTAGGCTATATTATAGAGTGAAAGTCTTTAAAGACTTTAAAAATGAGACATGTTTTAGATCACATTCATTAAAAGCCTAAAATAAATTTTGTCTGTGTATTTATCTCTATATGCATCCTTTATAATATTTAACAATATAAAATGAGGTCAATTTAACATGAGGCTTGAACTTATTTTAAATCAGTCATTTTTTGCAACTTTTAGAAAGCATTTGTAATAAAAATAATGTTTTTAACAGAAAATTAGTAAATGTTGGCATTATCTCCTTCTTGGAAATAAAGTAGAAAATAATAAGGTAAGCATAATTTAATGCTTCTTTGAGTCCTAATCTACATTTGCTTTTTAGTAGTGCTAATATTTTAATCTCTAGATTCGAACATAATGTGATTATTTTTCTTTAGAAAGACATAGAAAGTTATAGATATAAGTCCTCTTGGGTAAGCACTGAAGGACAAGTTAGGGTCTGTCTAGGAATCAAGGAGATTGATGAGTGGCACAGGGTGGGGGAGATGACATCACTGTTGCTGTCCACATCAAACCTTGAGTAGCCTAATATAATTTTTTCCAAATCGTTCCATTTCCATGCAAATGGTACAATATCATTCTTTCTGATGGATGAGTAGAATTCCATTGTGTATATATACCACATTTTCTTGATTCTTTCATCCACTGAGGTTGATTCCATATCTTGGCTATGCTAAACAATACTGCAATGAACATGGTTGTGTTGGTGTCCTTAGTGTGGCCTGGTTTGTGGTTCATTTGATAAATGCCCAGGAGTGGAATTGCTGGGTCATAGGGAAGCTCTATGTTTAGTCTTTGGGGGAAACTCCATACTGCTCTACAGTTTACATTCCCATCAATATTGAAATAGCTATGTTGCTGCCAGCATTTGTTATTGTTAGTTATCCTCACAATGGCCATTCTTACTGGAGAGAGGTGGAATACCAATGTCAAAGTAAGCCAGAGCCAAAGCACCATAGGCTGTATGGTTTCACTTATTTGTGGTAACTAGATGTGCCTATAAATCTACAAGTAAACAGTAAATACACTGAATTATATACATATATATATATGTACACACACACACACACAGGCACAAGATAAATTATATAAGACCCTAGACATTAACTTACAGAGGAAGATATACATAGGAGAAAAAGATTCAATAGCTATGTACAGATGATCATATAAAATAATATTCTATTAAATTAATTCTAAGAAAAGGAAACAAGAGACATATTTAGTTTCTATTGTAGCTATTTTTGTTCTCTTTTCCTTTTGTCTTGTTTTATTAGTTTGTGTGTCTTTGGAAGGGGAAAGGAGGGCACATAAAAGGTGGAACAGGAATGGAGAAATACAACATCACTAATACTGTGTGGCAAATAAACTGGGTATCTTGTGGGTGGAGATGAGAGGGAAAGACGGGGAGAGAGAAATAGAAGGGAGAGATGGTTCAAACAGTGGTACTCATTGCTCATTACCTAATTCCTGTAACTGTAACCCCTCTGTATATTAACTGTACAATAACAATTTTTTTAAATGATTAAAAACACTAAAATAATAAAGCCTGAGTAGCAAAAGGAATCCCAATATTTACAACTCACCACCTAAGGCAATTTGAGGATAAATCTGGCATGCACAAATTAAATTTGGATTAAGAATAAAGTTCAATTTTTTGTGTTTAAGTAAGATTTGGAAGTCATCAGTTGCTATATCAAATAAATACTTCTAAACTCTTCTGTCCTAACAGTAGATATGTTACTCTTCATTCCTTGGTTTTGGAATAACTCCCTAAAGGACCAATTCTAATTACTGAAGATACTACAAGATTGTTTTGAATGTGATGTATTCACTCATGACCAGTAATTTAGTTGCATCACTGTGACTTCTCTGAACTTAAGGGATTTAAGACATAATTACCAGAAAAAAATGTCTACAATGAATATCTAATCATAATGTCATCCCAAGATACATCGGAAACTGAGGGTGGGGACTGTTCTGTTTTGTTTTTGAATAAACAGAAATTAAGTCTAATTCACATATTATCCTGGATGTCAGTTAAATCCAACCATATGTCCCTCTCATTACATCGTTGTGGGACTGATTAATTAATTGAATGATAAATCTGAAGACTTTTTGTGTACAAAAATTATTTACAAAATTAGTTTTCATCAAGGACCAAAACCCCTTGAAACCTTGAGATTCTAATCAAAAGCTGTATTAACTTGATGTAAGGTTATTTGGTTTAAACTCTTTAATGAACAGAGGAAATGAGCATTGGGGGCACAGTGTGATTCTATTGCAGGTGTCTAACTGGCTGTAATATAGATCTCATTAGGATATACCACAGATTTTGTGATTAAAACAAATATACAGACACACACAGAAAAAGCTTGTGGGTATTGAGCAACATAAATACATTTGGGTAAAGAAATACGCAAAGAGCTGTAGCAGTACAACTGTGATAAATCCACACTAACCATGTGGATTTGATGATTTCATACATTCTGTCGAAAATGAGCAAATATGATTGTACTAAGGCAGGCATTAACCATCAGCTAAAACACTGATTAGCATGAAACAGATTGAAAGGAGAAAAGAGAACAATCTAGATTGATAAAAAAAAGATTGTCTTTGGGTGCTTATATTAAAAATCAAAAGATAAATATTGTGTTTTCTTTTAGAAAATACTGGCTGGGTTCAGTCTCCTTCACATAACCAAACAAACTTCAGGTCTTGACTTTCATGTCCACTTCTCCAGGTAAGTATCTGGTGAAAAATTCTTAATTCCTCTCTTTTCATAGCATTTCCCATGAGCTGTACTTTCTATTTAATTATATGGGATAGAATTATGGTCTCTCCAGGGAAAGTTTCTATTTTTTTTCCCCTCGCTTGGTTCACCTTTGCTAAAATGGTACCAGGGACATAGTAGAATTTCAGTATATATTTTCAAACAGTTTGAAGAGATCCTCTGTAAAAATGGTTATATTTGCCAAATAGGTGCTCAGGAAATGTTTAGAAGTGTAACAACTGAACAGTGAAAACTGTGAAGAAACACTTTTTGAAGGGAGAGCAAGGTTGTCAGGCCTAAAGTTGTACTAAGAGTTGGTTGGGGTGGAAAAGGTACTACAGAGAGAAGAGGAAAATATGAAGACAATGAAGCAAATGAGTGAGTGCCTTGAAGAAGAGGAGAGTGAATTCATTGTATCCCTCTAAGTTTCCATATCCTTGACTATGAAATGAATAATGGTCCTTAATTCATCTCTATCAAATGGCCAGGCTAGTCATTCACTGCAGTGAGTTATTCCATCATTATATAGAATGTCTCTAGATAGAAAATCTCAAACATGCCACTTAACCCAGAAATAAATTTTGATATATTTTAAAATTACATTTCCCTTCATTTACCTTTGCTGGTAAAAATTATTTTCTTTGTGGTGTCCCATAGGCTATTAGTGAGAAAAGGTTGGTAAACCACTTTCTAATGAAGAACCATCCAACTTGACTTCAGATTGGAGTGGTCTGAAGAGCTTCTAAACTTCTTTCAAGCATCTGACTACTTAAATGAGAAAACTCTCAATAAATAGGCATTTTGTTGTTGTTGTTCTTGCTGTTAAGCATTTCAGTTAATTCCTGCAGGCAGCCAGGTTTGACAACTACTATAAAATATCATATTACTTCATAAAAGTTCATAAATGTTCCCTTCATAAAAGTTGCGAAGCATAAAATTTTGCATTTTCTAAAGGATCCTCTCCAACTTGAGGACTAACTTTAGGATACCATTGAGCCACATAGGGAGCTTTCAAAATATTAATTTTGACTTAACTTCTAGAGATTCTGATTAGTAGATAAGGAACCTGGGCCTAAAATTTTGCTTTTAAATGCATTTCTATATGAAGCAAATGCCAACTAGTGTTTATGTGATTCGAACTACTTTAAATATCCTCATTGTGACTTCTCCATGACTCATTGAGGGCTTCTTGTCCTCTTTCACCACTTTCTAAACTTAAAGGAATTTCAGTAACTACAAATTATTCATTATAATTTTACATGAACCTTGTTCCCTTATTTGCTTACATTTAGCTTTAGTACAGTATTGAGTTTCCTCTCTAAATTCATCTCTTCTCTGCCAACTTGAGCCGGGAATTTGAAAAATTGGTGGAAAGAAATGGAAGTTTCATGCTGAGGTGAAATTAGATCATCACCCTATAGTTAGTTTGGTGTCATTTTGATTTCTGTGCAGCTTCAACATATACTGTGATCTGAGAATTTTTCAAATCTGTATCCTTTCTATTATTCTCTAAAGGTGATCTTGGTAAGCGATCTGTGTTCAAAATGATATGCCATCCAAATGGACCCCGCAGTGACTTTAAATTGAAGTAAAACTTGGAACTAGTGATTTCTAGACAAAAGAATAAATACAATGGGTGAATAAAGGAAATACTTTTTGAACTCTATAGCTTTTTTCCCCCTTTAGGAGTAGTTTATTAAACCCATCTGAAGAACCACTTCAAAAGCAATGAGTCCTTGTGAGTGTCAGCAAGACTGAGTGTTGATTGACTAGTGGGGTCTGGGAACTATAGAGTGGATGATTCCTTTATAACTCCAAAAACTTCCTCTACTCAACTATGAAAGTCTAAAATACATAAAAATTCAGAGGGTTTACCACCCAAAACTGTGATATTTATCATGACTCATTAGTTTGATATTTCTCTAAGATAGGCTTTTAGGAAAATAGTTAACTAGAGGAAATAAAAAGTCAAGTTTGACTGAGGAAGGATTAGAAACATATGGGCAGGAAACTTGAGGAAACAGCATGAACTAGATAGTGGAAATCAGGTTTTCTGTCTTTAATTGCCTTGTGCTCTCATGTGTGGGCAGTTTCTGGAAAAAGGTACAAAATGACCTCTGATTTCTTCTCCTATTCAGAGAAAAACATCTTGAACCTAGGGCAGTCATTTCTTAGAGCTGCTCGAGGGTACAATGCTTCTTATTTTTAACCAAGCTTACAGTTTAAAAACAATGGTTTTAGTCTGTTTTTCCTCTACTTGATTTAAGGTAATATTTGTAGTCTTTAAGCTAAGATATTCAAAATATGTAATAGATATTCATTTATAGATTAAAAACCTTTGGAAATAACTCATAAGTCGAATAAATATTTCTTGATGAGGAATTAGGAAATATTACTGGTCATTTAAAAAATCAATCAATACTATAGTTATAACTCATTTGAAGTTACTTTTGTCAAGTCTGTGAAAGATACTACATAGTCACCTGAATATATATGTGATTATAACTCATTTGAAGTTACTTCTGTCAAGTCTGTGAAAGATACTACATAGTCACCTGAATATATATGTGATTTTGCTTTTAGATCTTTAACAATATAGTATCTGTATATTAAAATAAATACTTTTTGTTGTTGTTGCTGTTGTTTTGTTTGTTGTGCTGATCCTTGGAGTTGAATTCAGGACCTGAATACTTTCCCTGAGCATTTTTATTCAAACCTATCAGATTTTGATGATCAATTGGAGATAAGAATCTCATGCACTTTCCTGCCTGGTCTGGCTTTGAACTGCAATCCTCAGATCTCAAGCCTTCTGAATAGTTAAGATTACAGGTATGAGCCATTGGTGCCCGGCTGAAATTATTATATTTGTTGTTGTTGTTGTTTTGCCAAATAAAATGTTTATTTTGAAAGCAGTGGTATAAAATTGAAAAGTGCCGCTGTAATTTTGAACATTTTCTGAAAACTTATTATCAAAACATTTTCTACATCGGTAAAAATAGTTATGTCTGATAAAATGTATTTTTGAGTAGTCAGATAAATTAATTATGACAAGAATAGTTATTAATTAAAACATTATGCACAGCTTCCACATATACCATTTAATTCACAATTAGCTTCAAACAAGTTAAAAGGATTGTGCACTCAAATGTCCATGCCTTATAAAATGTCAAGTTAAATACCTAACTGTGAACCAGATTGCTTATGATACAGGCCTTTCAACTTTAAATATCAAATGCATGAATGACAGCATGAATCTTTTTAACTTTGTACAGATGACATGCAAACTCTAATATTTTGGGAAAATTAAGTCACTTAGTAACATTTTTTGAGGAAGCATGTATTTAAGCATTATACTGAACACCTCTTGATCAATTATGTGGAAGTCAAAATGTCATACAGCAGATTTTACCATGGTATTAAAGAAAACACTCAAATGGCTTGTTGGTAGCAATTTTCAGGAGCATGGAAAATAAGATCTAATCAAATTATTCTAATTAACATGAAAGTATATTCTAAGCGCTGGTAAAGGAACTTGATTCCATAATTTTAAAAATGAGTATATTTTATTACATTTGGTGATTACCAATATTCTATGAGATTCATCTTTCCACTTCATCATTTATTTCACTAAAGTAAAAAGGGTTTTTCCAGCCTTCAAAAATCACAGGTATTTTTCCTGTGGAAACATTGTTCTCATTCAGCAAACAGCCAGGAAAATGAGAAAAATTAAATGAATTCTTTGTGTGTTAAAGAAATTTCAGATTTGAATATATTTAGATGTGCATACTTCATACCTAAGTAGTTTGTAATATTTCTTCGGACTGAAATGAACAGTTTGGAATTTTGAATCTGTATTTAATTGTGTGTTCATTAACACTAATGAACACTAGTATTTATGTATTTAACACTAGTATTTATTCATGTATGGAAAATTTTCTCAAAATCCAATCTTTTATTATCTAGTCTTTTTAATATGCTTCTTTTTAGATTTATGGTCCATCAAATGAGACAATAAACAATATAAGTGAAAATAAGCTTAAAATATATCAGTCAAGACACTTGTACCTGCATCTTGCTCACTGTAAGGATGATGTGAGAAAATTAGCTACTTTAATCAAGCACTTTGGCTTGTTGCTTACAAAGTAATAGGTGAGTATGTTTAAATGAAGCAATTTTCCGAATGAATGTCAGATAGTGAGAAATGTCATGGGCTTTTGATAAAAAGCCCATTTTTGATAAAAATGAAATTACTATGGTAGAAAAAAATTTAGAAATTTCTACATAGCAAGACAAATCAGATAAAAATGTTAATAATACCTCAACAATGACCTATAGGATAGTAGTAGTCTATTAACTTTACAGATAGAAGAGCCAAATAGAATATATCTCCTACAGTTACAGAGAAATCATATTATACATTCATACAAGTATCATTGACTTCCTTCAGTCTAGGATGACAAGTTTGTACAGTTGTTGATAAACTCTACTGTCATGATCCACGTCTAACTCTTAATTGTAATAGAATATTCTCCCAAGTTTTAAATATAATGAAACTTTCTCCAAGCTAATCTTTTCCAATGAGAAATGTTTTCCTTATGATTAAAAGTATAAACACTAATTTATCGAGGGAAACGGTTTGGAAATCTATCCTATGATATTGGGTTATGGTTTCATTTATTTGAATTAAACATTCTATCATAGTTTGAAGTATGTATCCTAGTAAGCAATATTGAAGCCCACACCCAGAATCAGAAGTACTCACTAGAGAAAACTTAGTAGTCATTTAAAATGTATTTATGTATGATGAAGTCAGATTGAGAGCAGGATGGTCCCTTATGCAAAAATGACTGCAGTGATTCTGAGAATAGGAGAATAGAAAGAGAAGGCCATGAGAAGAGACAGATGCATGGAGAGAAGACAGCAGGATGATGGAGGAAGAGACCGTCATTATATACTTGTAGTTGGGTTAAAGAAAAGATTGCATGTAACACTCAGAGGCTGAGTGAGAGTATGCTTACCCAGCTCCTTGAGTGAGAAGAACTCTTACCTTCTAAACTATGTAAGAATCATTTTGGTCATTTAAGTGGCTCGTGATTGCAGTAATCCTAGGAACTAACACAAAACCACTTAATTTTCAGATTCATTGTTTCCTTATGTTTGGTTGTGGGTCTTAAATCTCACTTATATTTTTGAGATTTTTTTCTTGAATTCTTAAATTCTCAGTTTTGTTGTAATATCTCTAGGAGGGAATCCCATGAGTTCTATTTCTTCATTTTTTTCTCATTTTGAGTCTCTTTATACCATGTGTTTGGAGTAGGTATCATGTTGAATGCTAATATTTAAAAGATGTTTCATATTCCAAATAGGGTAGAGGAAATTCAGCATATAGTAGTATGGAAGAAGATGCTAGATTCTGATTCTTAAGATAAAAATCTTCTTTCCTTATTATATATTTATAGAAGATGATACAAAACAGCTGATCGTCTCATATAGGTATCTTTATTATGCAAGCATAGGTAAAACATAATAGGGATTATTTTGAATGGGGAATGCTATGGATTAAACACAGGGCATCATGCTTCCAATGCAGGTGGCTCCCATTCTTGAGTAGCACCTACTTTTTGCCTTGGTTATTATGCCTTGATTATAGCATTTTTCCTTATGCCCACCAATCTTCCAGCCATTGCGTTTTCTCTGTAGCTGGAATAACAGGCACAGGACACCTTGCTCAGCCACTTAAAGAGGTGGAATCTTGTAAACTTGTGAACTCATTCCATGGTTTCCTGATCTCCACCTCTTCATAGCCAGAATTACAGATTTAAGACGCTATGACAAAGAAATGATTTGACTCAATCTATGATGGAATCGCTAACCATGCAAAGCATATATTTGAAGCTAGTAAATCACCCATATAATTAAGATACTATAATTCTTATATAACGTAGAAACACAGGTCTGTGAGAAAGATTCAGAAAAATGTTCAGCAGTTCTACTATCAAATCTTAAGATTAAGGTAGCATTTCAATTTCAGTAGACAAAAAAATCAGTAGACAGTCATGTACTGATTCTGATAAGCTGGATTTTTGGTTAGGAAAGCTAGATCTATACTTCATAGACATCATAGGATTTGAGAAGATAAACTTCATAATGTAAACAGTAGCAATGCCCAGTATTGTCGAGGGTAAAGTGACACAGACTATTTCACACTCTGTGGGTACATATGAACACAATCTTCCCAGAGAGCAATTTAGTAATTTGTACAAAGAATTTTCAAAAGCCTTATCCTTGCTTCTTTGTTGTTATATTTGTAGAGCTATTGACTTTAGCAAGTTCTCTACTTACAAGAAAGCAATGTCATTTACAGAAGAGCTTCTTGGCCTTTCCTATTTCCATGTGTCACTTGGAGTTCTTGTTAAGAAATTCAGGAGGCTATGGTTGGGCTCCAAGATTACATTCCTATGTTCCGGGTGAAGGATGTCTAGGTCATACCTAATGCCTACACAGCAGAAGTAGGGGCTGCTGTTTACATAGCATTGCAAAATACACTTTCTAAATTGTCAAGCTACATCTTAGACATGTACATATGAAGTCTAAATAGCTGCTGGTCAAACATTCATGTGTTAAGCTTTTTGGTCCTTCATCCTTTCTACATGAAGCATGGTAGTTTATACAGAAAATAGTTCCACTAACACAAAAACAAAAATTCCTCACGATCCTGGAATTTAGAGCTTATTATTTCTTAGCCCCAGGAAAGTTTTCTCTGGCAATTTCCCTCAAAACATTCTTAAATCTGTTTCCCACCATTGAGTTAAACTTGACTGTTTGAGAGAGGAAAGGTAGGAAATCAATCGAGGCCATTCTGACAAATTTAATAGCACTTCATTTCACTGACCTGGGGATAAACTCAATGGTCTTCTCTTATCAAGAGTCTGTATATTATGATACACTAGTTTAACCTTTGTTTCGCTGACTCTGAAGAGTACAGTTTCACAGAACTCCTCCTTGGACCACTTCCAAATCTGAATTAACCACAAGGACCTAGAGTAATATAAAAAAGCAAGACTACTTCTAACTACTATACCTTTCATACTAGAAATGATTCTAAACATAACTAAACATACCTGAAAGAAACAATAACAATAGAAGTTCATTATTGTGAGAATTGTTGAGTGACAGAGAAAGGCAGTAACATGTAAAGAGCTTGTCAGAAACTTTGGGATAATAGGCTGGGGGAGTGGAGGGGGAGTATAAAAATCATTTGAGGGGCTGGGAAGGTGGCTCAGTGGTAGAGCACTTGCCTTGCACGCATGAGGCCCTTGGTTCAATTCCTCAGCACCACATAAGCAAAAAGAAAGAAAGAAAGAAAGAAAGAAAGAAAGAAAGAAAGAAAGAAAGAAAGAAA
>NW_012267420.1:199618-241171 GCF_000151885.1 Dipodomys ordii
ACATAAGCAAAAAGAAAGAAAGAAAGAAAGAAAGAAAGAAAGAAAGAAAGAAAGAAAGAAAGAAAGAAAGAAAGAAAGAAAGAAAGAAAGAAAGAAAAGAAAAAGCTGGAAGTGGCGCTGTGGCTCAAGTGGTAGAGCGCTAGCCTTGAGCTGAAGAGCTGAGGGACAGTGCCTGGGCCCAGAGTTCAGGCCCCACGACCAGACCTACCCCAAAAAATCATTTGACTAGTAGTTCCAATGATTTGGACTTAAGCTCTATCCACTTACATTAATGTGTATTCTTCTATGTCTGAGAGACAATTTTAGAGAGAAATACAGTAAAATTGCATTTTGTGCTAAAAGGTAATTGAAACTTAGGCCTTCCCTTGTATATTTTTCAGATCTGCTGTGTGTCAGTGGCTCATGCCTGTAATCCTAGCTACTCAGGAGGCTGAGATTTGAGGATCACAATTTAAACCACCCAAGACTAGAAAGTCCATGAGAATCTTATATCTGATTAATCATAAAAAAGCCCGAGTTGTAGCTACGGCTCATGTGATATAGAACCAATCTTGAGGGGAAAAGCCATGTGACAATACCTAGTCCTTGTGTTCAAGCCCCAGTATTGGTACAAGAAAAAAAATTTACATCCCTTGATATGATAAAAATTAATAACTTTGAAAAATGTAGATCATTTGCTATCCTAAGCAATGTGATGACTTGTTAGTCCCTTTCCCAGTTTTATAGAAATTCCAAATTATTAAGTGATTTCATAGAATTATTTCAGCAAATTCTTTCCTGGAAAACTAAAATTTTCTGCCACCACAATGAATAGCAAGTTGATCGGAGACATTTTGTTGTCACAATACATTTGAATGGGTTTTTTTTCCCTAGTTGGCTTTATCACAGATTTTCATTTAAATACATTAAATTTGTTTCACAAGCTATATAACAGCTTCTCCATAATGAAGAGGGCCAAATGCCACTTGAACTTCAAGTATACATTAGGAAAGCAAAACAAGGCAGGCAATTCTGTACTATACTCACTAAATATAAAATATAGATAAACACATTTTTCCATCTCAAACATGAGATGGAATTTCTTTTAGGTTTCATTTCTCTAATAGATATTTCAGAACCCATTGGTCTAAGTTTCATTTGCAGTTTTGATCTAACTGTCGCTTTGTATTGAGTTTATTCTGATAGGTAATGATATGATTTGGAGATGGATTTATAAAGCTTTTCCTTCCATTTGTCTGCTAAATGTGTCATAACTAATGGATTTGGCAGGCCTCCAATGACAGACTCATGTTTTAGTGAAATGCATTCACCCAAAGAGTACACAAGGATGTAAACAAAAGTATAATTACCTAATTCCTTTAAATATCTGATTTCTCCAAGTGTTCTGGTGTTAAAATAGACATAATCACTTAATTCATACTTTCCAGAGTCAACTGATATGTCCATATTATGTATCTTTTTAATAACTTTGAACACAGGATATTTAAGCCAGTGGCTTTCCAACTTTATGTGTATCTCCAATATGAATAATCTAATAATATATCTAGACTTATAGATCTATATGCTTGCTCCTTCTGTGTACAATGCTTGATGATTCTTTCAATTCACTTCACTTCACTCCATTTTTGCTATTCTAATCACACAGGCCAGAGTTGATTACTTGAAAAATCACTAGCTTGTGCTCAAAATAAATGAAAATATTCTTGTTTTGAATTCAGTGTTGAGAAACAATAATATGTGAGTATGCTGTTGATGAGTTATTCTTCTCTATCTATTTGTATTCAGAAGCCAGTGAAAGAGTTTTTAAAGTATTTCATAATCACTTTAATGCAAAAGTTAAAGTCAAGTTTCTTCAAATAAGTGTCATCAGTCTCTCACAATAGCATTGGTAATTAGACCAAGTATGAAAAGGAAAAAATAAATGGAGCTTTATGCATGTTGTCAAAGTGTAATTTTAATAGTTAAAAACAACACTTTCATGCAAAAATATGAACACGCAGCAAAGACTTATTTAGTCTACTAATGAAGGAAACATCAGGATGGCAAAAGATTGCTGTAGAGGACAGTGGACACTAGTGGTAACTGGTAAACTACATATATTACCATACATACATATTAGTAGACAATAATCAGATACATTTTGTAAGTTAAAAACAAAATAGACTGAAGCCCTACAGAAAAATAACATGGTAAGTCTCTATGGTTCTATTAGAAATCATTTTAATTGGCATATCTACTAGATGAAAATCATTTGCTATTTATCTCAAATTCATATATGATATAATCAATCCTAAATAGTAAGTCAAAGTTGTTTGTGTCTTCTATTAAATGGATATCCTTTAACATAGTACCAAGATTATCATTCTTAATAATTTCTTCGGAAATAATCAATCATAGGTATTATTTTGTCTTCAGTATCTAGTATTAGTGACTGATCCCTAACAGGTGTTTGAGGAATATCTATCTAGTAAAGAATTGCTAATTCACACAGGAAAGAAATGGATCTCTGATTTTCACAAAATTAAAAATACAGATACCAATAATTTATTGTACTCTTTCTTACATCGTGTAGCCTGGTAGGCCATGTATTAGTTTTGAAAGATCTTGTATGACAGTGTTATACAGTAGGTAGTATTTGGGGGCACTTTTGGTGAACTTTCTCCTGAATACAGCAATATTATCAGTTGAGTCCATTGAGAGCTATTCCAAAGCTCTCTTTATGTAATCAGTAGATTGAACTGGATCCCTGTGATGTTTTCTTTAAGAACTTGTTTGACTAATTTTTTAATGAGTAGGGTGGGGATTCAATGTAATTTACAAACACTAGTTAAAACTTACAACTGATTAAATGACTCATTAAATAAGATAACCTGCTTGGGAATAAGCAGCATTAGTGTGTACAAAAACTTTGAATGAAGGTAAAAATGGAAAGATATGTCATTTTTTGATAGAGTGACTAAACAGCATAAAAGTATAGGGAGTTTCAAACCTATATGCCTTTGTAATATCCAATTATGCAAAGTGATTCTAAAATCCATATAGAAAAATTAAGTAAGAATTCTCAGGTAGTTTTCAAAGGAGTATTAAGAAAGAATTACTATCATTAGCAGATATTAAATCTGTTTCATAATGTTCAAATAAACAGATTGTATTAAATGCTCATAAAGTCTATAAATGAACTCAATATATCTAAGACTGATATTTATGTTTCAAGGAAAATTCTGAGTAGTAAACCTTGGATTATTAAAGCAATAGAAATAAAGCTGTTGAACTAAATTGGTAAAGTCAATAACTCACATCTTACTACATTATCAAATACTTAAATATAAAATTTAAGCCATAAATGTTCTTACCGAAATCAGGATACTTCTATTTTATGTGATCTTGAAAGAAGCTAGTGTAAGCATGACTACTAACTAAGAACACAATGGAAGATTTGACTGTGTGACCAATTGCACACTATTGCAAGTGTGGTAATTGCACATGCAGACATCACATCAAGGAGAATTCATAAGAAACTAATAGAAGTTGCTAGAAACTCAAATGGTGGAATGGAAATTTTAACTATGTATTGTTTTGTTCTTTTTAACAGGAAGATATACCCAAAGGTAAAAACACACATGTAAGCATGAACAGCCTGGATTGATGACAAGGTAATCCAAATATAAAAGAGCACCTTCTTTCTTGGTATGCTGCTCTCTTTGATTTCACCTCCTAGTTTCCTCACACATAGTATAAGCCCTTCCTTACTTCTCAAAGTATATAATACAGCCTTTATTAACACATACAAACAAAGAAAGGAGAATATATCCACATTCTAACCATCCTAGACAGCTTGTATACTGTAAGGACCACAGATTGTATGGAAAAGACTTGCAGAATAAAATTCTAGAGAGGTGTGGTTGGGTCAGGCAAGAAGGGACTTTGTGATCTATGTCACAAAGTTGGATTTGATTTGTTGTAGGGAGTCATGGAAAGGTTGAAGTTCCCACTAGAATCCAGTGGAGTTGTCTGATATGTATTTAGAGGCAACTAAGTTAACTGATTGGATGGAAGAGGTAAGGAGGTGGTAATATCCGGGGCAACGGGGGCATCTATGTGGTGGAAATGAACTGCTTCCTATTCTGCATTAGATTACAGAGACACCTTCACAGATAATTTGAATTGTATTTCATTTCTCTCTCATCCCTTTTATGAGATGGTAAGTTAGCTAATTAGAACTGACTGTTTTTGCTGTGCACTAACAATGTGACAGAGCACTATTCTAACATGGATTTCTGTATTTTGTTTAATCCCAGCAACAACTTCCAAGCACAAATAACCTTGCTATCTTCATTTGGTGAATAAAAAATCTGTGAAAAAAAAGTTTACAAACAAGCTCAAGTGCATTCAATAAGAAAGGGACAGACTGTGAACCAGAAATTGGTCCAGAAATCATATACTTTCATTTGAGACTGAACTGGTTCTTCTTTTTTTTAAAAAAAATATTGTTAAGATGTTGTACAGAGGAGTTACAATTACACGAGTAAGGCAATGAGTACATTACATGTCAATCATTGTAAACTGGTTCTTCTTAAGCCAGGGCACCTGCAATGTCAACTTGAGGTCGTCTCTGACTCCTGTGACTCCGAGTTTTCACTCCATGATCACCCTGTTCCACAAACTGTCCTCCTAATGCAGTTCTTTCCTCACTGCATGTGTTCTTCTTATATTACAGTGTGGCTCCTTATTGATCATCTGTAGCATTTCCATCAAAATGGGAATCTATCCAATGGACCACAAACCAGGCTACACTAAAGCCACCAGTACTATCATGTTCTTTGCAGCATTGTTTAGCATAGCCAAGATATGGAATCAACCTAAATGTCCTTCAGTGGACAAATGGATCAAGAAAATATGATATATGCAAATGGAATTCTACTCATCCATCAGAAAGAATGATATTGTACCATTTGTAAGGAAAAACTTATATTAAGTGAAGTAAGCCAGAGCCAAAGAAAGATAGACTGGTTTCTTTCATTTGTGGTAAGTAGAATATTCCTATAAATCTACAAATAAACACACTAAATGACTAAAATAAATAAATAAAATAAAATAAATATGTATATATATATGCATACACAAACACACACACACTGGGACATATAAATTATGTATGACCCTAGTCATTAACATACAGAGGCCAAAGGAAGATATGCATAGGAGTGCTGGACAAAGACATATTATACATATTGTACATATTATATTATATACATATTATACATATTAATATATAAAATAATATTATATGAAATGAACTCCAAGTAAAGGAACCATGAGACATTTTTACTGGCTATTTTTGCTAATTTTGTTTTATATTTTTTTGTCTTGTATGTTTGTTTCTATTTGGGAGGGTAAGAGAGGACACATAAAAGGTTAGAACAAGGATGAACAAAGACAGCAATGATACTCACTAGACATTATGTGGAAAATGAACTGGAGTCTTGTGTGTGGGGACAAGAGGGAAAGACAAAGAGAGTGATGAAAGGAGAGACATGGCTCTAAAAGAATTTTATTCATTATCCATTACCTGGTTCATGGAACTGTAACCCCTCTGTATATCAACTCTATAATAAAAATAATAAATGAAAAGCACAATAAGAATAATATGTGACATGCAAATACTGAAATTTTTACTTCATATAAATTATTTATCCTATCTATAGAAAATTACTTTTCCTACTTCTTTAGCACTGGGTTTCAAGCAAAATTCCTTCCACCTTGTTTTACTGATTTTCAGGGGGAAAATGCAGACATTAATATCTCTGCTGGAACACCAAGACTACATATTATTGAGGTGTCTTATTAAAAGTGGCATTTTCATTAAAATCCCCTTCCTGGCTCTGGGAAGTTATGATGATGTATTATCTATTTCAAACAAACATGATACAGAGAGTGCCTAAGAGGTAATAGCACAGTTTAAGAAAAATTAAATATGATGGCTAGCCAAATGCAATTTGCACATTTGTAATTTTTTAGAGGCAAGTCATATATCTTATATAAAGAAAGAAAAAAGGAATGCACCTAAAGCATGGGTATAGAAAAAATTGCGTGCTCACAAAAAAAAAGAATCCAAAAAGCTGGATGAAATCCAGATTTTTTATTAGAGACATTCCTAAGGCAAAACCATAGGACTGTGAAATTACCTTTTATCTTTTTTTTTAGATAAAAAGAAAGTCACCTGTTGCCATTTATCATCTTGTCCCTGAGGTATAAAGTTATGCTCTCTCCCTCCTTCTGAGCCGCCTGTTGTGATGAGGGGCCTCTTGGCTGTAGTACATGGGTTAAGAACCAGGGTGTCAATGTCTGTAGGGGTAGAACTGATAGCTGCAATACATTGTTATTGACGATCTCTGTAACCCTGATTGATTATCTCACGTTTTATTTGGCCCTAAAGGGTATTTCAGGGATGTCGGTACCAATCTATACCCTCATCTTTCCAAAATATCCTCTATATATTCTCATATGGAAGTCTCTACATATTTGAATCACAATAAACAACCACAACAGCCCCCTTTATATTCCTTTTGCAGCACCCTGGTTCCATGATGTGTTTCAGAACTCTTGTCCCCATTTCCAGCTTCCAATTCTACTCATTATTCAAAGCCTACCTATGAAGCTTCTGTGCTGTGATAACTTGTTTTTACCTCCCCAATATTGCTCCAGGCTGGAAATCATCACATGCTTTGAGAAATTCTCCTAGTTGGTGATCCATAACTCATTGAAACACTTATCACTCACTACCTAGCAATCCATACACATGTGTGTTTTTTTAACCTCTCTGCTATAAGACAGTTTATTTGAAGGCAGTGACAAGACTTATTACTCTTTA
Source organism: Dipodomys ordii (assembly GCF_000151885.1). Lineage (NCBI taxonomy): Eukaryota > Metazoa > Chordata > Mammalia > Rodentia > Heteromyidae > Dipodomys > Dipodomys ordii. Next base: position 206,490 of record NW_012267420.1, read on the forward strand.
TATATATCTCGATACCTACCATAGCCTCATCTCTAGCTGGAATTTAATGTTCATTGTGTCAATGAATTAAAAATGGTTGTGTATGCTATTTTACTCAGCTGGAAGACAAGATGAAATAAGATCAGAGATGTGAAAGCACTAGAGAAGTGAAAAGTTTTCTTGCAATGAAAGGCCCCATGGCTAGAATACTACACAAGCACATTTGATAAGGGAGTGAAAATTCTTGCGGCTTATTCACAACTGTCAGCACTCTGAGGTGTGACTTGGCTACTAAGAAAATTCCTGGGCTATAAGTGTAGTTTCATGAAAAATTGAGATAACATGTTCAGAGACTATTGGAAGAAAGAAAATGCCCAAAATAACAGCTTTTTCAAGGCTGTCAAGGCATCTTAATTTGTTTTCATGCAGAGAGACTTGTCAAACTGCCACTAACAATCTTGCCTTCTCATTGTGAATTTTCAGTATGTATCATGCCAATTCCACTGACTTGGAAGTTAAAAATTTTTCACAGATTCTTCTATGGTGTGATTCTGTCTCTAATGGAAATTCAAAGAAATCAGAGATGGATTCCGAAATGTTGAAGTCTACTATGAAACTCAATTCCAGGTGTTGGGCCATAATAATTCTGCGAAGTCATCCATCTCTTCTTCTAGTTGGAAAAACTGATTACAGAGCTCAGAGCTCAGACCCTTGCTTCTGGATATATGACCTGAACCCTTGTAAACATCCTGGAGCTTATTTACAAATGCAGGATATCTGGCTCCACTTTACATTGGGTTAACAAGAGGATACATGCTACCATGATCATGAATGATTTATACAAGAGTCTGTGAGAGGCACTGCTCTAAGGCAGAGGATGGTCAATAGAGTTTTGGTACTTTCTGGATATTCAAAAGAACTTAAACAGACAGAAGCTAAAATCACACAATCCATTCCACTAAAATAATCTTTTGTAATACTAAGGTTTGAACTAAGTCCTTGTACTTGCTACATGAGCAATCTTTCACTTGAGCCACACCTTTAATTCCTTTCTTTTCTTTTTTTTCCACTTTGCAACTTTTGGATATAGTTTTGCATTTTTCCTAGGCAATCTGGACTGTGATCTTTCTACTTACCTTTCTAGCATAGCTATGATAATAGGTTTGTGCCAACATAACCAGCTTTTATGTTTGAGATTGGGATCATATTATTTTCAGCTGTCCTCAAACCATCATTCTCTCTAACTCTTATCTCCTAAGTAACTAGGATTATAGGCATGGTCCACCATTCACAACTAAAATAATTTTTAAAAAGTGACTTTATGAATTTCAACAATTAAAGCTGCTAAGATGGAAACAAAAAGAGAAATAAGCTTCTCCCTAGATATTGCTTATGAAAATAAATGTGAATGATTTTCATCCAAAATCTTGTCATCTGGATGTAGGATTATTGAAAGCATGTAAGAACTTGCTCAGACCATCCATATTAGTCATTAGACAAGCTAATTGATTGTTCTTTCCTAGTTAATAATTGCTAGCAGGTATAACATTACTGAAAAGCAAGATTAACCAATGACTGTAGAATATTAGTTCTATTGTAACTAGAGAGAAATGTTGTAAAATCTATATTTTCATAACATTCAGAAGTTCTAGATAGCCTCAGAAATAAATTTACAAGTTTCCTGTTTTTATCATTAAATGTAAGTCTGCTGTTCTTTTCTTTTTTTGTGAAAATACTGTACAGAGGGGTTAAAATTACATGGGCAAGATAATGAGTACATTTCTTATCAAGTAGCCTCCTCCTTTGTTTCCCCTTTCCTTCCCATCCTTCTCCCTCCCCCCCATCCTTCCCACCCCTTCCCCCCCACCCTGCACCAAAGTTGTAGTTCTTTTTCCACATAACGACTTGTATATCTCATTGTTGCAGTGGATCCACCCGTATCCCTATATAAATGATTTGTTTTTCCCCTTCCCCTCCACAAATTATACCGACATCAAATACAGTGAAAGCAGGGGTTATACTGTGGGGGAGGGACATACAAAGGAACAAAGAATCTAAAAACATAATGTAATTTGTAAAACTCAATCAAAGCAACAATATAATCAAAAAATATGTAACCAGCCAAAAGTACACAAAGAACTTATAAATGACAATTCAGTGAATTATATGTACTACATTGTTTGCATTTGTAAAGGACCATATATATGCCATTAAAATTATATACACTTTAGTCTGTACACAATATTTTTACCTAAATAGAATTCAAAAATCATGTGGTTACTTATTTGTTCATAATTAAGATATATTTATTGAGCTGTATACTCTATAAATTGTATATGTGATATACTATTGAAATTATATTAATTTTATGGGATTCTTTAGTTAAAGACAAGCTTAGTAACAGCCAAATATTCTGATTTCTGGAAAGCAAGACACTTACTATACTTGAATTAATGCTGCTTATATTAATGCATTTATTTTTTCTGGGTATTTCTTGTGCATTTGAAAAATTCCAACACAGAAACAATCTTTATGTTTCAATGGATTTTGACTTAAGAATGCAATAATATTTATTTGTCATCTGACAAGTATAACAAGCACTATTCAAGGCTTTAAGAATCCAGACAGTAAGATATTATCTTCTCTTTCAAGACTTTGGTCTTTAAGGACAAAGAGAGTCAAATAAATGCAAAATAAATCATTTTTACAACAGCAGTATAAACAGTGAAGAGCCATTCTTCATATAAGTAGTAGCAGAATTAGAGAATCCATTCTCTAGTTTGTTATCTCTTTTGGAGAAATCTGGACTTACTGGAAATAGTCATATGCATGAGTATTTATTTATTCATTCATTAATTTAATTTATTTATGCTGCTGCTGCTCTTGGGGCTTGAAAGCCCAGGCATGGTCCCTGAGCTTTTCTGCTCACAGGTAGTAATATACTACTTTGGCCACAGCTCCACTTCTGGATTGATGGTGGTTAATTTGAGATAAAAGTCTCTCAGATATTCTTGCTGAGGCTCAGGTGTCTGCAGCCCAAATAGCTAGAATTATAGGCATAAGCCATCAGCACATGGACTTTTGAAAAGGTGATTTCAGGAGTTTGAACTCAAGGCCTCATAATTGCTAGGGAGCTACTGTACTACTCAGCTATGCTTCCAGCCATTCGTTATATTTTGTCCCAGTCCTGTTGTCTCAATATCCCCCAGTATATCATAATCTGCCTATTTTATGTTTCTAGTCATAACAGGGGAGATTAGTGTGTGCCCCATTAACCAACTTCTTATTTTGAGCTATAATCTTGTGAACTTGCCTGTCTGGTCCAGACTGGTTCCATAATATCATCCTGAACTTAGCTTCACACATAGCTAGGATGAACAGGTATGCTCCATCACACCTACTGGTTGAGAAAGGGTTTTGTGTATATTCCTCAATTGATCTTGATCAATAATATCCAAATCTTATCATTGCTAGTAGCTAAGATTACAGACATATAATCACAAGTGTCAGATGAAAACATGATTATGTGTCTTGTGTATTTGTGTCCTCCCTGCCAAAAATGCCTTTTTGAAGGTTTTTTACAGAGCAAGGGAAATGAGGAAAGCAGGATATAAAGAGAAAAGGTAAGTAAGAATGTGTTCTCTGGTGAAGACAGATTACAATCTTCTTTCAGAGAAGACTCTTAATTTGGTTCCCCCTGAAACAAGAAGCCATGTGAACTTGTTATCAGTTAGTTCTGAGTTGTAGGGGAAGCAAGCATATTGTGAGCAGGAGCCATAAGTGTCTCTCCAAGTAGGTTCACAGAAGTAGGGCAGGACTACACTTCCAGTATAGGAGATGGTATAGAGTATAGAGATGCAGAAATATTACATTTCTATTCCCATGTGTTATGATCCCAGGAGGTACAAAGAAGAAACAGTTCCAACAGCTCTTAAGTATAGAAATTTGTTTGTGTCATATTAACAGGCTAAACCCAGAGGACACATTTTCTGTTTGTTATCAATCAGTAGCAAACTAGCACATCTAGTATGGTTTGCATGTGCATGACAAGAACTATTTTCAATTTATATACGCTGAATCCACAGGGCATTTCCCCACTGAGATAATGATCAAAATGTATTTCTTATTATGAAGCAAAAATAGCTCTATGACATTGCTATAGTTAAAATTGTCAAACTCAGTGAGATTTAACTTACTGGAAACCTTAATATGTGCCTCAAGTTATGCTTAGGTTAGATACATTTTTAAATATTTAGATTTTTATGCCTTAATAGAGTCCCAAAGCAATTAAGTAATGGTTAATGGGTCAAATTCTTTTAGAAACCTTATCAATCCATAAAAATACCTAATATTAGATGGATATGCTCATTGTGTGCGAAGCATGGAGCTAAGTCCTTTCCATTTGTTTTCTGATAATGTCTTTTTCTGGGTACCATATTGACTCCACTTTATCACTGAAGGCTCAGGGTTTATAGGAGCTGCTCTTTTAGCTGGACACATTCAACTAGTGCACAGAAAGGGCAAGATTCATACTCAGTTCTGCTGGATTCTAAAACTGGCCTGTTAGTCACTATGCTATACTGTTCTAATGAAAACACAGGGGCTGGATTTCAAGAACTGTGCATATATATATATATATATATATATATATATATATATATATATATATGCACATATGTATGTGTAGATATATAGTTATCCTAAAGGTGGAAATCTACAGAGAGGTTACACTTACATGTCAGTTACTGAGTACATTTCTTTTGGAACAAGATCACACCTTCTTTCACTCTCTCCCAGTATTTCCCTTCTATACCCACCCACAAGCTGTGTAGTTCATTTTCAACATAGTTTTTAGTGAGTATTGCTGATGCATTTATTCACCTTTTGTCCCACCTTTTTTGCACCCCCAAATGCTCCCAAAGACAGGTAAAATAACAAGACAAAGGTAAAGGAAAACAAAAATAATCACAAAGAGGAAAAGCCTCTTGTTTCCTTTCCTGGAGTTCATTTTATATGATCATATACACAAAGCTATTGAGCCTTTGTGAGTCTCTCCTAGGAATATCCTCCTTTGGTCTCCCTGTATAAATGCCTTAGAGACCTATATAATTTATCATGTCTCAGTGTATTTGCTTTTCTTTTATGATTCAATACGTTTACTTGTAGATTTATAGACACATTCTAGTTACCACAAATGAGGGAAGCCGTGGAACTTATGTTCTTTTGGGTCTGGTTTACTTCACTTATAAATTTTTCCAAGTCTTTTCATTTCTAAAGAAAGACTGGATAAATGCAATTGCATCTAATTGAAGAGTTTCTGCATGGCAAGGACATAGCTAAGAAGATAAAGAGAAAGCCAACAGAATGGGAGAAAATCTTTACTAGCTATATACAAGACAAAAACAGAGCTCAAAAAATTAGTCCTCCCAAGAACAAACCCTCAGAGAAAACAAAAATCCAATTAATAAATGGGCTAAACACTTAAAGAGAGACTTCTCAGAAGAAGTAAGAATAGCCAATAAACATATGAAGAAATGTTCAACATCTCTGGTGGTAAAAGAGATACAAATGAAAACAACATTGAGATTCCACCTCATCCCAGTTAGAAAACAAAAGTAAAAAATGCTGTTGGAGATACGGCTGAAAGAAAATGCTACTACACTGTTGGCAGGAATGCAGTATGGAGGTTACTCAAAAGACTAAACATAGAGCTTCCTTATGACCCGGCAATTTTTCTCCGGGGCATTTATCCAGTTGACCACTAGGCTACACTAAAGCTACCAGCTGCCATGTTCATTGCAGCATTACCTGACATAAGTAAGATAGGGAATTAACCCAGATGCCCTCTCTCTCTCTCCCTCCCCCCCCCTCTTTAGTGCTGAATTGGAGATAAGAGTCTTATTGACTTCCTGTTAAGGTTGGCTTTGAACTGAGATCCTCAGATCTCAGTCTGCTGAGTACCTAGGATTGCAAGCACCTGACATAAATTTCATTCTTCATAAATTCATCATCACTGTTTTTTCCCAGGGTCCCCAAACACTACCGACTGAAAGCTCTCTATTGTAAGTTTTCAGTTCAAGTTCTAGAGAGGACTTGCTTAGACAAACATATTCTTTTCCAGAATCTACTCTTTTGTGTTTGTCTTCTTTAAAGTAACATTTGAAGTTTACTAAGGCATAATCAATTAAAATGTTCAGCTTTGTGATTATCTTTGTTATTTTTCCAACTTTTCATTAGCTTCAATTAGTGGTACAATGGGGTTTCAATTTGACACATCCAAATATGCCTGTGAAGTCTCTTGATCAGACTCTCTCCATCACTTTCCTTTATCTTTTCTGCCTGCTTTCCCATTAAATCTCAATATGCTTCATTATTTCTTTTTCATACATGTACATAAGGAATTTTGACCATATTTGCTTGCTCTCATCATGTCTGCCATGAATACCTTGGATTTTGTATATTTTTCTTTTTTTTTCTGTCGGTCATGGGTCTTGAACTCTGGGCCTGGGTGCTGTCCCTGCGCTCTTCAGCTCAAGGCAAGCACTCTACCGCTTGAGCCACAGCACCACTTCCGTTTTTCTAGTGGTTAATTGGAGATAAGAGTCTCATGCACTTTTCTGCCCAGGCTGGCTTTGAACCGTGATCCTCAGATCTCATCCTCCTCAGTAGCTAGTAGTAGGCATGAACCACTGGCACCCGGCTATTTTTCTAATCTCAATTATAAACCTTTTTCTCACTTGCATGCTTTGAATGGAGTATATTCTCCATCATATCCTTATCAATTTACTGGGTACTTATTGATTTGATTAAAAATTTCCCTCAAAGACAATCATACCCTATATAAAGGTCATTCAGGCTACATTAGTTCCTTTGGAAATACTAGGTAAAAAGGAGTATAAAAACATTTCAGAACACTGATACTTTAGTTGCTCTTAAGGAAGGCTGTGTTAGAACAAGCACATACCTTTCTCTTAGCATTTTTAACTACACTGAATATGATTTATTTGCTAAAATGATGAAAAAATAGAATTCATGAAAGTTAAATCATAGATGAATCAATTGCTAACAGAAGCAGGAATAAAGCAGAACTTCAGTTCTTTCCACTACATTACCACACAGCTTAAGGATTGCAGTTATACTAATGGGTTCTCTTTCCTTCTGATGCTAGAAGGTGAATCCGGTTTTCTTATATATAAAATGAGCACAGATGTTAACAATTTATAGGCTATTTAAAAATGTGCAGATGATCTATATGAGGTACTTGATTAGTACTTGTCATACAGAATAAGACCCCAAAAATTTCTAGGAAAAAATAGTACTTTCTTAAAATGCAATTTGTAAATATTTGTGTAATTGTCATATACAAAATTTTTAATATAGAAATAATGTATTGAAATTTGGCATGTATTGAATGCAAATGAGGCAAACCATTGCATTACTCTCAAGATAATCCTTCACATATATATATATATATATATATATATATTTTTTTTTTTTTTGTCAGTCATGGGGCTTGTTCTCTGGGCCTGGGCACTGTGCTTCAGCTCTTCAGCTCAGGGCACTTGCTCTACCACTTGAGCCACAGCACCACTTCCAGTTTTCTGGTGGTTAAGTGGAGATAAGAGTCTCATGACCTTTCCTGCCCATGCTGGCTTTGAACCAAGATCCTCAGATCTCAGCCTCTTGAGTAGCTAGGATTACAGGCATGAGCCACTGGCATCAAGCTTAATAATCCTTTTTAGAAAACTTGTTGCTGTCTAGAATTTTAACTAGATATTAAATAAGATCTTCAATATACAGAGAACATTATCAATTTTGAATAATACAGTGACTTGACCAAATGGACATTTTAGCCCTTTGCCCTCATTTACAGGAAGATAAATAGAAGACCTTCCTTTTTTTCTAATGGAATCAAATTGAGTTCTCTATTACTAAATATTGTCAATTTCCATGGTTAGGGATTATAAAGTAGAAGATAGTTCAAATGAGATTTTCAAATGAATTAGTTTCCTGCCTGACACATTTGGTGACAAGAAAAAATAAATAGTAGAGCCTGATTTGTTTAAGCTCACATTGCTGAGATTAATGGTATAATTACTTGCTCTTATAGCACAAAAGAGGGAAGAATAATATACAATACAACCTAACTTTACAACTGAGCACTTTGTCATTTGTATTTAACTGCCTTTGTTTATCCTAATATTTTTTCTTTTTTAAGAAAATAATTAGTTATTTATTTAATTATCTTTAAGTAATTATACAAAGGAGTTGCCATTTAATAAAATAGTTTATGACAATGCATCTTGATTGTCAACTCTTTCAAAATTCTCACCCACCAACCCATCCCCTTCCTACCCTTCCCTCATTCTTCTTACTTTAGTAGGATATACATTGAATTCTTGAGTACATTCTCCTCTTCTTCTCTTCCTCCTTTCCCATATTTTTTACTTAAGTTATTAACATAATATATGGGAAAAATTAGACCATGAATAAAGATAATTTTTTTAAAACAACCAATATATGTTTCCATATATGCATTATTCTTTGGAGAAAACTCTACAACTCTTGTCACATAAATGTAATTTTATTTAGAAAGTATTTCTTACTCTTTTTAATTATTGAGGATGGCATCTTGATTCATACCCTACAGGAAATCAACTTGTGTTTCTGTTTGGCTTTGTTTGGTTTTCCCAGGCCTGACTGACTCTAAAACATTTCAGGTGATAGAATGTTTCAATTCTTACCAACTATTCTTTAACATATACAAGAAAGATTTATTTTTCAGGGCATTTATGAGGCTACAATAGTTTGAAATTTAAAATACATGAACGCAATTGATCACTCTTTTCATTAATTTTCATTCTTTCAATGAGTCTTTATGGAATATCTATTTTATATCATACTTGTCAATTAGTAGTTTTGGAATAACTTATATGTCCAGCTTCCAGGAATTTTATTGTCTAATTAAAACTTAGTTCTGAAACCAGTCTGGCTGAAAATGTACTAGGTGCTATCAGGCAACACAAAATATTGGAGGAATAGAAAGAAGTAAAGACCTAATTTTTCTTCCCATTTTATAAACAAACAACATGTTCTAACTTCCATCACCAAGCCAAAATGTGATCTTTTATGATGAACATAAAAGAGGTAATGAGAAGAAAAATCTAATTTTTTTCTATTGCTTTCGGGATTCATTGTTTTATGTATCAGAATTTCTGTCATGCAAAAGAGTTAGACTAATAATATCTCTAGAAGCCTGTAAATTTAAAATAAGATTGGAAGTAAATTTCAAGTCATCTTGGAATGCTTATTTGTGGCAAATTCTTACAATGTGCTTTGCTTTTAAGTTTATGAACCAGCTGAAGATGTGTCAAATGTTAGTTATTTAACTCACAGGAGTTTTGGTAGGATTTACTGGAAAATTGGTTAGATAATACCAAGTAGCTTTATTTTCTTCCTGAAACTCTTGTTTCATGGTTGATCATGCTGTTTGGTATTTTTTTTCACTGTACATTCTGTTCTGAAAAGATAATATGATTACAAGAACAAAGTCTGAATACCTCATATTACCAGGATAAGGTTATGGCTTAATTTAATTATAGTAATTTACAGCCCCATTGCACAAAGTTGTTAAAAATGTGCTGCTTACAATGGGGCAGTAGGTTGATACAAACTAACAATGTACATTTAAACTAAACTACCTCATTAAATTTTAGGATGCCATTATTCCTTGTCTTATTATTACTCTAAATACAGTATGTAGCTTCTGTGATTCACGCAGAGTAATTCATGACAAATTAATTTTGATGCATGCTGCATTAATCATACTTTTCTCATATTTCAAGTAATGGGCAGTATAACATACATGGCGGTAACATTAACTTGAGAGTATTTCCTGTGTATTATCTGCCATCGTCACTAACACAGAGAATATAAACAAATATCCCTCTGAATAAAACTCTTGAGAAACAAGAAAGCACAATCACTTGGCTTTCCAGGTTTATACTTGAAAAATATGAAAGTTATTGCAATGTTGAGGGAAGACAGCTAAAGGGCATGATCTTAAGCAAAGTCTGACTACTCTACGAGCTTGAGTAAGCACATTCTGTTTGACCTAATGTTTTTGAAATCAATTATTTCCCAAGTTCCTGCATGGTCCTTATATTCCAAAACTCCACAATTTTTCACTCCATAAAAGCAATCTTTCATTCCTTCTAAATATGAATCAAACAATAGATATGGAAGATAATTATTTCTGATATAGAATACTGGTGTTTTTCTATTACAAAATGGCACTATAGTACAGCTGACTGGGGTGGCTCACACCATAATCTCAGTAATCTCAGGAGGATCTCATTTTGGGAACAGACTGGGAAAAAGTGGGATCTTAACAAATAAGCCAAATATGATGATGCCTATCTGTTACGTAGGAGAATGATGAACTAATGAGGTAGCTAGGGTAAAAATCATGAAATCCAATCTGAAAAGTAACCTGAAAAAGAATGGAGATATGGTGGTTTTGGTAGGGTGCTGTTTATTCTAGAGAACAAGGTTCTGAACACAAACTTTAGTACTCCCCAAAATAGTTTGTTATTTTATATTATATAGAAATAATTAACAGTTACTACTGTGAGAGCTAGAAAATGAGCAAATCACTCTTAAAATAGTTATTGCTCATGCACTTGTCACATGGCCTACAACTCTCATATTAGTCCTCCGTTTTTAAGATACCATATCATTTCAAAAGATTTATATATTAAAATTTCTAGTAAATTAAACTACTAGAATTTTAGAAGGATGAAATTTAAATAGTTCAATCATTCTCTAAAATGACTCTTTTCTTTGACTGCATAGTTGAATCCCTAAAATCAGATAAAAAGCTTTTCAAATAAGAGTCTAGTTTCCTTTCCTTGTATGGAAATTTTGTTCATGCTTCAAAGAGATGTTTATAAGTAAGAAGACTACAAACTTCTATGTAGAGACACTGAAGGACAAGGTTACTGGAAGTAGGGAATCAAAACACTCTAAGATTCTGACTTATAAGACAGAAAATCTACACAAAAATTGATCATTTCAATCTATGGATGAATGCCTTGATATAGATTTGGTATAATCACAACAAAATATCAATGATAACTAGAAAAATATAACCTGAAATTTTGCATGGAATCAAAAATCCCTTGAATATGCACACTTGTCCTGAGCAAAAAAGTAAACAAAAGCCACTACATGACAAAAGTTAAAGTTGTAATATGAAAGTGTTATAATTAAAACAGCCTGAAGTCGACATAAATAGAGACATGTTTTCTAAAGGAATAGAATAAAGGGCCTAGAACTCATACAGCTATAGCAACTGAGTTTTGACAGAGATGCTAACATGTTTTAGAGAAAGGACTTTTTTTTAAATAAACGGGGCAGAAGAATGAAAGGGTACCTTTATCATCATCAGTTACAAAAGAAAGTCAGCCAAGTGCATTGAAGACTTAAATGTAAAATGTAATTCTATGAAACTCCTTGAGAAAATTTAGTTCAAATAATTTAGGATGGACAAGGACTTTTTGGACAAGACCATAAAAGCACAGGATACAAAAGCAAATACAGACAGATAAGATTGTTTTACCTATAAATTCCTCTTCCTAACAAAAGAAAAAACTAGAAAAATGAAGATACAATATACACAGTGAAGGAAAACATTGGTAAGCAATACATTTGATATAGGGATATTTCTAGAATATATATATAAGTAAAAGAAAGTTTTAATTGCACAAGCAACAGAAATAATCTAGGTTGAAATGAAGAATTAATCTGAAGAAGCATTTCTAGATAGAAGATATACAAAACCCAAAAAATATTTAAAAATACTCAACTTCACTAATCACCTAGGACATAATACATAGCAAATTTCACAATCAAATAAGAATGCCTGTTGTCCAAACAAAACAAAAAAAACGAAGAGTAATGGTGATGTTTTATATAAGAGACTTTTGCACACTGCCAGAGGGAGTGTATATTAGTACTGAAATTCTGGAAAACAGTATGGATATTTCTCAATTAAAATTAGGACCACCTTGTGATTCAGCAGTCCCACTACTGTGTGTGTGTATGTCCGTGTAAAATGAAATTTATCAGTTGGAAAGACATTTACACCTGTTTGCAGTAGCCCCATTTACAATAATCAAAAAAGTAGAAATTATCTATCACCTAATGAAAAATTCAGTTAATTGAAAACATGTAGAACAGTGCAATCTCTTCAGTTATAAAAGTGATGGGAGCCTGTTGATCATGACAACATGGGTAACAAGCATCCTGATAAGGATGCTACATGTATTAACTCAGGTGAAGACAAGTGCACATGACCTCCCTCATACACAGAATACAAGAAGGTTTAACTCATAGAACCTCACAGTAGAATAATGGTGAGCACATGGTGATTACCCAAGGCCATGGAGATCAGTGGAGATGAGAAGAATGGGGAAAGACTGCGTAACGTTCCAATCAGGCAAGAATAAGAAGCTCTGCTATGATCTTGCACAGGAGGGTGACTACAGAGACAATGTAGTAGGTTTCATAAAAGGAAAATAAAAATGGTAAATGTTTTCACGATAGAAAGTGATATTTATCTTTATTTAAACCTTGAACAATGTACTATGTACCAGAACACCATAAACTACCCCCAAAATATGTATAATTTTTGTTTGATGTATCAGCTAAAAATACACAAAGTTTGTGAAAGAATTCAAGTTGAATTCAGAAGACTTACAGATAAAAGAGCAGAATAAATGACTATGATATGATTTCCCCCTCAGCTTTATTAAAGAAATTCACACATTTGACTCATAGTCAAATTCGTTGTCTATCAATGACTGTACTTATTATTGTGAGTTTTAAAAATCTCAACCAAAGGGGCTGGGAAGGTGGCTCAGTGGTAGAGTGCTTGCCTTGCATGCATGAGGCCCTGGGTTCCATTCCTCAGCACCACATAAGCAAAAAAAGAAAAGCTGGAAGTGGTGCTGTGGCTCAAGTGGTAGAGTGCTAGCCTTGAGCTGAAGAACTGAGGGACAGCGCCAGGCCCAGAGTTCAGGCCCCACGACTGGACCCCCAAAAAAAAAAACTGTAAAAAAAAACTCAACCAAGTTGTGTTCATATCTATCTCACTGGATGGGTCCACAAATGAGGAACTTTGGTGTCAAGTTAAAGATATTGTTCAAGCCAAATGCTTTATTCTATAGAAGGAGACTTCAGTAAGTTGACATTGAGTGTCTTGATGCTGACAGGTACATCTTCATTTGGGAAGAGCTCAGTATCCATCACAGGCCAGAAAATCATTTCAGAAATGGTCCTGAGGAAACTCTCACCAGGTCTCACTACTCTGATGTATTCCATATAGATTGTTAAGCTTAGTAGAAACAAAATATATAACCACACTAAGATTCATGAAATATTATTATTATTAATTATTATGATTATTATTTTGGTTGTGGGGCTTGAACTCTGGGCATGGCGCTGTTCCTTAGCATTTCAGCTCATGGCTAGTGCTCTACCACGTAAGTCACAGCAACACTTCTAGCTTTCTGCTGGTTTAATGGCTTTGAACCACAATCATCAGATCTCAGCCTCCTGAGTAGATAGGGTTACAGGCGTGACCCACCAGCACCTGACTATATTTTATATAACAAAACAATGCATTTTAAATGAGTTATGTGTAACCAAATTATATTTTATTAGAATTGTAGTGCATGGTGATCCCCCTTCTCTCTACTATCTCATAGTAAATTGTCTCCTTTGAGAATTATCTCTTGTAATTAAGAATGGGACATGAAGTCAGGTTGCTCTTCTCAACTTTAGCAAGAATATAATCACTTAGATGATTCACTGAAGAGATTATTGGACTACACTTAAGAATTGCTGACTCAGTAAGAGGGGAGGGGAGAATGGTATTTTTAGGAAAGTTCAAGTGAAGATGTAATAATCCTTGGACCATCTGAGAATTATGATTGCAGTAGTCAAAAGAGGAATGAGAGTAATAGCAGCTCGGGGTATCAGAGTTACTTTTAATGTCCAGCTCAGGCCATGACTGAAAGATAAAATCTTGTCCTGAACCTCTACCCACAGTGTGCACACATATGGGTGTCTGTGTAATGTTACAGACTTTGGATATTTGCTTCTACATGCCTCTGCACTGAAGCTTGGTTGCTTCCCAGCTAGTGGCAGCACTGGGAGCTCGTACTTAGAAGGTTAAGACTTAGCTGCAAGAAAATCACTTCCATTCTCTTTCTCTTTCTCTCTCTCTCTCTGTCTTTCTCTCTCTATCTCTCTCTCTCTCTGTCTCTGTCTCTGCCTCTCTTTCTCTCTCTTTCTGCTTCATGGATGCCGTAAGATGAGCAGACTCCTATCCTACAATACATGTTCCTGCTACCATGATAATCAGCCATATGATAGGCTCAATGTCCACTGAGCCAATCATGAGCATTCTCCGTCAGCCAACAGATATCTTTGCTCCTTTCAGTTAGCTCTCTCAGGTGTTTTGTCCCAGTGACTAGTAGTTGAGTCCATATCCTATGGAGCATTGTTATGCCCTCCTTTGTTTTTCTCCAACCATCCCTTCCCTCCCTACCTCCCATTACCTTGCTCATGTAACTATAACCCCTCTGAACAGTATCTTTACAATAAAAAATATATATTAAGGGAAAAAACAAGTTGTTGACTAATATGGATCTATGCTATGCAAATTTATTTATATGTGCATGTGTGTTTGTATAAATGTATATGAATCATACATTTACAGAAATATGTGTATTATCTACGGAAAATCTTGCCTCAATATATTTTTATACACAAATACAAAATTTTTGTCTTGGTGGTTTTACCACTCTGTCTTAAAAATCCAAAGGGAACTGGGGAAGCAGGCATGATATTGCCAAGATTATACAATTAGAGAAAGAAAACAACGGAACTTTAATCCAAGTTTCTTTTCTAATCCAAGTTTTTTGACAGCCACAAAAAAATCACTTTTCTTATTGTTACATATGGCATTCCTAAGGGATCAATAGTTTGTATTTTCTACCATCAGAAAGGGAATATAAATGTAAAATTTCTGAATAAGGGATAAAGAAAACTGATTAATAAAACTCTTTTAAAAAACTATTGAATTTAGGGCCCAAATTATAATTATGAATCACTCAAGCTAAATATATATCTATAAAATATCTTCCTTTGAAAATAGTGGGTTATACAGGACAGTATATTGGAAACAAACTTTACAACTTCAGGCAGTATGGGGTAGGGAGTGTGGGAGGTGGGGGAGGGAAGGGATAGTAGGACCACAACAAGGAAGGGAAGGGGTAACAATGACTGACAAGTAATGTACTGAATACCTTACTCATGTAACTGTAACCCCTCTGTACAGCATCTTTACAATAAAAGAAAAGAAAAAAGAATATGGTGGGTTAACTTGTCCTTGAGTAAACTTGAGTCTACTTATAGTCCATAAGTAGAATTAAGCCAAAAGATTCTCCTTGATTTCTGGTTCAAAGTATCAATTCAGTCAATCCATGGTGTTTAGAATGAACTTGAAAAAAATAAATATTATAGATTAAAAGCATCTAATGATTCTAAATTGGAATTATCCCTATTCAAATTTTCTGAGCCCTAAGTTTACATAACCAATTCTCCCCAGAGTTTTATACAGTGAATTCATGGGTGCCCAGAATGTTCCTGAAACAGAAATACTTTGGATATGTAGAATTTTTTGAGGAGCAATTTAATCACATTTATATTTTTCTCTTAAAGTTTTCCATGATTGAAACATTTCTGAAACATACTACTCTCTCCTTTGAAAACAAAGAAACAAATCAGAGATATTGTTCAAGCTGTGAGCAAGTGATCTTATCCTGTCTTACTTTATGTTAAGTTCCTGGCTTGACTACCTGACATAAACTTGCTATATATAACCCATGCTAAAATGCTTAGCTCATGAAGATTTCACAGAACAATAACTATGTTTTACTATGAGTATTGAATACAGAATTTAGTAATGCTTCATTATCTAACTTCAGTTGATTTACACTTTTAATTTTTTAAATTTATTTTTATTTTCATTTTTCCAGTTGGGGTGCTTGACCTCTGGGCCTGGATGCTGTCCCTGAGTTCTTCAGCTGAAGGCAAGTGCTCTACCAGCTCTATCACTTGAGCCACAGCACTACTTCGGTTTTCTGGTGGTTAATTGGAGATGAGTCTCACGGACTCTAGTGCCCAGGCTGGTACTAACCGTGATCTTTAGATCTCAGGCCCTGAATAGCTAGGATCACAAACATGAGCCACCGGTGCCGGGTACGTTTCTAATATTTTATAAAATCCCTTTTTTAGGTTTGTATAAATTTTTTGTGTGTTAATTTTTTGGAGATTCTGAGGAATCAAGATTCTCATGTGACTTTCACATGTGTCTTTGTATAGATTTAAAAACAAATTTTGCGAACTATGAACAAACTACAGAAACCACATTCTGATTTGTCTTCTTCATATTTCAATTTTATTTCTCTTGTTCTACTACAAGATAATTTTTTCTAGTTTTGAACAAGTTTAAAGTGGCCTCTCTTTTTTCCAGGTCTGTAGTAAAGAGCAAAATGTTTTAAACATATTTATCTGTATTTCCATTAAACACATAAAGATATAAAGAAATGTGTTAGTATTCAGAGCTTGAAAGTTGAGTCATTATATCTTATTCCTACTATTCTGATTTGTTCTTCAATCTATATTGATTGTTTTATGAGTCATGTCCCACATTTTCTGGATGTGACTATTTCTTAGTGAAATGTATGTCAAAGATGCAAGACAAATTTTCTTTACCTCTTATTCTTTCATGTTTATGGCATATGGAACAAGATTGGCAAAAAATATCACACATCAAAACAATAGCATTTTACACTAATGTTATAATTATGGGTTTGTTAGTATAGTTGGTTTAAAGAGTGAAGCTTAAACTTAAGTATTAAAAATTTAAGGAAAAAAAGTCTTCTCCTAAAGATGTAACACAGTTAAAAAAAAAGTTCTCCCAGGTTTACACAGTGGAGAACATACAACTTCTGTGGCATATACCTGCCCTATACCTGGCTTAATTCATGACTGTATTTTAAAAGGCAGTGAGTGTCACAGCTAACGTGATAGAGCATAATCTATGAACAAGAAAGGTTAGGGATGGCGTGAAACCCTGAATTCAAGCCCTAATGATGGCAATAAATGAATGAAGGAATAAATAAATAAATAAAATGTTAAGATTTCAAAAAACCTTTTCATGAAGTTTGATAATATAGTATACTTTGTGGCCTAAATTACAATACTGATAAAAGTCTCTAACAGACATTTGGAAAATGAAATGAAGACCAGTACATGTATCAGCAGGCTGATTGTGATAATACTGTCATTTTAGCCACATAAAAGTGAATTGCAAATGTCTATGTGATAATGGCATATGGTGATATGTAAGAGAATATCTGTGTTTATAGAATAAAGTAATTTTAGAACTAAAAATTATCCTTCCTTGATTCTTTCAAAATAAAGAATCTGGGACCTAGTGGTATTTCAAGGTTCATTTAATGTCAGCTCAAAGATAAGAGTAACAATTTCTTCTTTGTATATCAGAGTATTTTCATAATCCCTAGTTCTTTGAAATGGTCACCATATAAAAAACATATTCTTTGAAGTGGACACCATAAAAAACCTCAGTAGGTAGCTCTACTCTCTCAGGAAATTTGTTACTAATATAGCTTAATTAACACATCTTTTTATGGCAGTGTCCCTATTTCTTTGCTGGATTCTTCATTGCACAATGGAGGAGAACAAAGCATGAAAGTCGAGATTTGAGTCTAGACTTTTAGAATAACGATATCTTCTTCCATATAAACACTGGTATAATAAGAGTTTATTACATCTATGAAACACTCCATGTCCTGCCTTTGGGCTATACATAGACTTTTCTTTGGTATGAAAAAGTCTTATTATTTTACTTGATCATTAACAGATGAATGTAAAGATTCATTTTTATTACTGATTTTCAGAAATTTGTTATTGCAAATAATTTCACACCATATAAAGTAATGTTATGTATTATAGATTTTATTATCATGACAACAAATCCTAAGTGGAAGCATGACAAAGGAATCTTAATCATAAAAAGTCTAAAGAGTCAGGTACTGTGGTGGCTCACATCTGTAGGATCATTTCTTGAAAGGCAGAAATTAGAGGGATGATAGTTTGAGGCCAACTAAGGTGAAAAAAAAAGCATTCATGGGATTCTCCACCACCAGCAGGAGCTGCACACATACTGTATACTTGTAATTTCAGCTACAGTGGTAAAGATTGCAGTTTTAGGATAGCCTGGCCAAAAAGAAATAAAAAAGCTCTGGAGATCCCCAATCTCAACAGAAAAACCTGTTTGTCTTAGTGTAAGCCTTTCATTCCAAATATGGTGGGAAGTTTAAATATGAGATCACAGTTCATGTCAGCCTGGGGGAAGAAAGTAAGACCCTTTTTCAAAAATAAGTATGTTAGGTGAAATGAACCCCAAGATAAGTATTTAAATGTTTTTTTTTCTTTCTTGAGATTGTTTCTAATATACTTATAAGATGATTTCTTTGCTGCTTTTTATGTCCCTCCCCACGGTATAACCCCTGTTTTCATTGTATTGGATGTTGGTATAATTTGTGGAGGGGAAGGGCAAAAACAAATCATTTAAATAGGGATACAGATACAGGTGGACCCATCGCAACAATGAGATGTACAAGTCGTTATGTCAAAAAACGAACTTTACAACTTTGGCAGGGGAAGGGGGGGCGGAGATGAGAAGGGATGGGAAGGGGAAACAAAGGAGGAAGCAACAAAGCTTGATAAGAAATGTATTCATCACCTTGCCCATGTAATTGTAACCCCTCTATATGGTATTTTCACACTAAAAATGAAAAAAATAAGTAGAGCAAAAAATATTTGAGGTACAACTTAAGTGTTAAGAGTAAGTAACTACAAAGAAGGAATCTCTATGTTCAAACCCCAGTATTAACAAAATTAACCAGTAACTGAACCTACACTGTGCATTTTTTAAATTGAAGTTTTATGTTAAAAGTGATGTACAGAGTGGTTATAGTTACATAAGTAAGGTCATGAGTATATTTCTTTTTTGAACAGTGTTACCCCCTCCCTCATTTTCTCTCACTTTTTCCCACTTTCCCTCCTCCCCCAAGTTGTTAAAGTTCATTTCCCAACATAGTGTCCAGTGATTATCACTGTTGAATTGATTCACCCTTTGTTCCACTGTTTCTGTGATTCCCCTTCCCTTCCCCAAATCAGGTAAGCTTATATATAAGACAAAGAGTACAGAAATCAAAAACAGTGACAACAGAGAATAAACCAAAAGAAAAAAAAGAAATTAACTTCAAACAATAGTGAAAAATCCCCTTGTGTCCATTTCTTCAAGTTCATTTTGCTAAACATAACTTTATATAGAGATATGCACTTAGCTATTGAGCCACTGTGATGCTCTCCTAAGAATATCCGCCTTCGTTTCAATGTGCAAATTCTTAGAGTACAGTTTAATTAATATGTTCAAGTGTAATTATTTGTCTTTTACTATCCATTGGATGAATGTGTAGACTTACAGACATATTCTAGTTATCACAAATGAGGGAAACTCATTCAGCCTGTTTCTCTGGGTCTAGCTTACTTTGCTTAATGTAATATTTCCAGGTCTTTCCATTTCCTTACAAATGGGGAAATGTCGTTCTTTCTGATGGATGCACAGAATTCCACTGTGTATAGACTAGATTTTCTTGATCCATTCATCCACTGAGGGGCATCTGGGTTGATTCTATATGTTAGCTAGGGTAAATAATACTGCATTATAGATGGTTGTGATGGTGGTTTTAGTGAGGCTTGGTTTGTGTTTATTAGGGCAAATGCTGAGGTGTGGTATTGGTGGGAGATAGGGAAGCTCTATGTTTAATTTGTTGTTGTTGTTTGTTTGTTTTTTTGTCATGGGACTTGAACTCTGGGCCTCAGCACTGTCCCTCAGCTCTTCAGTTCAAGGGTAGCACGCTATCACTTGAGCCACAGCGCCACTTCCGATTTTCTGGTGGTTTATTGGAGATAAGAATTTCACGGCTTTCCATGATTCTCAGATCTGTGCTTCCTGAGTAGCTAAGATTATAGGTGTGAGCCACTGGCGCCCAGCTTATGCTTAGTTTTTTTTTCTTTAATAAACTTACATTCTACTTTCCAGAGCAGCTGAACAAGCCTATATTCCCACCAGCTGTATACTATTGTTCCCTTTTGGCCACAACCCCACCAGCATTGATTATTATTACTTTTCTTGATAATGGCCATTCTAACTGGGGTAAGGTATAATCTCAATGGTGTTTTGATGTGCATTTCTTTTATGGTCAGAGATGATAAACATTTCTTAATGTGTCTATTGGCCATTCTTATTTCTTCTTTGGAGAAGGCTCTCTAAGTGTTTAGCCCATTTTTGATGGGGTAGTTGTTTCATTGAGGATTTGTTTTTATGGAGGAGGGATTAATTTTTGAGCTGTAATATATTTTAGCTATGAGACCCTTGTCTGAGGGATAGCCAGTAAAGATCTTCTCCAATTTTGTGAGCTATTTATCCTGCTAGCTGTGTCCTTTGCCATGAAGAGTTTAATGAAATTCCATTTATGCAGCCTCTCTTTGACTTGTGTTTCTGGGACTGTGATAAGGAGCCATAGTATATCCCCTATCACTTCCTGTAATATTTTTCAAAGCATCTGGTCTTACATTGAAGTCTTTGATCCATTTGGAATTGATTCTGGTACAAGGTGATATATGAGGATATAACTTCAGTTTTCTGTACATGTATAGCCAATTCCACCAGTGCCATTTGTTGAAGAGCCTGTCTTTCTTCCAACTTGTGCTTTTGGCTCCCTTTTGAAAGATAGGTGGCTGTAAGTATGTGGTTTCATTTCCTGGTCTTCAATTCTATTTCCCTGGTCCTCAGGACTGTCCACATGCCAGCACCAAGCTGTTTTTATACCTACAGTTTTGTGATAGGGTAGTTGGAAGAAAAGAGTTTGAAGTTGACCAGAATTTTACTGAGAAATTTTGAATTGATGTTCATCAAAGGAATAGGTCTATAGTTCTCTTTCTTTGATAAGTCCCTATCTGGTTTTGGGATAAGGGTTATGCTGGCTTCATAGAATGATGTCTTTTGTAGGATACACAACCTTTCTCTTGGTAATTAGGACTGCTATGTGGTGAATTGCTTTTGATGTCAGTCTGCGGCTGGCTGGGATATGTGCTCCTGTTCCTAGTCTTTAAATTCAGGCTGGAGGTGAATGGAAAACCCTGCCCCTTCCACCTTTATCACAGTTCCCTGGCCACTGCTGCTGCTACTGCTGCCAGCAGGTGCTTAAATCTGTCTTCTTATGCAGCCTGTTTATAATTTTCTTCTTTGGTATAAATCTCTACACAATTATAGTTTACTTGATGTGACTCTCTAGATGCAAATAGCTTGGTGGGATCCTAAAACTCTGCTTCTTCAAAGAGAGCTCTGTTGGTTCCCTGTTAACTTTCTGCCATCTTCCTTGTCTTCCCAGTGTGATTTTTAAGGCAAATTTAAGATAAATTTAAGGGAAATAAGTTCTATTTCTAACAAAGCCAATGATAAAGACAAACAAATAATGATCAGAATAATTTGGGATGACAACAAATCTAATGTTATATTTGCAAGAAAATAATGTAAGTTCTAGTAATCAACAATAGAAATACAAGTATGAGCAAACAGTCATAGGTTGGCATGAGCTAACAAGGGTTTCCACAGAGAAAATCTCATCCTCTTTTCTTTCCCCATCCTCTTTCCTTTCCACACTATAATTTTTCCTAATGTACTTGCAAACCTACTTGCCTTGGGTTGAAGTAGTTCTAAGAGTAGCTGATGTTGATCTCTTTATCGTTTTCTTTTCACAGTTGATGAGTCTGAATTGTGGCTGGAAGTAAGCCACCTGCACACTAAATATTTTAAACTTCGAAATGAAATGCTTCTCAATACACTGTATAGACATTCTCTTCCAAAATAAAAGCAAAAGCATAAAGGAACTTCATTACTTCACTTACACTCAATCAGCATTTTCCAAGGTATAAGCAATGTCTGTGCACCATAATGAAATAAAAGGCCAGTGATCTCTGAAGATGGGAAATAGTGCCAAATCCTGAATTGCATTCAGAATAAGAGTGTCTTTCCTCTGCAATCTTTTTGATGCAGAATGCATTAGTGTCTTGGCATTGGATAGCTGCGTTTCCATTTAAAGAGAGAAAGGTTTGCCCTTTCTTTCTTTGCCATTTTGTGTCTGTTGGTAAAAATAGTCTAATTTGCTTTAGTACCCTTGTCTGAATTCAATCCGTTACTGTTTCTTTTTCCTCTATTTGGTGTTTCTTTTTCTGTTTTTAATGACTGCATACCTTATATGTATGAATTGAAAAATACATTGACAGTATTTGCAATTTCTTCATACCACCTACAATTGCATCCTATCTTTGATTCTTAAATAAACAAAAATTTAAAAGCAAAATAAACATTTTAGAAATGTGTTCCTTCTAGATTTCTCATATTGATATCTCACCACATATTGATGAGTACAACAGACAATCCAAAATGAAATGTGACAGTTAAGAGTTTTCAATTCTTAACTCTCTCCTATGTCCTGTTTATTGTTACTGACAGAATCCTTCCCAGCATGACAGCAAGGGAGAGCTGCACAGGTTACCCTCTTGGCTGAAATTTGATCAAAGGGATGCATCATTCTATTCTATTGATCATGTGGTTATGATTTTATTTTCTTAAAATAAAATATGTATCTCAGTACAGGAAGTTCTGATGTACTCATAATCAGTTCCCTGTTATTAATATTTGATATTTGTGTGGCATGGCATATTTATAATTAGAAATAACCCTATGTCTAGTTAGCAAGATCAATAGAAAGCCCAAGGATTGGGACATCTTCACTAGCCATACAACAAACAAGGGTCTCATATTTAAAATATATTTGGAACTCAAAAAATTAAATCTCCCAACAACAAATCTTCAAAGAAACAACTGCCCAATAAATAAGTGAGCTAAAGACTTAAAGAGAAACTTCTCTGAAGAGGAAAGAAGGATGGCTAAAAGACACATGAAGAAATGCTCAACCTCCCTAGTCATAAAAGAAATGCAAATCAAAACAACATTGAGATACCACCTCACCCCAGTTAGAATGGCTATAATCAAGAAATCTAATAACAACAGATGCTGGAGGGTATATGGTCAGAAGGGAACCTTACCGCATTGTTGGTGGGAGTGTAAACTTGTTCAACCACTTTGGAAAGCAGTATGGAGGTTCCTCAAAAGACTCCACATATAGCTCCCCTATGAAATCACCCTTTTGGGCATTTACCCAAATGATCACAAACAAGACCATACTAAAGCTACCAGCAGAACTATGTTTATTGCAGCATTATTTACTATAGCTAAGATATGGAATCAACCCAGATGCCCCTCAGTAGATGAATAGGTCAAGAAAATGTGGTTATATATACACAATGGAATTCTATGCCTCCATCAAAAAGAATGACATTGCCCCATTTGTTAGGAAATGGAGAGACTTGGAAAAAATTATATTAAGTGAAGTAAGTCAGGCCCAAACAAACATAGGTCCCATGGTTTCCCTTATTTGACTAGTATATGTCTGAGACAAACAGAAAAGGTCAGATAAGTTGATGTTGGAGGAATGAACCCCAAGATAAGGATTCAAATGGTTTTTTTTTCTTTCATGCGATTGTTTCTAACACATTTATAAGATGATTTCTTTGTTGTTTTGTATGTCCCTCCCCCAAAGTATAACCTGTGCTTTCACTGTATTTGATGTTGGTATAATTTGTGGAGGGGAAGGGCAAAAACAAATCATTTAAACAGGGATACAGTTGGACCCATTGCAACAATGAGATGTACAAGTTGTCGAAAAATGAACTTTACAACTTTGGTGGGGGGTACTGGGGGGGAAGATGGGAAGGGATGGTAAGGGGAAACAAAGGAGGAGGCAACAATGTTTGATAAGAAATATACTCATTATCTTGCCCATGTAATTGTAACCCCTCTGTATGGTATTTTCACAATAAAAAATTATAGTTAAAAAAGAAGAAATAACCCTATGTCAATATTAATCTAATTAAAGCTCACATTTTATTCATATCTTTTTACTCTGCCTAATGTCCCTTTTCTGTTCCCAAAACCCATCTACCATTCCACATTACATTTTTTGTTATATTTTGATAGCCAGCTCTACAGTGTGACAGTTACTCATACTGTCATTGCTTTTGACTTTTACGGTTTTCAAGAATACTGGCCAGATATTTGTAGGTTACCCTTCAAATTGGGCCTGTTTATTTTCATCATAATTAGTCTTGGGGAAACAACAAAGGTAAAATAACACTCTCATCACTGTGTCAAGGCCTCATGCTATCAACAAGGTTTACCACTGGTTATAGTAGCCGCTATATATGTCTGATTACTCTCCTCTCCATTTCCATACTCTTCCCTTTGAAAGGAGGAATTAAGGGCAAATTTCAGTTAAGAGATAGGTAGCTATGCCTTACTTTTTCTTCTGAGAGTAGAATACCTACATAATTTTTTTAAAAAATTTCTATACAAGGTAGGCATATATTTTCTTCTATATCATTATAATTTAGCCACTTATGATCATTATCAATGTTATGGTACAATCCAATACCATTATTTATTTTGTTGCTACAATTGATTTGTTTTGGACATTTTGGCTCCTATGTCCTTTTGACATACCCAACTTGCCTGAGCATACTCACCATGTTCATCGTGCCTATAGGCACCAGATGCTCTAGGCTCATGTTGTATGGGTCCAGCAGTAGCCTTTGCTTCAAGGAATCCTAGTTCTTTCTATTTATACATGGCTTTAGAAAAAGAAGTCTTTATGCCAAATATTTAATTTTACTAAATACAACACTTAAATTTTTTTTCAGTCATAGGGCTAGAACTCAGGGCCTGGGTGCTATCCCTGAGGTTTTTCACTTAATTCTAGCATTCTACCACTTATACCCACAGTGCCACTTCCAGTTATTGAGTGGCTAATTAAGGATAAGGTTCACAGGGACTTTTCTGCCTGGGCTGGCTTTGAACCATGATACTCAGATCTCAGCATCCTGAGTAGCTAAGATCACAGCTGTGAGCCACCAGCACCCAGCTTAATAGAGCATTTTATAATAGCATTCTTTGATAATCTAACAATGAACTAACATTAATACAAAATCATTTAAGGATCTTTTATTATACCTGTTAATACAGGACATTTTCATCTGTTAAAAGGAATATGGAAAATATTCTCTGAGCTTTTTTTAAAAAAGAGATGAATCACATAGCTGAGCATCATGTCTACAAGAAGGAATACTGTGTTGTGGTTACCACTTCTTCCCTTTCCCTTTTTCCCTTTGCAGAAGGTTGGCTTTGTGCTCCATGATTCAGGGGAGAATGTGGGAAGACAGAATCCTAGAATAAACTGAACAATTCTCTGGGGTTTTGTTCTAGGTCCTGAATTTCTCTGTAAAATATTTATTAGCATTGACTGAGGTTTTACCAGATCGTGGGAGAAAATGCTGACATTCTCTCCCACATATCAGAGAAATAGATGTAGAGTGATTGACAGAAAAAGTGGGAGAAATGGGAGGGGAAGGAGGAGAAGAAGAGAGAGAGAAAGAAAGGGAAAGAGGGAAAAAGAGGGAGAGAAAGGGAGGGAGAGAGAGGGAGGGAGGAAAAAAGGAGAAAGGCAGGGAAGAAGAGAGGGAAGAGGAGGGAGGAAGAGAGGAAAAAGAGGGGGAAGGAGAAAGGGAGAAAGAAAAACCATGAGAGGGAAAGAGAGAAAGAAAGAGGAGAGCGAGGAGAGAGAGAGAGAGAGAGAGAGAGTTTGTTATCTGGTGGCTTAGGCAGGGGCAGTGCCACTTCAGGAAGAGTGAACAGGTAGGTGCAGGCATATAGGATTATATGTGGCCTTGAAGAAGGTTCTTGGTTCTCTCAGGTTGTACATAGTAGAAGATAGCTAATGGGAACTGAAGAGTCCTCCAGACATGGAGAAGCAGAGATCTCAGCAGTAACCTACAAAGGACAGTGACGAGAAGAGATGGCCATTTCCCTTGTCTGCCATGTTCAGGTAGTGTTAGGATTGTAGAGACAATCAGAAATCTGGAGTAGGTTCTCAAGGGAATTACAGCATTAGCAATCAATTTGAGCTAGTGCTACCAATATTTTTTAGTTCTCTCGAGATTATAGACTAAGAGTCATGCACACAGTAGCTCGCTTTGGCTAAAGATTAAATAAAATCCATCAGTAATTGAAAAAGCTTTCTATGGGATGCATTTTTAAATGCTTTCAGATTTCTGAGAGATATCTCTTATCATTTGAGTCTGGATTCTCTACTTTTGTTTGGAAATCACAACTCAGTCCTTGTAAAGCACTTTTAGTTCAAAGGGTGGCACTATGCAATTCAGTACATGGATACTGTTATGGTCAAAGAGGTGTGTTATGCACAAGCCTGACTGAATTAATATCTGAGTGGTGGGGAACTATGGCTGTCTGTACATGGAAGTCATGTGTATGGGAGAAACACTATAGGGATATTAACAGTGCCTCGTTCACAGCATTGCTATGGATGAATGAATTCACATGTGCACAGTATTTAGAAGATGGCATGGGAGACAGAAGCGATTGTTAAATAATAATAGTCTTACAAACTGGTCCTAAATTAGTATTTACTTCCTTTGTTATCATGATGCATATACTTTCATTAGAAATTGAAATTATTGTCTGGTCATTTAAAGTCATAGCATTGGCAATATTTAATTGGTTTCTAACTGGTATCTGAGAATGTTGATTATACTTTTTCTTCTATGGCTTTACCAAGTGAAATTGGGCCTTCATCAAGCCTGTCAAAGTCCGATTATCTTTTTTTTTATACTGTCATGCACAACTGAATTTATTACACGATTTAGATTTGATTTAAAGTCTGCTTAAGAATTAGCCTTGTGAAATTTTCCTATAACATTTAAACAGCAAAACATTTACTTCCTTGACCAAATAATTTCTATATCTTGCCAAATACTTCTTTTCTGATGCAATGTTTACACACATACACACACACACGCACACCACACACGCATACACACACACATATTTGGTTTGCTCTTTGGTGCTTTTAATGCACATCTTCATATTTGGGAAGTAGCAAAAGCTATCTTCATGTAGCTGGCTGAGGAGCCCTTTAAAAAAAAAACAGTGCTTTCAATTTCTCAAAGATTTATTTATTTATTTAGGAAAAAATGTAAGTATCTCCTCAGTTTTCTCACACAAAAATCCTTCAGATGCTTTTGAGAAAGAAATGAATTTTAAAGTGTGTTCAGTCATACTCTATTCAAGCAAAGCAGTGAAAAAGTCTTTGAGTCAGAATACAGCTCACCATAATCTGGTTAAAATTATCTCTAACACCACCTGTCATCATTAATATGCAGAGAAAGGCAGACTACCATAAGTCTAGTTCCAGTATTTGAATGCAGTCCATCAGCTCCTTGCTGCTCTCTTATCGTAATGGTAGTTATACTTCCAATCCTTCTTGAACATTCATGCAATAATTGAAGATCGCTCATGGTTTAATTTAAATCTGTCTTAAAGAACATTTCATTAGCATTTACATCTACACATTGGAAGAAAATCTACAGGTCTTTTACATTTCCATCTTTAGATTTTGTGAAAATTTCAAGCTTAAACATCTTGCTTGACTTAAAAAAAAGTGTTACATTGTTTCAGAAAGTGATAATATTCTGTACAATAACTCCCAGAGTGTTAACAGTAAAACTCATTTCAGCAGTAGCTGGAGATGCATGCTGTGATGATGATCCTAAGAAATGATTGATAATTATAAGGAATAGATAAGGAAAATCTGTCCAGTACAGGTCCACAAAAGACCTAAAAGAAATTTGGCTTTTCTTTTGGTGTCTTCCGCTTCATAAGTCTAACAATGACCATTCAAATAACTCATTTGGAGATAATTTTAGAATGTCTGACTTTAGACTAATTCATTGTCTGACATTCTTGTATCCAAATTTATACACAGGTAGAAAGTCAGCTCGCAGAAAAGAAACCTTTCAGAGCCCAAAGGTTTTGACACATTGCTTCGAAGAAATGATATGAAAACAGGATATTTAATAGGTTCTGAATAAGTAATTGGATATGCTGTAATAGTGCATTTTCACCTAAGAAGTTATAGAGTTCTGGACATGAGGTCTTCTGCAGAGTTTCTTTTTAATGGAGAGCTATTTAATTCCAAAACAATGGAAAATAAAGAAGAATGTGAAATTATCAGAGGTCATTCCAAGAGCATGGTCATTTAGTAAATTCGGAGAACATTTGTATAAAAAAGTGCCAGCAAATAAAATAATTTATCATAAGATTTCTCCTACATAACTCTCAGTGTAGAAAAATAGATGATAAAACTAAATTTCAAAGGCATACATGTTAGTTTTTTGGCAGTACTAGAAACTGAAATTAGGGTCTCGGGCTTAGGCACAAAGGCTCGGCAGGCTTTTTACTAGGCAGTATTCTACCTCTTGAGCTTCATCTCCGTTCCCTTGTTAATTTACTTATTGTCAGTATCTGGTTTGTTTTAATGCTGGGATGGCCTAGATAGGAATCCTCCTATTTGTGCTGTCTATACCCAACCTACAAATGTTTCATAAACACCAATTATTTGCTATATACTATATGGTCTATCAAAATAGGATTGTATTCTAACATTGTGATATTTTTGGATACTATTACTGTGTCTTACTCAGACTATGTGACAACACACTTGTGAGTGAATAAAATACTCGGTTTTTTTTTTCAAATTAATCTAAAGCATACGCCAAAGAATGCTTCCTTTTTCAAAGATTTTTAGGTATAAAAGATATTTTGATGTTTGTTATTATTTAATCATTTGATTAAATTTGATAAAAAGTAGTAATACTAAATTTCTATTGTATTTTCCTATTTGTTCAGATATTATAGATACATTAAGGTAATAAAAAGAATTTGAATTTTTTTTTCATTGCATGCTGGTCATTCCCAACAACAAACCATATTTTAAGAACTATATACTCATTAAGAGAAAACCTTCAAGCTATAGAGAAGAGGTGAAAAATAATGATTTATATTCATTAAAATTTTTCCTTCCTATAAGAAAGTTTTATCTTGATTATTTTCCCTATGTGAACTCGATCTTGACTTCCAAAACTAAAGACACAAGAAATACAGGGCTGGGAAGGTGGCTCAGTGGTAGAGCGCTTGCCTTGCATGCATGAGGCCCTGGGTTCGATGCCGTAGCACCACATAAGCAAAAAAGAAAAAAGCCAGAAGTGGCGTTGTGGCTCAAGTGGTAGAGTGCTAGTCTTGAGCTGAAGAGCTGAGGGATAGCGCTCAGGCCCCGAGTTCAGGCCCCATGACTGGACCCCCCCCAAAAAATACAATAAACAAATTACACATGAAAGATAACAGACACCAGAATTTACTTATGTCTAAATATTTGTACTGAAATTATTGAAAAGAAATTCTGTTTGAGTTCTTTGGCATCTTCAAAGTTACGTGGTAGAATACTCTGCACACATCATGTCAATACTTTGTTATAATCTCTGAGATAAAGTATTTTAACTGACATTCTCAGTAAAGCATCTAGCCTCTGTACAGACATTTACAAATGTGCATTTTCCAAATATCTTAATAAAGCAGCTGATGCACTAATGTTAATGTGCATACTAAAAACTGAGAGTTATAATGAGTTTTGGATACATACGAGGTTCTCTAATGGTGAATATATATCAGAATAAGTGTGAATGTATTAACAAATATGGTAGGGTCTAAGGAGAACTCAAATAGTGCAAAATCTTAGAAAGGTAGAGTCAAAGTTCAACCAAATAAGCACCAAGAGGCAGGTACTTGAAAAAGGTGGGGTAGGATCATGGGAAATATGGTAGACAAATGTATACCCTACAAAATTAAGAAGTGTAAGGAAAGGGAAGGTAAAATTAGGGGAGTAATGGATAAGAATGTTGGAAGAGGTGACATTGATGAAGATTGAACTAAAAAACTGCTTTGATAAATGACAACTCCTTTCTACAAATACTTAAAGGCAATAAAAAAGAACCCCAGTTTTGGAAAAAAAAGAGAAGGGTAGACTGGAATGATATTTTCTCCAAGGTATCTGTTCAATTAAAAAAATGTTCATTTTAAAGAAATAAAAAATCAAGATAAGGTAGAAGACAGTTTTCCCCCAAATATTTCTTTATTGCAATTAAGTAACTACATAAAATTCACAATGCTGTGGCCTAGTTATACTTAGCTAAAGTCACAAACACCAAAAGTCATCATCATTCTAAGCTACATAGTTTGTGAACTCTGTGAACATTTACAATAAAACTATTTCTTCCAGATTGGGTGGGATGGGAGGCAGGGAATGAGAGATAGTTAAAAAAATATATTTGCTTGCTATGTATTTAGGCTTTAGTGTTTATGGACCTGTGCATAAGATCAAATTCTAAACTCAAAATACATCAGGTGTTATTTGCAAAGCAGAATATAAATGACTTCATCTAATAACACTTAGTGAAGGAAAAACAAAGGCAAAGCATAATCTATGAATTAGAGAGGCAGCAAACTCTTTCTGTAAAAGGCCAAATTGTAAATATTTCAGACATAGTAGGCTGCTGCTTTTGTTGGAACTGTTCCATCCTGATGTTGTAGCTTGAGAAGCCAGAGCTAATAGGGGAATGAATGATTATGGATGTATCCCAATGGAACTTTATTTACCAATACAGACTAAGAATAATATTTAAACACAGGGCTATATTTCACCAATCTCTCTTTTAAATAATAGGCAGAAAATAAAGGAAAATTATGAGCATAGCAGGGTAAAAGTGTGAGTTCATTTAGACATATTTAAAGGATAATTTTTTTAAATAGATGAAATCTTGAGCTGTCATAAGTACAATATTATTCTAATTATTTAAAATATATAAATATTAGTGTTGAGACAGCCTTTTGTGGGAATCACCACATTTCTATTGCCTTAATTACAAATCCAATAATCATTGCATGACAGTTCTCTAATCAGAAGAAGGATTTTCTATTTCTCACTGAGTGTTCCATGTATCCACCTAATTATCTCTCTCAATTGCAATTGAAAGTGTTCTTGGTACCTGTTTCTAATGTTCTCACCTCCATGGTCCTCTCTTGTTTAGCCTCTTGAAAAGCTTCTCACTGGAACTCACACTTCAGCCTCAAGTCCATAATCTCTTTGTCACTTTCATGTTGTTCACACTGCTTAATCTATTTTTTTCTCTCTCTCTCTCTTTCCCCCCCTTTGGTCAGTTGTGGGTCTTGAACTCTGGGCCTGGGTACTGTCCCTGAGCTCTTCAGCTCAAAGCTAGCGCTCTAGCACTTGAGCCGCAGAGCCACTTCTGGTTTTCTAAGTGGTTTAGTGGAGGTAAGAGTCTCACGGACTTTCCTGCCCAGGCTGGCTTTGAACATCAATCGTCAGATCTCAGCCTCCTGAGTAGCTAGGATTACAGGCATGAGCCACCAGTGCCCAGCTCTATTTTCTATTTTATTAACAAAGAAAGCATCATTAAGCTTCCACAGTTCAGCCAGGCCAGGATCCTTCACTCCTGTCTCACCTCATCTTTGATTTGCACCTTCCTTGCTAACCTGCAGTTACAGTAGTGACCTGTTAGGGTACTTCATATTGACCATACTCACTGCAATGAATGGACATTGTACATGCTTGCTGTTCTTCCTGGATTAGCTTTCCTCACCCATAAGAGAAAGTTCCTCATCTAGTTAATTTCTATTCATCCTGAAGAACCTAACTAAAGCTTTACTTCACCAGTGACTGCTTGCTTGACTTTTCTAAGTGGCTCAAACCCTGCAACTATCACAGTACCATTAGAGCCGGGACTCTGGTGAGGCAAGGATGGAATTAGGTGTTAGGCAATTGGGTTTATAGTGTTCAGAAGGTAAGAGGTGAAAGAGCAGAACACCTAATCAGTATGCAATTCCATGTTAGCTCAGGGGCCAGGACTTAGCAACAGTAACTATGCATCAATCTTGTCTCTCTTTTTAAGGCTGTATTTTATTTCCCACTGTGAGCCTTTGGGATACACATTGTGAAAAAATATTCCATTTAACTGACAAAATAGGATATATAAAAAGGGTCCTGCAGGGAGTTGGGATATAAATATTCTCTTTTTTCATGAAAAACTTCTGAATTTTAAGTACACAAGTAGATACATAAGCAATACATTATCAAAGATATTAAAAAGAAGTTAAGTAGACCTATGTTTGTGTGTACTGGTGATCAGAAGAACAAAGGACAAAATAATTTCAATTATAATTGGAGAGATCTTTTATTTTCTGAATATGTACAGATTGAATATATATAGATGTATATTTCACACATTTACATATCTCATATCCTTATATTTTGGCAGCAACTTCAAAGTTCACCATCTG
This sequence comes from Dipodomys ordii, assembly GCF_000151885.1. Classification (NCBI taxonomy): domain Eukaryota; kingdom Metazoa; phylum Chordata; class Mammalia; order Rodentia; family Heteromyidae; genus Dipodomys; species Dipodomys ordii. Next base: position 239,080 of record NW_012267420.1, read on the forward strand.
GTTTTGATTAGGGAGAAGTAACCAAACTAGTAAGAAAAAAAGGAATTAATCAATTATTTGATTATTTTGGGGAGCCATTTGGGAGAGATATTTGATTCTTTCTTTAAAGGATGTATAATTATCTAAACTATAAACTATGACTATAGTCATTTCACAAAAAGTAAAAAAAAAATCTTGGCTATCATGAAAGAGAAAACCCTGCTGAGCAGAATTATTTTTTAGAGGTTAGTTGAGTTTCATGTTGTTTTATCTTTGTGCACTAAAATTTATTGCCAAGGTGTTATAACTTTGTAAGGCCATAACACTGCACATTACTTTGTCAAAAAAAGAAAGAAATCACCTATGGGAATATTTTGTGAGCAACAGTTACTCTGGGAAATAGCTAAAAACAGGGAAACATTCACTCCACTATTCAGAGCAACCCAAACACCAGTTGGGCTGCCACAATAAGCAATTCCAGAAGAACACTCATAAAATATTCTCTGGAATGCCTGTCCTTGGGGCTATCCAATTTGGGTGACTCCAAAGGCCTTAGCTGGTTAGATCAATGATATAAAAGAGAACTTCACCTTGCACTTTACCTAACTGTAAGAGAATTTAAACTGTCCAAACAAACATACACCATCTTTCATAGGAAATTAAGTCTGTTCCTATAGCATACTATTTTCTGGACTCACTTTCAGTTGAGTTCAAAATGTCAGGACATTTGTATGTAAGGAACAATTGTTCTCTCCTCAAGTTTAAAAAATCCATTCTCCAACTAAGCCCACATATGCTACACATACCTGTGTTTCTTAGGCTTTTTCATGATCTGCTCAAATTAAATATGGAATGTCAATAGTAGTGTTGTCTTATTTTTATTTCAAATTGTGAAATCTGTGGAGCAAAAATATAAATACCTATGAATCCTGTAAGCTTATATGGAAACAAGGATTCAATATTAACTATATCTAAGAGAAACAGTATGAAGTCTGAACTGACAGGCCCTGTTTCTCCATAAAGTAACAACAGAGACTACATTGCAAACTTTTGCTAAAGTAAACAATAATACATTTGGTGGCTGTTGGATATTGATGATGTATAGGTCAATGCCGACATTGACTCCCCTTGAACATCTAACTGGGCATGGAGTATATTTTGGGCTCTTAATAGATATTTGTTCAATTAACCAACACAGGAGTTCCTCCTGAGTGTAATTTAAGTATTTAGAGTCATTTTCCTCTGAAGTATAAGAAGGATTACTGGAAGAGTTAAATGAATTAATACAGGTAAAGCACATTGTGTAATTCGCAGATCATAAGAAAATTGCCTGGTTAAAATGACTGGCTTCCTTCTAAATAAGGGGAAATAATGTAACTATTCCCATCATCCACCTTTTTTAGATTATCATAGTTACCCTTGCTATTTGAGGAATATTTTAAATAAAGATATCAGAGTTTTGCTGTCCTTATATATCCTTTAGTAAATATTTATATTATTTGCGTTGACTTGAGCTATAAGATCTCCCTCAAACAAATTTATCATCCTAGCCAAATTGATCTTAAGTATTGTTTTGAGGATATATGATAATTTGTTTACTTTTTCAGTAGTAAATATAAAGCTTATTCATTGGATTTGCAAGGTATTTTTAAGATTTATACCAAATAATTAATGAAAATATTGAAGTATATTTATCAAGTAGATATTATGTGCATACTATCTTCTTATTCAATTTACCCATATTGTATTACTTCCTTGATCTTTAAAACAGATTGATTATGAGTATTTTTTCTATATCTCAAGGTTATATGTAAGGAAATGGAAGCTCAAAAAGGTTAATTAATTTCCCAAAGACCACCAGTGAATATATTTTGAAATTAAATAGAGATTCTTTTGAGTTAGTTGAGTTTGAGCTTTGGTCACTTAAATTTCTAACAGTATTTTTGCAATAGACATATTTAGAATGAATAAATCTTGAAATATAATTACAAAATTTCTCATACTTTATTTGGAACAGATACAAAAATATACCGGTTCTTTTTTCTTAATTTTTATTTATTTTTTATTGTGAAAATACTGTACAGAGGAGTTACAATTACATAGGCAAGATAAT